>NC_081292.1:28627105-28930263 GCF_030435805.1 Mustela lutreola | reverse complement strand
CATATCCAATAAGAATTTAACAATAGGACCTCATGGAAAGCTCATTGAAACATCTATTAATTTTTTTTTTCAGGGACAAGTTAAATGCTTCTATACAGTATATTTTGGAAGTGACTGCCATGTTTCCACAGAGAGGCTCTTTATATGGTGGAACTGAAATCACTATAATGGGTTTGGGGTTCAGTACGATACCAACTGAGAACACAGTGCTCTTAGGTAAGAGCACCCTCACAGAAGGGTGTTATCATTTTTTTTCTCTTTAGAAGATGTGCTTAGGACACCTGGGTGGCTCAGTTGATTAAGGATCTGCCTTTGACTCAGGTCATGATCCAGGACCCTGGGATTGAGTCCCACATGGGACTCCTTGCTCAGTGGGGAGCCTGCTTCTCCCTCTGCCCCTCTTCCCTTCCCCTAACCCCTCCCCTACCATGTGTGCTCACTCTCTCTCTCTCTCACAAAAATAAGTAAATAAGCTCTTTAAAAAAATAAAGAATAAAAGATGTGTTTTTAGATGCTGAGTTTTTACACAATACTCTCAATCATGGAAGCTTTATTTTGCTATTAACGTATAAAAGGTTAAGTGTCTTTGGTTAAGGTTGTAAAGAGAAATTGAATAGCTGCTTTGATTTCAATAAATAAATATTTATATTTGATATCTATAAAACACTTTTAAAAGAAAAGTCTCTGTTCTAAAAATAATCAGTACTCAAAGATGATAACTATCAGGAAAGTGTTAAAGATTCTGCTAGATAATGGGGGGTTTTGCAGGACCTTAATAGTTTTGGGGGTTTTTTTTAGATTTTATTTATTAGAGAGCGAGTAAGAAAAAGAGAGAAAGAAGTATGAGCAGTAGGGATAGACAGAGGGAGAGGGAGAAGTAGACTCCTCACCAAACAGGGAGCCCAATGTGGGACTTGATCCCAGAACCCCGGGATCATGACTGAAGCCAAAGGCAGAGGCTTAACTGACTGAGCCATCCAGGTGCCCTATGCAGGGCCTTAACTGTTTACTGATTATAATTCATCTCTACATTTTACAAAAAATATTTGAGAAAAATTTTTTCCCCTATCTTATTTCTTTCTAGGGCCCTTCCCTTGTGATGTGATTTCATCATCAGAAAATGCCATAAAATGTATTCTTCATTCAACAGGGAATACATTCAGGATTACCAATACTGGAGAAGATTCAGGTATTAGCCAACATTTATATATTATAAATAATGGAAGCACTTTACCCTGAAATTGATTTTATTTTTGTTTATTTAATACTTCAAATATTCGGAGGAAAAACTGTTGCTATGTCTTTCTATGATTTGTCAATAGTTTGTCTCTAATTTCTTTCCTTGACATCAGGGTGCATATATAGAATGAATCAGGGGTAGACTTGAGTCTAAATTGCTAGACAGCAATTTGAAAGTTGAGAAATTGCCATTAAGTTTCATTGCAGTACGGCACTTCCCAAGTTATGGTAGTTTGTTATTAGCCATGGGTTTCTAAATAAATATTCAAATTGAAGTTATATAGATTTTGGTATACCTCTATTCCTGAGAAAATTCTTATGTTTAAAGAATTGATCTCAGCTTTAAAAGATATTCCATGTGATATTTCTGAACAACTTGCCTATTGACTTTCCAACTTTTTTTTCAAATTGTCTCTTGATCATCAGTGTTGAAGGTGTGTGATTAATTTTTTTCCTTAGCTTCTCATTATCTTACTTTCCATTATTTCTGCTTATTTTTGTTACATGTTTCAATTATGCACATAAAAATTTAGGATGCCATACTTTCAAAGATAATTATTAAGAACTTTCATTCCTTTTCCTTTTTTTAAAAAAATAAATATGTCTCAATTCTTGCTTCCAGTACATGGATTAGGTTATGCCTGGTCACCATCAGTCTTAAACGTATCTGTGGGAGACACAGTGACGTGGCACTGGCAAGCCCATCCATTTCTTCAGGGAATAGGATATAGGGTTTTCTCTGTATCCAGTCCTGGAAGTGTAATTTATGATGGCAAAGGATTTACAAATGGAAGAGAAAAATCTGCCTCAGGTATGTTTCAATTTTGTTGCATTTTGCGTCATGATTCTCTTTCCTGGATATAATAAAAAGATGTCGTTTCGATTTAAAATACTTTTGCATAAATGATATGTATAAATACACAAATAATTTAGTTGGCATTTTATTACTATAGTAAAAGTGTTGCACATTTATAAAAATATTATAAATGAATGTAAGCAAGGGATTTTATAAATCAGAGATGAGTTCTGATTCAGAAATGTCTTTATTTATTCTGGAATAATCAACCAATTAAAAAAATATCAAGCAAAATACAAAGAAAACTGGAGTATGTGTTTTAATCATACCAACTTGGTAGCAAGTAACAAACTTCAACTGACTGGAATCAGCAAATTAGTATTTCTCCTAAGACAACTCAGTGAAAGTGTGCCTGGTAGACTGTATGTTTAGTTCTATATTTATAGCAGTTTGAATTTTTTCTCATGAAATCAAAGTATTGTTTGTTTTTCACTGCATGTTGAAGTTTTCTTTAAAATGTGGTGAGTTATGCCAGACTGGATATGATTTTCTAAAAAAACTAATGCTGGATCTTGTCTTCCTGGAATGTAATTTCATTACAGAAGATAGTTCTTTTACAGTCAGTGAGTCATTTCTTTACTACTTCCTGTCAGAATATCACGTGCATGAAAAATAAGAATCCTGTCACCTGCCTGTGTTTGAAGGGTCACTTGAAATTTTTATTAGAGGCTGTATTAATTGCTTGTGTTTATTACATACAATCTTATTTTTTGGCAGGTTCATTTTCTTACCAGTTTACTTCACCTGGAATCCATTATTACAGCAGCGGATACGTTGATGAGGCTCACTCCATTTTTCTCCAAGGAGTCATTAATGTTTCACCAGCTGAAACCAGGCACATTCCCCTGCACCTGTTTGTGGGTAGCACTGAAGCCACATATGATCAGGGTAAGAGGGTGAAAGAGGGAAACCCTGTTACTCCTGTGACGAAGGGTGTATGTGACCTTTTTGGAGTAGGAAGCAGATGACTAGGTATAACCCTGCTTCTGTCTCTGACCAGCCACATGACCTTGGATAGACCTGGACAGTTCTGAGGCTAGAATCTATTCTATAAAATGAGGCCCATGTTAATGTTGTCCTGCCATTCTCCCAGAATCCTTCTGTGCCTCAGATGAGATGTAGGGTGAAGAAATTTTGACACTCTGTATGTGCCCCTCAAAATATATCAAAATGTGAGATGATGTTATTGTTTTGTTTTCCCCATAGGACCTGGCTTAGACAAATTGAAAAATAAATTAATTTTTATATTCACTCTTCTCTCTTTACCACCTATGTACTGCCTGAGCCCCTCTTGTCATTCAGACAAAACCAAAACATTTTTAACAGAATATAAACCACCATCATTAAAATAAAGAGTAATGTAGTCTGAAAACAGTTCTTGTTTTAGAATATTATCCATGACTTACAGGACCTGTGAATTTGCACTTGGGGAGCTCTGTGACAGGCTGCCTAGCGACAGAACCCTTGTGTGGCCCGAACAATACCAGGGTTAAAAATTCAGACGGTTTGGTCTTTGAGCTTTCAAGTTGCTTTTCACCAACTATAAACAACATTAATCCATCTTCTGGAACACTGAATGAATTGGTAACAATTACTGGACGTGGCTTTAGTAATCTCACATGTGCTAATAAGGTAAGTAGGTGAAGATCTCATTTTTGCTACCATATACTCAATAAAATGTTTCATGCATAACCTCATAGTTTCATTTCTAACAGCTTTATCACAGTATGAGTCATATGCCATACAGTTCACCCATTCAAGGCGCACAGTTTGGTGGCCTTTCCTATATTCACAGAGTTGTGTATCCATCTCCACATTCAGAAAGTAACCCCAACCCTTAGACATTACCATCAATCTCTTCAACCATCTCAGACCTAAATAACCACTAACATACTTATATACTTTTTGTCTTTATGGGTTTGCCCATTCTGGACTTTCTTAGAAACTGAATAATATGTGTGGTCATTTGTGACCAACTTTATTCACTAAACATAATGTTTTCAAGGTTTAGCCGTGTCGTTCCATGCTTATCAATACTTCATTCCTTTCTTTCTTTCTTTCTTTCTTTTTTTTAATGCATTCAGCAGCTCCTGGAATAATGAAGAATCATTTCCCATAACACCTAAGTATTTTTTCTATAGCAGCATGTAGTACCTCATTAGGTTTTGATGTAGTGTTCAATGATTCATCAGTTGCGTATAACACTCAGGGCTCATCATAACACGTGCCCTCCTCAATACCCATCCCCCAACCTCTCCCTTCTGTACTTCATTTCTTTTTATGGCTAAATAATATTCCATTATATAACAGACATATTGTATTCATCCATTTACTAGTCATGGGCATTGAGATTGTTTTCATCTTTTGGACGGTTATGAATAATGTAGCTATGAACGTTCACATGTGGCCATAATTTAGGTTTAAGATTAATCCAAGAGATGTCTTAACCAGCCCCCAAAATTATTTTTATGAATAAAAAAAGTTTGCACGAGATCAAATTTTTAAAATTTCGTTGTTAATATAAAATTTAAGTTCACACTAGAGTAATGGTATTGACTTGTTTCCATATTCATTTTACTTTTAGGTTACAATTGGTAGCTACCCGTGTATTGTAGAAGAAAGTAGTGACAATTCCATTATATGTCGTATTGACCCTCAGAACTCAATGGATGTTGGCGTCAGGGAAATTGTCACATTAATGGTCTACAACCTGGGCATGGCTATCAACACGCTGCCCAATGAATTTGATAGGCGGTTTGTACTTTTGCCAAACATCGACATGGTGTTGCCATATGCAGGATCAACTGCAGGACTGACAAGAGTGACCATAAAAGGCTCTGGGTTTGCAGCTTCTTCTGCGGGTATAGAAGTCTTCATGGGTCATTTTCCGTGTAAAGTTCTCTCAGTGAATTACACAGCCATTGAGTGTGAAACGTCTCCTGCTCCCCAACAGCTTGTGAAAGTGGATCTTCTGGTACATGGAGTGCCTGCTCAGTGTCAGGGGAACTGCAGCTTTTCCTACTTAGAAAGCATCACTGCTGTAGTAACAAGAATCTTCCCAAACTCTATCGAAGGACCTGTCAAGGTTCTTATTGAAGGAGAAGGTTTTGGCACCATCTTGGAGGACATTGCTATTTTCATTGGAGACCAACAGTTCAGAGCAATAGATGTTAATGAAAATAATATCACTGTTCTTGTGAGTCCTCTCCCAGCTGGTCTTCATTCTCTTAGTGTTGTGGTGGGAAGTAAAGGCTTGGCTCTGGGAAACCTTACTGTTAGCAGCCCCGCAGTAGCGTCTGTCACACCAGCTTCTGGAAGCATTGCCGGTGGAACTACATTGGTGATCACAGGAAATGGCTTCTACCCAGGCAACACCACAGTCACTGTTGGGGATGAACCTTGTGAAATTATTTCTGTCAACTCCAGTGAAGTCCACTGCTATACCCCAGCAGGGATGGCTGGAAGGGCCAGTGTGAAGATCTTTGTTAATGCAGTTGCTTATCCACCTCTGTCATTTACGTATGCCTTGGAAAATACTCCACTTCTCAGAGAACTTGTCCCAAATACAGGTACTCCAATACTTTCCATATGTTGTCTCAATATGTTATTATCAGTAATATTTATTAGTGTAGAATTAGAATAATGTTTATAAATGATTATTAAAATGTGTTTTCAGACAATCCATTTAACCCAGTTAATACATGGGATTTTTCTATGTAGTTTCCATTTTGTGATTATTTTTTGCACATTCTTGACATAAAATTTTTAGTCAAATTCCAACTTCTATTTTGAAACAAAATCCCCATTAACTTGATCTAAATTTCTTTTTTTTTTAAATATTTTATTTATTTATTTGACAGACAAAGATCACAAGTAGGCAGAAAGGCAGGCAGAGAGAGGAGGAAGCAGTCTCCCTGCGGAGCAGAGAGCCCAATATGGGGCTCAATCGCAGGACCCTGGAATCCCAGGACCTGAGCCGAAGGCAGAGGCCACCCAGGCGCCCCTTGATCTAAATTTCAAAATGAGGAAGAAATAGATGGATATCTATGAATTAAAATTGATAATTAATTTATGTCATTAATGTTGATATGGCATAGAAAACAACTGTTAAAATTCAGATGTAGGTTATTAAACGTTGAGAATTTTTCTGTATATCTCATTTCCATAAAACTACAATTGGATGCTAACTTATTAATTTAAGAGAGTCCTTTTAAATGAGGTAATTGGCCCATCCAGATAGAAAAAAAGTATTATGAAATAAGATTTACTTAATGATTTAACATAACTTGTTTTTCTAAGCTGAGAACAGATTAAGATGTCTTCTTGTGTCATTATTCTATGCTACTTCTGGTAATCATGAATAATAGCAAAGACATAGTTATACCCCATATATTTGTAATCTTTGCAAAGGGCAAACTAGATATTGGCATATGTTTTTATTTCCATGAACCATTTCTTTTTTTTTTTTAAGATTTTATTTATTTATTTATTTGACAGAGATCACAATTAGGCAGAGAGGCAGGCAGAGAGAGAGGAGGAAGCAGGCTCCCTGCTGAGCAGAGAGCCCGATGTGGGGCTCAATCCCAGGACCCCGAGATCATGACCTGAGCCAAAGGCAGAGGCTTAACCCACTGAGCCACCCAGGCTCCCCTTCCATGAACCATTTCTATCCCCATCTCTTTCTTTGAATGTGTCTTTCAAACAACATATTTGAAGATACAAGGCTTACAGACAAGTGAGAACTGAGCTGTTTTATTTACTAAGGAAACATGGTAATAGATCACACTTAGAACAGCACTTCCATTTGAAAGGTGAAAATGCCAGACAAAATTAAAAATTTAAGGACTAACAATAGCCAAACTATGGAAAGAACCAAATGTCCATCAACAGATGAATGGATAAAGAAGTTATGGTGTATATATATGTATACACACACACACACACACACACACACACACACACACACACTGGAATACTATGCAGCCATCAAAAGAAGCAAAATTTTGCCATTTTGCAATGACATGGATGGAACTAGAGGATATTATGCTAAGCAAATAAGTCAATCAGAGAAATACAATTATCATATGATCTCTCTGATATGAGGAATTTGAGAGGCAGGGTCGGGGGTCATGAGGAATAGGGAGGGAAAAAAATGAAACAAGGTAGGATCAGGAGAGAGACAAACCATAAGAGACTCTTAATCTCAGGAAACAAACTGAGGCTTGCTGGGGGGTAAGGGGGTAGGGATAGGGTGGCTGGGTTATAGACACTGGGGAGGGTATGTGCTACAGTGAGTGCTATGGAATGTGTAAGCCTGATGATTCACAGACCTGTACCTCTGGGGCAAATAATACATTATATGTTAATAAATTTTAAAAAATTTAAGGACACATATTTTGGCTCATATCTTAAAACTATTCCTAAAATGAAAATCTCGTAAATATCTGTGGTCTTTAAAATGACAAATTAGGGGTGCCTGGATGGCTCAGTAGGTTAAGCCTCTGACTTTGGCTCAGGTCATGATCTCAGGGTCCTGGGATTGAGCACCGTATCAGGCTCTTTGCTCAGCAGGGAGCTTGCTTCCCTTCTCTCTCTGCCTGTCTCTCTGCCTACTTGTGATCTCTCTCTCTCTGTCAAATAAATAAATAAAATTTTTAAAAAATGACAATTTAAACGTTAGTGTTCTTTACAATGGTCAGTGATATGGATCCTTTTACTATTAGCACTTGAATTAAAATCAACCTATTTGGTGACCCTGTATGTGTATGGGTATGTGTTGATTTGAACCTATTCACTTATTTACATATGTAGGTATTCATTTGGATGACCTATGAAAAAATTTCTTTGTATTTAGTGCTCTCAGTACATTTTTGTCAAAAGGGGGAAAGAAGGTAACAGAAGAACTAAAGTACTTTGTTCTATGTACATTTATTCAATGCATCAACATCAACATTCATTTATAATTCTTTAATTCCTTGTTTCTGTATATAGTATCTTACATCTAAGTACTTACCTATCATAATTTATCAAGTATATATATTAAAAATATCTAAGAAAACTAATCTATCCTCAAAACAGTTGCCAATAGCAGGGAAGTACCAAAAATAAAAAATAGTAAGCCCCATCCCTAAAATATGCTCCTACTCATCACTCCTGCTGAGACAGTCATACTTCTGGATTCCAATTCGTCTCTCTTCCCATTTTTCCTCTTCCCCACTAGCCTGAACTAACATTAACAATAAGAGTAGAATAACAATGCAGTGCAATGGTCAGAAGGGCTGGGAAATAATGAATGTTGAGATAACTTACTGTAAATATGCTATAGATTATAACATGTGGTATAGCTAAACTCTGTGTTTTGCTAAACTTATATTAGCTTTGCAATACTGGATATTATTTTATTTATGAGAGTAATTAGGTGTATCTATAAATGCATGTATAAGTACTAGAATTTAGATATATTGTTTGCTTTTTTTTTTTTTAAAGGTCCACCAGGAACCAAAATTCAAATAACTGGATCTAATTTTGGTACCAATCTCTCGGACATTTTGGTGATGATAGACACGCTTCCGTGTAATGTAACCATGGTCAATGACAGTGTATTGCAGTGCGACACTGAAGATCATGCCGGGGGCACTTTCCCTGTTACAATGCATCATAAGACAAAAGGCTTTGCTGTGTCCACGGTTGTCTTTGAGTACCCACTTACTATTCAAAGTATTCACCCAAGCCAAGGTAGGTACAAATAATGTAAATATTCTGTATTATTTCAGTAAACACTTAACCTTATTTAGAAAAAAAAATTCTTCAAACACTGTTAAAATTTGTAGCTCCTATAATATTAAAAATATAAATACTAAAAATATTTTTATTTATGTATCAAATAAGCATGCATGTGTATCAATGAACCTTGTTGAAATATTTGCTAATGACCTATATTTCTCTTAGTGTTACATGATTAACTTCAAATTTAATCCTACTTAAAATGTCCAGATTATATGTGAAATTTTTTTATAAACTCATGTTTAGACATCACTGGCCTATAGTAACAAATAAAGATAGGCATTTTTTCTATTTGAAAATTATTTTAGTGGTAAAAACCTTAAGAAAGGATAACCAATGTACCCCTAATTAAATAGTAATTTTATGTTTATGTTTTGACTACTCTGAAATTCCTCTTAACATCTCTCTTAAATAAAGTTTTAGCTCCTAGAATTAGTTTAAATAAATGATGGGATGTAACATTTATTCAGCAAATGTTTTAGAATACTACAATCAGAAGACATTTTATTGCATTAATATAGTACAGTGTAATATGCTATATGACTTCAGTTCTAAAAATTGTTTCATTTAGGGTAACTTACTTCCATTTCAGGTTTTAAAACAAATATGCAGAGGAGATTTTCTTTTCATTAGCTATGTTTTTCCCTCTTGTATATCTTCACTAGGGAGCTTTGGTGGTGGTCAGACCATGACTGTGACCGGTACTGGGTTTAATCCACAAACCTCAACTATATTAGTGTGTGGCTCCGAATGTGCAGTTGACAGGCTTAAATCTGATCGCACAGCGCTATTATGTAAAATTCCACATAATGATGGTGAGTAGTCAGAAAAAAGAATGGCAGTCTTTGAGAAATGATTAATGTTTAATCAGAGTCTGAATTTTTTCTTCCAAGTTTTTGTGTTTTGAGGGGCAATTGAATCACCTTTATGGCTATCTTGGTTCTAAACAATGTTTTCAGAACTTTGTTTCTTAGGGTTTTATGTCTTTCAAGATTCATAACATTTGGGCTGGGTCAAACTGTTTATAATAAATTGGAATTTTTCAGTTTATCACACAAACAGAGCATACCAAATGGAGAACACATTTTTAATTCCTGCTGAACTCTTAATTTCCATTAAAGATAGTATGGTGTCATGGTTATGAGGGTAAGCCTTGCTAATTAATGCATGGCCAAGATTCAGATCCAGGCTGTGTTTTTGGATAGGTTACTCAACCTCTCTGTTCCTCAGTGTCCTAACCCTCATCTGTAAAGTGAGATCACTTCTGCCTACTTTATAGGATTATTGTGACATTTAATAAGTTAATGTATGTAAAGTGGATGGAATGATATCTGAAACATGATGTGTGATTTGCTGCTGTTATTACTATTACTCTTATTACTTATTGGACAAAGAGCCCAGGCTCTCAGTGGCCCTGGAATCTTATTTTGCTACTTATTACGTCATCTCAGCTAAGCCATTAGACTAACTCCTCTGTTTCCGTTTAATTCTTGGGTTTTTGTGAAGTTTAAATAGCTGGCATTTTACGTGTACAACAAATTTTAACTGTCCAATGAAATTTAAGAACCTAAAGGAATGCCCTAGGTGAACAAAAGATATGGTTTATATGCATTTTTAGGGAAAATGTACTGAAGCTTTTCTAAACATTTTTACTTCTTTTCTGACTTTTAAAAAAAAAAGATTCCATTTATTCATTTGAAAGAGAGAGAGCATGAGTGGGGGCTGGGGATCCGAAGGGGAAGGAGAGGGAGAAGCAGACTCCCCACTGAGCGGAGAGCCTGACACAGGGCTTGATCCCAAGACCCTGCGATCATGACATGAGCTGAAGGCAGTCACTTAACTGACTGAGCCATCCAAGTGCACCGCTTATTTGACAAAGAAAGAGCACAAGCAGGGGAAGCAGCTCATGACATGAGCTGAAGGCAGTCACTTAACTGACTGAGCCATCCAAGTGCACCGCTTATTTGACAAAGAAAGAGCACAAGCAGGGGAAGCAGCAGGCAGAGGGAGAGGGAGAAGCAGGCTCACTGAGCAGGAAGCCCAATGCCAGGCTTGATTCCAGGACCCTGGAACCATGACCTGAGCTGAAGGCAGACACTTAATGACTAAACCACCCGGGGCCCCTCTTTTCTGACTTCTTAAACAAAGAATATGGAAGGAAATGCAACATTTCGTGAATGAACTTATTTATCATTTGAGTGTCACTTTATATGTTGATTTTTAAAGAAATACAGCAGTGCTACCAAGATTCGTCGAGGTTTTTGGGTTGTCGGGACACCAGCTCTGCTGCTTCTTTGTACACTTTCGTACCAGGTGTCTGTGCTTTTTCTGTCTCATACTTGCTTCTAGCTGTCACTCCTCGTTACAGTCGTGTGCATGCCTTAGCAGTTCTTCCTCCTTTCCTGCTCTGATTTGCAATGTTGGATCTTCTCGGGCTAGAACCCCACGCAGGAAAGTTTGCAGAATTGTCTGCAATAAGAGGTTCAAGGGAGGATCTAAGGGGTTTTTTCCTCTTTGATAATGTACATGAACTTTGTGATGATTTTGGTTATTGCTAGAGATCCTTATTACTTGACACCCAGCCTGTGTATATTGGAAGTGATTTCAGGAAAAGGAAGATATTATAGAAAATGTTTGGGAGTTTTTGGGATGAATAAAAGCCTGATGGCAGAACTGTCCTCAGTTTGATTCTCTTCTCCTAGGCAGAGGACCCGAGCAAGCCTGTGAAGTGAGTGTGGTCAATGGGAAGGATTTGTTCCAGTCCATGACTCCTTTTACATACACTGTGTTACTGACTCCACTGGTCACTGAAATCTGTCCCAGGAGAGGCAGTACAGCAGGGGGCACCAGACTCACAATCACAGGATCAGGCTTCAGGTACTGTCCTCCACACACATACATCAGTGCGTCGTATGTGCGAACTCACGCACGGTCCTGCTTTCTCATGTGCAGGAATAGTGCTTAAATTTGGTCGCGTAACGGGTACCCACCTCTCAAAAGTCATGCTTGAGGTACATCATAGTCCCAACAGCTAACATTTATCAAGGACTTACTCTGTGTCAGGCACCTTCTTACCCCATGGAAACTTCCTGCCTTACCCGCTTAGATATTTTTAGCCCCTTTTAGGGTTAGGAGACTGAAATTAGAGAGGTTAAATAACTTGCCCTAAGTCCTGGACAGATCTCAAGAATAAATCACATCTTGTTATGCTTCCCTCACCAATCATGGTCTGCTTCACTGGGTCAAAGGAACATGTCTTCATACATGACATCCATTTCACTATAAATGGCCAGATTCCTTTTTCCCAAACATTTTCATTATTTGGCTCAAATTTATGTACTGCGCTGTCATCATTCTTCAAATGGATAAGACTGACTTCAAAACCCCACATCATTTAAATCATAGGAGGCAATTTTAATTCCTCAAGTACATAACTTCTCAGGACCCTGGGCTTACATTTTTACATGGATTTTAAATTCCAAAGTCTTTGAATGTGGTGAGGATATCACATAAACAGAAGGATCCCTGAAAGTCTCTTACAAAAGTAGCTGTTTAGAGACTAACAAAGAATCTCTCAATAAATTGAACCTAGCCAATTCTCCTCCAATGCTGGAATGCCTGCTAATTTGTACAGTTTTATTTCTTGGCTTCTTAATCTCTTTGTTTACTTTTTTCTCAACAAATCCTTTGAAGTCTTACTGTTGAAAAAAGTTTCAGTCTGCACTTTGACGAATCATAGAGCAAGGTCTTTATTTTTGCAATAAGGCGTATCAGTAATAGTGTTTGACAATGTGACCTAGAAATTTGAGAAACAACATCATCTTTTTGTTTCCCCCCTTTCTTCTTTACAGTGAAAACATGCAAGATGTTCTCATCACCATAGCTGAAGCGAAATGTGATGTTGAGTATTCCAACAAGACATATATCCTCTGTATGACAAGTGCCCACACCTCTTCAGGGTGGGCTCCAGTGCATGTGAACATCAGAGGCATTGGCATGGCCAGACTGGTAAAGTGCTGTTGGGTATAGTAACCATAGCAATAGAAAAGCGGGGTAGGGGGCAGGAAAAATAGAACATCATTATGGGAAATAAAGTAATTGGTAATGGACTTTTTACTTTGTTACTGTCTCTAAAAAAATAACTGAGATGTAACTATACTAAATTTATTTTCTTTAAAGATTTTATTTATTTATTTGACAGATCACAAATAGGCAGAGAGGCAGGTAGAGAGAGAGGGGGAAGCAGGCTCCCTGCTGAGTAGAGAGCCGATGGGGGGGCTTGATCTCAGGACCCTGAGATCATGACCTGAGCCGAAGACAGAGTCTTAATCCGCTGAGCCACCCAGGTACCCCTAACTATACTAAATTTGAAGTTACGTATTTTTGTGGCTTATTGCTAACATTTTATGATTTTAGGTCTTGAATTATTTTAGATTGTGGGACAACTGGTAATTGATTTTTCACTTTATGCTATTGTGAAATAAACCAGTAGGCAGCTCTAACATTTAAAGTAGATTTTACTTTATCTCTAGTGAAAATGTTTACTGGTTTAGATTTCTTCATTTTTGAGAAATTGAATGAAGAATTCTTTTTGGGCGGCACCTGGGTGGCTCAGTGTGTTAAGCCTTTGCCTTCAGCTCAGGTCGTTGTCTCAGGGTCCTAGGATCGAGCCCTGCATCGGGCTCTCTGCTCAGCGGGGAGCCTGCTTCCCCCTCTCTCTCTGCCTGCCTCTGCCTACTTGTGATCTCTCTCACTCTGTCCAATAAGCAAATAAAATCTTAAAAAAAGAAAAGAATTCTTCTTTTTTTTAAAAAAAAAAAGACTTTATTTATTTGTCAGAGTGAGAGTGAGCACAAGGAGGGGGAAGCGGCAGGCAGAGGGAGAAGCAGGCTCCCTACTGAGCAAGGAGCCTGGTGTGGGACTTGATCCCAGGACCATGGGATCATGACCTGAGCACAGGTAGACACTTAACTGACTGAACCACCCAGGTGTCCTTGAATGAAGAATTCTGATAAAAACTCTGAATTTAAAAGTGTCTCGTGTTTTATTACAGGATGATTCTGACTTCCTGTATGTTGATGCTTGGTCCTCCAACTTCTCCTGGGGAGGAAAATCTCCCCCAGAGGAAGGGTCTCTAGTTGTTATTACAAAAGGACAGACAGTTTTGCTGGATCAAAATACACCTATTCTGAAAATGTTGCTTATTCAGGGTAAGTTTCTGAAAGTCTGCTTGTTAGATTCTGACTATGGCATATTTTTGTGAAGTAAATTTAACTAAAACTCGTGATTAGGAAAATCCATACTGGTATGAGGCTTTTAATGCAATGTGTAGTATTGTGTTCTTTAAACTGAGCATTAGAATCTGTTTGAAGTATGCAGTTATTTAGTGTGTTGTAAGCAGAATCTTTTAAGGAAATAGAAAAGAAAAATGTCAGTGTGTCTTGCATTTTTATAGGTAAGCATCTTTTAAAATTAAATGTTTTATGAAACGTTTGCTTTAAAAATAATGTGTGTCAAAAAAATAATAATGCGTGCCTGTGTGTGTGTGCCTCTTTACATGTGGTGGGTTATAACTGAACAGTATTTCCCACTTAGAAAAAGACTGGTATAGTGGGCCCCAGGGCTTATAAAATTATGGAGATTTGTTAAATTTTATACTAAATGACCCTCTGACTCCCATTGGATGCCAGTTGTGATTCTCACCTTTACCTTTGAACATGCTTTCATTAGCTGGTGTTCTCTCTGCTTCTTGGTGTTCTGTTATTGCTAAAAAGACTAAATAAGCAGAACTGGTATAATTGCATGTAAAAGCAATAATGATTGGCAAGCATGAAACACTTTGGTCTTTCATGTGTAAAGTTTGCTGTAATGGTTTTAGCTGCTCAAAGACTTTTATGTTTTGTTTTTGTTTTAACTTCTGAGATAACAATGTTTCAGTCATTTGAAGTTATTAACTACAGGACCTTTGGGCAAGTAAAGTTCTGCTGTGCACAAACTTACATCAGTCTCATAAGAATATATCTTAGCACATTCTTTAATAATGCCGATCAGGCTATGGGTGTTGCTAGTGTAGATTAGCGGATAAAAGTGCAGAAGTAATGTCAGCATTACAGTGATTTATATAAAAAGTGCATTTTATCATTTTAACTGTTTTTTTTTCTTAATTTATATTTTGAGGCCCTGTGTTTATAGAACTTTAATTCGTGTAGCTGAACTCTTTAAAAACACTGAAAATAGCAATGATCAAGGGAAAATTATCTCCCTAGGGATTTAATTTTCTGTTAACTCCTGAGTCTTATGTAAAGTTTTTATACTTTATGTTGCCAAAGAGCTGAAGTTAAGTAGCATGCATAATGTAAGAATATAAGAAGAAGATAAGAATAATAATTTAAATTTTTATGTATAATTTAATAAATACTATTTAATGATAATTTTCCTTGTGTTATATTTCAAAATTATATGGTTCATAGGTGGGACTCTAATATTTGATGAAGCTGACATTGAATTGCAAGCAGAAAATATTCTAATCACAGATGGAGGCCTTCTTCAGGTATACGAGAGAACCTTATATATCATCATCAATAACCTCTCTCCATTTCTTTGTAAAATGCCTTGTTTAAAATGAATACTATAACAAACTCTCATAAATTTATCTTTATGCAGGTCTCTGTTATTAGTCTAAAATCCTTATTCTGGGGAAAAGTTTCCCAGAGTATTCTTGTGCTTTTAATGGAAAGATAATAGTGTATTGTCATAGAACAGAATTTTAAATAGAACCAGAAAAACAATAGTTCTGAGATGTGGCTGAAGTCAATCAGTATTCTTCACAAAGATCTGACATAGTGTATGTGGCTGTCTAGAAATTTAAGCTCTGTCTTTCATAAGGAATGTAGTGATAACTGAACAATAAGTTTCTCAAAAGAAAGAAGGATTTTAGAGTGGTTAGAATTGTGGATATTGAGTTTTAACTTTCAAAAAAATTTTTTCTATTATGTTCAGTTAGCCACTGTATAGTACGTCATTAGTTTTTGATGTAATATTCTTTACATGTAATTACATGTAATACCCCGTGTTCATCACAACACATGCCCTCCTTAATACCCATCACCTTGTTACCCCCTCCCTACTGAAACTCTTGGTTTGTTTCCCAGGGTCCATAGTCTCTCATGGTTCATCTCCCTCTCTGATTTCTTCCCCTTCAGATTTCCCTCCCTTCCTTTATGGTCCTCCGTGCTGTAGCTTATGATCCGCATATGAGTGAAACCATATGATAATTGTCTTCCTCTGCTTGATTACTTCTCTTAGCATAATCCCCTCTAGTTCCATCCATGTCAAAGCAAATGGTGGATATTTATCCTTTCTGATGGCTGAATAATATTCCATTATATAGGGACGACATCTTCTTTATCCATTCATCTGTTGAAGGACATCTCAGCTCCTTCCACAGTTTGGCTATTGTGGACATTGCTGCTATGAACATTTGGGTGCATGTGCCCCTTCTTTTTATTACATCTGTATCTTTGGGGTAAATACCCCGTAGTGCAATTGCTGGGTCGTAGGGTAGCTCTATTTTTAACATCTTGAGGAACCTCCTACTGTTAACTTTTTTAATGCTGCTTGTGAAATCCCTTGCAGATTGGGACAGAAGCATCCCCATTTCAACACAGAGCAGTCATTACTTTGCACGGACACCTGCGATCTCCTGAGCTCCCAGTATATGGTGCCAAAACTCTGGCTGTGCGAGAGGGAACCCTGGATCTGCATGGTAAGGCAGCCAAAAGAACTTGGGGAATTAGTTCAGGAGATGCTAACTGGAAAACCAGAGATGATTCTCCTGATTATTCTCTCTAAATGAAAACTTATCTTTATGTGTCCCCTCTTCATCTCTGCCCTCCTCTTATCCAAGGCGAGTCAGCCCCTCAGACTACCAAGACTCATAACCAAGGTCACTCCTAGTGAAGCCCTTCTGAGTGCTTACTCCTTTCGATGTGTTTCCATAGCACCTTCTGCCCATTTTAGCACTTTGTGCATAGTGATTGTTTACTATATTCATTTTTCTATATAAAAAGGGCATTAAGTCTGGAAGCGGAAGATTTTAACTTCTTATATTAATATTTTAAAATAGGCTGTTTCTAAAATATAAGTTTATAGTTGTACTTTTATATAACTGTATTCTGGAAAGGTATCAGCAAATAAAAACAATTATGGTCATGTTTGAGGTATCAGGGTTACTTATTTAAAGGAAGCAAGGGGAGGAGTCAAGATGGCGGAGAAGTAGCAAGCTGAGACTGCTTCAGCTAGCCGGAGATCAGCTAGATAGCTTATCTAAAGATTGCAAACACCTGAAAATCCATCGGCAGATCGAAGAGAAGAAGAACAGCAATTCTGGAAACAGAAAAACAACCACTTTCTGAAAGGTAGGACCGGCGGAGAAGTGAATCTAAAGCGACGGGAAGATAGACCCCGGGGGGAGGGGCCGGCTCCCGGCAAGCAGCGGAGCAACCGTGCACAAAATCAGGACTTTTAAAAGTCTGTTCCGCTGAGGGACATCGCTCCAGAGGCTAAACCGGGGCGAAACCCACGCGGGGTCAGCATGGCCTCAGGTCCCGCAGGGTCACAGAAGGATCGGGGGTGTCTGAGTGCCGCAGAGCTTGCGGGTATTGGAACGGGAAAGCCGGCTACAGAGACAGAGCCGACAGTAAGCTCGCAGCTCGGTGTTACCTTGAACCGGTCGCAGGCTCGGTGAGCTCGGAGCGCGGCCGGAGGTCAGGCAGACGGGAGTAACTGGGCGCTGTTCTCTGAGGGCGCACTGAGGAGTGGGGCCCTGGGCTCTCGGCTCCTCCGGCCGGAGACCAGGAGGCCGCCATTTGTATTCCCGTCCTCCGGAACTCTACGGAAAGCGCTCAGGTAACAAAAGCTCCTGAAAGCAAACCCGAGCGGATTACTCACCCCGGCCCCGGGTAAGGGCGGTGTAATTCCGCCTGGGGCAAAGACACTTGAGAATCACTACACCAGGCCCCTCCCCCAGAAGATCAACAAGAAATCCAGCCGAGACCAAGTTCACCTACCAAGGAGTGCGGTTTCAATACCAAGGAGAGCAGCAGAATTCCAGAGGAGGAGAAAGCCAAACACGGAACTCATGGCTTTTTTCCTGGGATTTTTTTTAGTCTTGCAGTTAATTTGATTTTTTCTTTTTCATTTTTTTTTTTCTCGCCTTCGGGTAAAATTTTTTTTTTTAACTGTTACCTTTTTCTTTTTTAACGATTTTTTACTAGTTTATCTAATATATATATTTTTTCTTTTTTACATTTTTCTTAGGTGTTTTCTTTTTTTAAAAATTCTTTTCTTTTCTTTTCTTTTTTTTTTCTTTTCTTTTTGTTTTTTTTTTTCTTTCTTCCTTTTTGAACCTCTTTTTATCCCCTTTCTCCCCACTCACGATTTTGGATCTCTTCTAATTTGGTTAAAGCATATTTTCCTGGGGTTGTTGCCACCCTTTTAGTATTTTACTTGCCCCTTCATTTACTCTTATCTGGACAAAATGACAAGACATAAAAATTCAACACAAAAAAAAAGAACAAGAGGCAGTACCGAAGGCTAGGGACCTAATCAATACAGACATCGGTAATATGTCAGATCTAGAGTTCAGAATGACAATTCTCAAGGTTCTAGCCGGGCTCGAAAAAGGCATGGAAGATATTAGAGAAACCCTCTCAAGAGATATAAAAGCCCTTTCTGGAGAAATAAAAGAACTAAAATCTAACCAAGGTGAAATCAAAAAAGCTATTAATGAGGTGCAATCAAAAATGGAGGCTCTAACTGCTAGGATAAATGAGGCAGAAGAAAGAATTAGTGATATAGAAGACCAAATGACAGAGAATAAAGAAGGTGAGCAAAAGAGGGACAAACAGCTACTGGACCACGAGGAGAGAATTCGAGAGATAAGTGACACCATAAGACGAAACAACATTAGAATAATTGGGATTCCAGAAGAAGAAGAAAGTGAGAGGGGAGCAGAAGGTATACTGGAGAGAATTATTGGGGAGAATTTCCCCAATATGGCAAAGGGAACGAGCATCAAAATTCAGGAGGTTCAGAGAACGCCCCTCAAAATCAATAAGAATAGGCCCACACCCCGTCACCTAATAGTAAAATTTACAAGTCTCAATGACAAAGAGAAAAGCCTGAAAGCAGCCCGGGAAAAGAAGTCTGTAACATACAATGGTAAAAATATTAGATTGGCAGCTGACTTATCCACAGAGACCTGGCAGGCCAGAAAGAGCTGGCATGATATTTTCAGAGCACTAAACGAGAAAAACATGCAGCCAAGAATACTATATCCAGCTAG
The DNA here is from genome assembly GCF_030435805.1 of Mustela lutreola. NCBI lineage: Eukaryota > Metazoa > Chordata > Mammalia > Carnivora > Mustelidae > Mustela > Mustela lutreola. Next base: position 28,911,040 of record NC_081292.1, on the reverse strand, counting down.
GCTATCATTGAAAATAGAAGGAGAGATTAAAAGCTTCCAGGACAAACAACAACTGAAAGAATTTGCAAATACCAAACCAGCTCTACAGGAAATATTGAAAGGGGTCCTCTAAGCAAAGAGAGAGCCTACAAGTGGTAGATCAGAAAGGAACAGAGACCATATACAGTAACAGTCACCTTACAGGCAATACAATGGCACTAAATTCATATCTCTCAATAGTTACCCTGAATGTGAATGGGCTAAATTCCCCTGTCAAAAGACACAGGGTATCAGAATGGATAAAAAAACAAAGCCCATCTATATGTTGCCTCCAAGAAACACATTTTAAGCCCGAAGACACCTCCAGATTTAAAGTGAGGGGGTGGAAAAGAATTTACCATGCTAATGGACATCAGAAGAAAGCAGGAGTGGCAATCCTTATATCAGATCAATTAGATTTTAAGCCAAAGACTATAATAAGAGATGAGGAAGGACACTATATCATACTCAAAGGGTCTGTCCAACAAGAAGATTTAACAATTTTAAATATCTATGCCCCCAATGTGGGAGCAGCCAACTATATAAACCAATTAATAACAAAATCAAAGAAACACATCAACAATAATACAATAATAGTAGGGGACTTTAACACTCCCCTCACTGAAATGGACAGGTCATCCAAGCAAAAGATCAGCAAGGAAATAAAGGCCTTAAACGACACACTGGACCAGATGGACATCACAGATATATTCAGAACATTTCATCCCAAAGCAACAGAATACACATTCTTCTCTAGTGCACATGGAACATTCTCCAGAATAGATCACATCCTCGGTCCTAAATCAGGACTCAACCGGTATCAAAAGATTGGGATCATTCCCTGCATATTTTCAGACCACAATGCTCTAAAGCTAGAACTCAAACACAAAAGGAAGTTTGGAAAGAACCCAAATACATGGAGACTAAACAGTATCCTTCTAAAGAATGAATGGGTCAACCGGGAAATTAAAGAAGAATTGAAAAAAATCATGGAAACAAATGATAATGAAAATACAACGGTTCAAAATCTGTGGGACACAACAAAGGCAGTCCTGAGAGGAAAATATATAGCGGTACAAGCCTTTCTCAAGAAACAAGAAAGGTCTCAGGTACACAACCTAACCCTACACCTAAAGGAGCTGGAGAAAGAACAAGAAAGAAACCCTAAGCCCAGCAGGAGAAGAGAAATCATAAAGATCAGAGCAGAAATCAATGAAATAGAAACCAAAAAAACAATAGAACAAATCAACGAAACTAGGAGCTGGTTCTTTGAAAGAATTAATAAAATTGATAAACCCCTGGCCCGACTTATCAAAAAGAAAAGAGAAAGGACCCAAATAAATAAAATCATGAATGAAAGAGGAGAGATCACAACTAACACCAAAGAAATACAAACTATTATAAGAACATACTATGAGCAACTCTACGGCAATAAATTTGACAATCTGGAAGAAATGGATGCATTCCTAGAAACATATAAACTACCACAACTGAGCCAGGAAGAAATAGAAAGCCTGAACAGACCCATAACCAGTAAGGAGATTGAAACAGTCATTAAAAATCTCCAAACAAACAAAAGCCCAGGGCCAGACGAGTTCCCGGGGGAATTCTACCAAACATTTAAAGAAGAACTAATTCCTATTCTCCTGAAACTGTTCCAAAAAATAGAAATGGAAGGAAAACTTCCAAACTCATTTTATGAGGCCAGCATCACCTTGATCCCAAAACCAGACAAGGATCCCACCAAAAAAGAGAGCTATAGACCAATATCCTTGATGAACACAGATGCGAAAATACTCAACAAAATACTAGCCAATAGGATTCAACAGTACATTAAAAGGATTATTCACCACGACCAAGTGGGATTTATTCCAGGGCTGCAAGGTTGGTTCAACATCCGCAAATCAGTCAATGTGATACAACACATCAATAAAAGAAAGAACAAGAACCATATGATACTCTCAATAGATGCTGAAAAAGCATTTGACAAAGTACAACATCCCTTCCTGATCAAAACTCTTCAAAGTGTAGGGATAGAGAGCGCATACCTCAATATCATCAAAGCCATCTATGAAAAACCCACCGCAAATATCATTCTCAATGGAGAAAAACTGAAAGCTTTTCCGCTAAGGTCAGGAACACGGCAGGGATGTCCATTATCACCACTGCTATTCAACATCGTACTAGAGGTCCTAGCCTCAGCAATCAGACAACAAAAGGAAATTAAAGGCATCCAAATCGGCAAAGAAGAAGTCAAATTATCACTCTTCGCAGATGATATGATACTATATGTGGAAAACCCAAAAGACTCCACTCCAAAACTGCTAGAACTTATACAGGAATTCAGTAAAGTGTCAGGATATAAAATCAATGCACAGAAATCAGTTGCATTTCTCTACACCAACAGCAAGACAGAAGAAAGAGATATTAAGGAGTCAATCCCATTTACAATTGCATCCAAAACCATAAGATACCTAGGAATAAACCTAACCAAAGAGACACAGAATCTATACTCAGAAAACTATAAAGTACTCATGAAAGAAATTGAGGAAGACACAAAGAAATGGAAAAATGTGCCATGCTCCTGGATTGGAAGAATAAATATTGTGAAAATGTCTATGCTACCTAAAGCAATTTACACATTTAATGCAATTCCTATCAAAGTACCATCCATCTTTTTCAAAGAAATGGAACAAATAATGCTAAAATTTATATGGAACCAGAAAAGACCTCGAATAGCCAAAGGGATATTGAAAAAGAAAGCCAACGTTGGTGGCATCACAATTCCGGACTTCAGGCTCTATTACAAAGCTGTCATCATCAAGACAGCATGGTACTGGCACAAAAACAGACACATAGATCAATGGAACAGAATAGAGAGCCCAGAAATAGACCCTCAAATCTATGGTCAACTAATCTTCGACAAAGCAGGAAAGAATGTCCAATGGAAAAAAGACAGCCTTTTCAATAAATGGTGCTGGGAAAATTGGACAGCCACATGCAGAAAAATGAAATTGGACCATTTCCTTACACCACACACAAAAATAGACTCAAAATGGATGAAGGACCTCAATGTACGAAAGGAATCCATCAAAATCCTTGAGGAGAACACGGGCAGCAACCTCTTCGACCTCTGCCGCAGCAACATCTTCCTAGGAACAACGCAAAAGGCAAGGGAAGCAAGGGAAAAAATGAACTATTGGGATTTCATCAAGATCAAAAGCTTTTGCACAGCAAAGGAAACAGTTAACAAAATCAAAAGAAAACTGACAGAATGGGAGAAGATATTTGCAAACGACATATCAGATAAAGGACTAGTGTCCAGAATCTATAAAGAACTTAGCAAACTCAACACCCAAAGAACAAATAATCCAATCAAGAAATGGGCAGAGGACATGAACAGACATTTCTGCAAAGAAGACATCCAGATGGCGAACAGACACATGAAAAAGTGCTCCATATCACTCGGCATCAGGGAAATACAAATCAAAACCACAATGAGATATCACCTCACACCAGTCAGAATGGCTAAAATCAACAAGTCAGGAAATGACAGATGCTGGCGAGGATGCGGAGAAAGGGGAACCCTCCTACACTGTTGGTGGGAATGCAAGCTGGTGCAGCCACTCTGGAAAACAGCATGGAGGTTCCTCAAAATGTTGAAAATAGAACTGCCCTATGACCCAGCAATTGCACTATTGGGTATTTACCCTAAAGATACAAATGTAGTGATCCAAAGGGGCACATGCACCCGAATGTTTATAGCAGCAATGTCCACAATAGCCAAACTATGGAAAGAACCTAGATGCCCATCAACAGATGAATGGATCAAGAAGATGTGGTATATATACACAATGGAATACTATGCAGCCATCAAAAGAAATGAAATCTTGCCATTTGCAACAACATGGATGGAACTAGAGCGTATCATGCTTAGCGAAATAAGTCAAGCAGAGAAAGACAACTATCATATGATCTCCCTGATATGAGGAAGTGGTGATGCAACATGGAGGCTTAAGTGGGTAGAAGAAGAATAAATGAAACAAGATGGGATTGGGAGGGAGAGAAACCATAAGTGACTCTTAATCTCACAAAACAAACTGAGGGTTGCCGAGGGGAGGGGGTTTGGGAGAAGGGGTTGGGATTATGGACATTGGGGAGGGCATGTGATTTGGTGAGTGCTGTGAAGTGTGTAAACCTGGTGATTCACAGACCTGTACCCCTGGGGATAAAAATATATGTTTATAAAAAATAAAAAAAATTATTAAAAAAAAAATAAATAAAAAAAAATAAAAAAATAAAGGAAGCATGGTGTGAATCCTTTTTATATTAAAGTCTTCTATATTACAATAATCTGTTACTCTTATAAATTTAGAATGTATTAACATCCCTATCATGATGATAACTGTTGTCCTGCCTTGTGCTAAATAAACATCCTAACGTAATTTTCAGAAATTTACACATTTCATTTGTCTCTAGATTACCAATTTAAGTGAATTCTATCAACAGTGGCAAAGATAATAGGCCTCTGCCCATTTTAGCAATAGTATCACACCATATTTATATTATGTTCTTATTAAGAAGGTTGTTTTATGTGGAGTATATCACTGCAGGCAGTTTTTTGTTTTTTTGTTGTTGTTTTTTTTTTTTTTTTAGTTCTCTAGACTCACATATCTTATCATAAAACAACTAGCTGTTACTTTTTTAAAGCAAGCATTCTAAATACTCCTTTTTCTTTTTTGAGAGAGTTATAAAATACTAAGGTCAAACGAGCCTTCCCAAAATGTATTCAATCCAGGCAAATACTGAAAATGCATAAAGCTCGTCTCACTGTGCATCTTTAAGAAACACTCAGTGTGTGTGTTGGCTCCAGGTCTGCCCGTGTCTGTGATCTGGACTCGTCTGGCTCGGACAGCAAAGGCAGGGGAAAGAACTTTGATTTTACAAGAAGGAGTAACTTGGAAGCCAGGAGATAAGATTGTGATTGCAAGCACAGGTCACAGGTATGATGTCTTCTGGGCGGTATCATCTTCATTTAGGACAGAGATTTGTTAGACCATGTAAAAGAGGGATGTTCAGAAGGTCCACAACTATCTGATTTAAATCTTAAAGCTGTAATGAAGAAATAGGAATAGCCAAGAACCTGTTTGCCAAGTGTTAACATTGGGTTGAACACCAGTGTGTTGTTTTTGTTGATTAATTTACAATAAGGAAAAGTATAAATTTGGAACTATAAAATATATACTAACGAAATGTTTTTCATGGTAGATTCTTATATAAGATTTTGTTTGAAAAAAGCATTCTGCTATTAAAAGTCATTTAGAGGGGCGCCTGGGTGGCTCAGTGGGTTAAGCCGCTGCCTTCGGCTCAGGTCATGATCTCAGGGTCCTGGGATCGAGTCCCACATCGGACTCTCTGCTCAGCAGGGAGCCTGCTTCCTCCTCTCTCTCTCTCTCTCTGCCTACTTGTGATCTCTCTCTGTCAAATAAATAAATAAAATCTTTAAAAAAAAAAAAGTCATTTAGAAATCTCTGACTTACAATCCGAGAAAGACAATTATCATATGATCTCCCTGACATGAGGAATTTGAGAGGCAGGGTCGAGGGTTTGGAGGGTAGGGAAGGAAAAAAAATGAAGCAAGATGGAATCAGGAGGGAAACAAAGCATAAGAGACTCTTAATCTCACAAAAGAAATTGAGGATTGCTGGGGGGAGGAGGGTAGGGAGAAGGTGGTGGGGTTATGGACATCAGGGAGGGTATGTGCTATGGTGAGTGCTGAGAAATGTGTAAGCCTGACGATTCACAGACCTGTACCCCTGGGGCAAATAATACATTATATGTTAATGAAAATAATTAATAAAAAAAGAAATTTCTCACTTAGAGCTTTAGCTAAATCCATTAATGAATGCAAAAATGTAAATGAACAGCTTTATTGGGGGTTGAAAGCAGCTAGTGAACTCTTTCATATCTTACAGTCTTGGCAGTGGTTCCTATGGAGTAAGATTGTTAGTAATGAATCGAATCAAAGAGAAGAAATTATTATAGAATGAGTGATGATTAACATGACCTTTTACATGTCTGACATTTTACAATTGAAATGGCTTATGACCTTTAATTTCTGTTTAATAATATGTATTAACAAGCAAGAAATAAAAGGAACAAAAGTTACATAGCTACCCCAAGTATATTGGTGAGGAAAGAGAGCAAGAGGAGATTTATTTTTGCTTTATTATTCAAATTATGAGTAATAGCAAAATTGGATATGGTTATTCTTATCAGGTAACAAATAGTAATTTATGATAAGAAACAGCTAAATTATGTTAAGGTTGTGACTCAATTGAATTAAAATTCAAGATGGCATTTTGAGTTTGCCATTTTCCAAGTTAAAAATAGACTTGCAGATGTTAGGAAGAGTTAAATATATACTTAGCTTTATAAGCGCCCTTTTATTTCTGCCTTTGGAAGAAATTTTAATTACATAATGGCAAAATAAAAAGCAGCAAAATGACAGGGCTTACTAATAGAATAGAGAATTCTCATTTATAGCTTTCCTATATGAAATAAGAGGGTAAGTTTAGAATTTAGCTGAGGGGTATTCAGTTTTAAGAAACAAAAATTAAGAAATTTCCCACCAAATTTAACTTGCTGTTAACGATTTCATTTGTAAGTCGTATCTGAGAAATTGTAAGGTAAGTGGCCGAGAATACTCCTTCTAAAATTGATCAGTTTAGGTCCACCTCCAGCAAGACCACGTACAGTCCTGCAGCCATATCATTTCAGCTCTTTGTGCTTCAGGACAACTGGAATGCTCTTTGTATCTATTTCAGAATTATTGTAAGAATTAAATGAGTTAGTATGTATAAGTGCTTAGAGTAGAACTGGCTCGAAGTAAGTGCTATGTAAATGTTAGATTAAAAATAAATGTTAGATATCATTACAAAGGAAGGAAAAGTGTTTCTAGGTGCACACAACATGAAAGATGCTTTGCAGAACTTTCTTCTCTAAAGAAATCTCTGTATCATCTGAATCCAAGAGAATTTGGGAGCCTAACCCCTTTTCTATACCACCAGTGAGATCCTGTACTATTGATACACCCTTAGCTCCAGTGCCCTTCATCCTCAACTCCCCCTGGCTTCCTTTCCCCACAATTCCTTACCTAGATCTTTAGGTCTTGTGGGTTTCTCCATCCACTTACTATCATGAAAAACAACTTTATTCTCCTATCCTTTCTAGCCACTTTCAACTTATCTTTATATTTTTAAAAAAGATTTATTATTATTATTATTATTATTATTAATTTTTTTAATAGAGAGAGGCAGTGAAGGGGTAGAGGGAGAAGGAGAGAGAGTCACAAACAGACTCTGTGCTAAGTGTGGAGCCTGACTCAGGGCTTGATCTTACAACCCTGAGATCATGACCAAAGCCAAGAGTCAGACACTTAACTGACTGTGCCACCCATTTTGTCTTTAAAAATATATATATTAAATTGCCTAATATTGGATCCAATTCCGTTCCTTGCTGCTGTGGACTCTGGGCAGCCGGGGTCGGTGAAGGATCTCAAGATGGCTGGGTGAAAACTTGCTCTAAAAACCATTGACTGGGTAGCTTTTGGGGAGATCATACCCCGAATCCAGAAGGCCATTGCTAACTCCCTGAAATCTTGGAATGAGACACTTACCTCCAAGTTGGCTACTCTCCCTGAGAAACCCCCTGCTATCGACTGGGCTTACTACAAGGCCAATGTGGCGAAGGCTGGCTTGGTAGATGACTTTGAGAAGAAGTTCAATGCACTGAAGATTCCTGTGCCAGAGGATAAATACACGGTTCAGGTGGACGCTGAAGAAAAAGAAGATGTGAAAAGTTGTGCTGAGTTTTTGTCTCTCTCAAAGGCCAGGATTGTGGCATACGAAAAACAGCTGGAGAAGCTAAGGAACATAATTCCGTTTGATCAGATCACCATTGAGGACCCGAGTGAAGCCTTCCCAGAAACCAAATTAGACAAGAAGTATCCCTATTGGCCTCACAAGCCAATCGAAAACTTATAAACTTGAGGTGGGGAAAGAGCTCTGGCCCTCGTATTATAAACGCTGGACATTAAAAATAATGAATATGGAAAAAAATTGCCTAATATTATGCCCATTTTTTCATTGCATTTTTGTTATCCATTTTTTTCCCTTAAACCCCTATAGTCCAATTTCGATCTTCACAAAAACTTTCTCGGTGACTTTCTGACAACCAGCATCCTTCATTGCCTACCCATCACCAGGTTCTTTGGGTTGTGCCCTTGCAACGTCTCTTTCTTCTTTCCTTGCTCTCAGTTTAATTTAGACTCTGTCCCTCACGCCTGGAATATGACATCACCTTCCCATCCACACTCCATTGCTTTGTTTTCTCCCCCTCACAATTCCACTCTGCATTAATTCATTGAATCCATCAACCACTGTTAGTGAGTTGTGCCTGGTACTGTACTAAGTGCTCAGCCTACAGAATGACTTCATCTCTAGGGGCCTTACCTGGAGGAGGAGCCAGGTAGTGGAAAGGGCGGGGCAGCAGACAGGCCGGCGGTGGCAGATGCGAGGGGACCACAGTGGGGTGAAAGTGAGCCCAGACAGGGCATGGGGCAGAATGTGCTGGGAAGCCAGAAGAAGGGCTGGGAAAGTCGAGAGAGGTGACTTTTCACATAGTTCGCTTGTGACCTCGTCATTTAAACTTATGTTTAAAAGAGGGAAAAGATGTGTTAAGGGAGAGAAGAGTCAAAAAGGAATGTCAGGAGGACACAGAAATGACTCCCCTGAGCTTACCTCCTTTCCACCACCTGTACTGCAGCAGATAATGTACCACTGGGCACTGACACGGTCTTCTGAAAGTCAGACTGACTTCTACTTGGCCTCCTTAGCTCTGTGCCTAGAAAACAGGTGGGACATACAATAAATGTTCGCTGAGCAATGAAATATGTGAATGAGTATTACAGAATTGATCAGTCTTTTGGCTGTGGCTGGACTTGGAAGTGTACTGAAGAAGTGGTCGAGGGGCACCGGGGGGCTCAGTGGTTAAATGTCTGCCCTTGGCTCAAGTCAAGATCGGGTCCTGGGATCAAGCCCTGTGGTGGGCTCCCTGCTTGGCGGGAAGCCTTCTTCTCCCTCTCTCACTCCCCTTGCTTGTGTTCTCTCTCTCGCTGTCTCTCTGTCTAATAAATAAATAAACAAACAAATAAATAAATAAAATCTTTTTAAAAAAGGAAAGAGAGAGAAGTAGTAGTAGAAATGAGACCTCTGAAACTTTACCTCAGTCCTTTCTTTCCCCTTCTCGGGAACCTGCAGTGGCTTCCTCTGTGAGGGTTTCTCAACTCTAGGGCTGTTGACACATTGAACCTGACAAGTCTTTGTTGTGTGGAGTTGCCTGTGTACTAAAGGATGTTTCTAAAATCTTTGGCCACTCTCCACAAGATGCCAGTAGCACCTCCTGATTTGTGACAAGCAAAAAAGTGTGCAGGTGTTGCCAAGTGTCTCTTGGGGGGCGGGGGGAATATAATCGTCCTCAGTTGAGAACCCCTAGGTGTGATCTTCAAAGCTATAAATGAATAGTTCTTTTGCATACTTTATAGGAATTAGTACAGTTCTCTGAACAACGATAGCACTTGGAAAATACTGATTTAATTGAAATTCATTTGTAAAATGTATTCAGTTACTCTAAGAAAGACTTAGAGACCATTTTCAAATTCCTCTTCAGAATATTATGTGACATTTTAAAATGTCCTATTTTACAGATGAAGTGTTTAAAGACCATAAGAGCAAATGCACTAAAACAAGATTATGTTGATTTAGATTAATTTTGAAAGTTTTTGTGTTAAAATTTTTACAGACACAGTCAACGAGAGAATGAGAAAAGGACCATCGCATCTGTCTCTGCCGATGGCACAGAGATAATGCTAACTGATCCGCTAAATTACACACACTTAGGAATCATTGTCACACTTCCTGATGGAACGCTGTTCGAGGCGAGAGCCGAAGTCGGAATTCTTACAAGAAATATTTTAATAAGAGGATCTGACAACGTGGAGTGGAATAACAAAATTCCAGCATGTCCTGATGGATTTGACACTGGTAATTTTAGCAGCCAGAGTGTGTCAACTTAAATCGTTTCCAGGCATTGCAAAAACGGTCCCTGGGAGCAAAATCACCCCCAGTTGAAAACTGCCAGACTAAGCAAAGAAGCCCCAAATGGCAGTGATTTCAAATGAGAAAGATTTATTTCTCATTCATGCTGCATGTGTCCAAAATGCTCACTGTACTGATTCCAAGATCTGGGCTTCTCCAGGCTCCCCCTCGAAAGAGGCCTCCATGATCTCTGGGACAGAAGAAATCATGCGATGGCCAGGGAGTCAGGCAACAGCACTTAATTACTTTGGTCCTGAAGTGGCATGTGTCTCTTCCACTCAACTGTCATTAGATAGAACTGATAACATAGCTCTGCTTAACTTACCACAGTTCTGTGTGTGCATGTGTGGATGCAGGTAGATAGATAGATACTTTTATGTAGTAACTAATACCATTACAATCCAGTATGTTGTCAAATACTAACAAACAGAGCTTAAGTATAGCCTTTCCTTCGATGGGATAAATGAAGCAAGGCTCCCTGGATTCAGTGTCAAATAATTGTGTCAAATAATCTACATTCTGATTCCAGTTCATGAAACCTCATTTCATCCTGTTTAAAATAAGAATATTTCCTGTTCTGTCCACTTACGACAGTTATAGGAATTAAGTGACAAAATGCATATTCTAGGGCTATACGAATAGAAGATTGCATTATGTTAATTCCCAAATCTTGGGGCAAAGCTTCAGAGATGATAAGACAAAATACCTTTATCAGTATTCATTCAACCATTCAAATATTTATTTGGTGTCTTTGAAAGATTCTGTAACTGGTGCTTTAGGAAATGCAAAGGGGAACAAGACAAGGTACATCCCTTGCTTGCTATTTAGAGGAGGCAATGATATGAATGCCCATAATTATGTCCCAGGATGAGATTAAAACGATACCTGAATAAAAAGATGTAATTAGGTATGGGAGAAATCTTAAAATGATGAGAGGATTTTTGCCATGGTTTTTCTTTATGTCGTCTTAAAAATTATTTTTAAAGGTGAATTTGCTACACAGACATGCTTCCAAGGCAAGTTTGGAGAGGAAATAGGAAGTGACCAATTTGGAGGCTGCATTATGTTTCATGCTCCCATACCTGGTGCTAACATGGTAACTGGGAGAATAGAATATGTCGAGGTAAGAAGTGTTATTGGTACATCATGATGGTTTGCCAAAGGTTATCCATAAATAAGTAAATGCTGAACACCTGCTATTTGTCACCTGCTGCTTATAATCTGGCAGAGGAGATGGATAAGTAAACACGCAGTTTTGAAACACCCAATTATTCACCCATTTAATCATGCCAAAATTTTGTTTCTCTGTTTTTCTCACACGCCGCATCAAATTCATCAATAAGTTCTATCCACACTGCCCAAAAAATGCAAGGACCCACATCGAATCTCTCTCCACTGCTGCTACCTGATTCCCACCCAAGCCACTGTCCCCTCTGACCTAACTACTGTCATTTTCTCCTAAGTCATCATCTCACATCTACCCTTTCTCTAGCAGAATCTCCACACCACAACCAAATGAACATTTTTAAGTATACATTAGATGTTGTTGCCCTCTGTTTAATGGCTTCTTATTACACCTAAAAGAAAAAGCACAAGTCCTTCCCGTAGGACACACACAACCTGTCCCTCAGCTGGTCTTTGACTTTACCTCCTTTGATTCTACTCCTAGCTCATGCCATGCTGGCTACATGGGCCTCTTTATATCCACTGACCATGCCAGGCATATTTCTGTCTCAGGTTCCTTCCCTTTGCTCTTCCTTATGCTTGGAATTCTCCTCTACGAAATGCGTGTGTGGTTCACATTCATTTCACTCGGTGTCTCCTCAAGGGTTCTCTCTTAAGAGAGGCCTTTCCTCACCACCTTTACTGGAAATAACTGCCCAAACCTGTTTTCCTTTATTTACTCATAACTCCTGACTTATATCTATTTTCGATCTCTCCCTCTAGAGCAAAAACTCAGTTAGTTCAGAGATTTTGTCTTTCTGGTTTTCTGCTGATTCTCATGTGGTTAAAACAGTACTTGGCATATAACAGGTTTTTTGTTAATATTTAGTTAGGGGAGGAGGAAGGAAGGAAGATAGGTAGGTAGGAAGGAAGGAAGGAAGGGGGCAGGGGGAGGGAGTGTAGGAGAGAGAGAGGGATAGTAAAAATCTATAAATCTATTACACTGAGAACACCTATATTACAAATAACATATTGAGGCTGAGAGAGTCCACATTTGTATTTTATGAAACTTCCCTTTCTCCTAGAATATGTGACACAGATGTGACATCTGAGATATGGACTGAGTGAGGTTGCCAGGGTCAATCTTTGTATAGGTTATTAATAATAGCTAATTTTAAATTTTTAGATGAAGAATAAAAATAAGTAGGTGCCCTACCATCTTACTTCCTAACCTTCTGGGATCATCACACACACACACACGCACATGCACACACTTGTACACATACTCACACACTGACATCCTCTGTATTAAATTACTAGACCGTAGACCTATTGAAAGAAAGCACAGCACAGTGGTTAATAATGGCACCAAATGTAGGATCAGACCACCTTGGATTTGAATGGAGTTTTATAATCATGAACAAGATGCTTGGCCTTTGTGAACTTCAATGTCTTCATCTGTAAAATGAAGTTGATGATCACTGGCTACGTGTAGGACCATGGGGACAGCTGTGATCATGCATACACAACACAGCACAATATCTGGCACATGGCAAACATTCAAGCAATGTTTCTGATTATTATATAAGAATCAAAGTGAAGGAGAAAAATAAGTATTTGGGAGGTTTTATATTGCTAAACATGCAAGTTTAGTAATAGACTGAAGTGAAAAGCAGAAGATCCAAAGGTGGGTTTTGTTCATTCATTTGGTAACAAGTATGGGCTGCTATATATTGAATAAAAGAATGTGGGTTGAAGGTCACACAACATTTTCAAATGATGAATGTGAATGCTGTGGAAGATATAAATGTATTAATTATTATTATTATATTGGAGATTATTTTGAAAAAAGAAGACAGAAGTCAGGCACATTATGAGTCTATGTGTATCACTAAATAACTATGATTTCTGGACTTGACAGATATTCCATGCTGGCCAGGCTTTCCGGTTGGGGCGTTATCCAATACATTGGCACCTGCTTGGAGATTTACAGTTTAACTCTTATGTAAGAGGCTGTGCAATTCACCAGACCTATAACAGAGCCGTCACCATCCATAACACACATCACCTGCTGGTGGAGCGGAATGTTATATATGATATCAAGGGAGGAGCGTTTTTTATAGAAGATGGTATTGAACATGGCAACATCTTGCAGTATAACTTGGCAGTATTTGTGCAGCAAAGTACAAGTCTTCTGAATGATGATGTGACCCCGGCTGCATTTTGGGTAACGAATCCAAACAACACCATACGACACAATGCGGCTGCTGGTGGTACTCACTTTGGCTTTTGGTACCGAATGAATAACCACCCTGATGGGCCATCCTATGACCGAAACATTTGCCAAAAAAGAGTTCCTCTTGGAGAATTCTTTAACAACACTGTTCATTCTCAAGGTTGGTTTGGATTGTGGATATTTGAAGAATATTTCCCCATGGAAACAGGAGCTTGTACTTCTACAGTACCAGTGCCTGCAATATTTAATTCTCTGACTACTTGGAACTGTGAAAAAGGAGCCGAATGGGTCAATGGAGGTGCCCTTCAGTTCCGTAACTTTGTGATGGTGAATAATTTTGAGGCTGGAATCGAGACGAAGAGGATTCTGGCTCCTTATGTTGGAGGATGGGGTGAAACCAATGGAGCAGTGATTAAAAATGCCAAAATAGTTGGGCATCTCGATGAACTGGGAATGGGGTCAGCATTTTGCACAAGGAAAGGCCTTATTCTCCCATTTAGTGAAGGCTTGACTGTATCATCTGTACAATTTATGAACTTTGACCGTCCCAAGTGTGTAGCTTTGGGAGTGACGTCCATCACTGGAGTGTGTAATGAGAGATGTGGAGGCTGGAGTGCAAAATTTGTTGACATCCAGTATTTTCACACACCAAACAAGGCTGGTTTTCGATGGGAACATGAAGCGGTACTGATTGATGTTGATGGTTCCCTTACAGGTAAATGTTATGTTCTGATTTCTGATAAATTGGAAACATATTTGTGTTAACACAGAGAGTTGAATTGTCAAAGCAGATGCACATGAATCACAGGTCTTACCCAGTACCAAACTTTGTGAGTGATTTGAGGATATAGGTCAACACTAGGCACAGATGAGACGTTCTTTGCTGGAAGAGACCCAAATGGTCAAATGCAGCCTCCTAAAATACCGTTTTTTTCTTGCATTTGCACTTGGCTCCCTGACTGAAGAGTCCACTACAAAGCCTTTGCATGGGGTCCTCTTGTCCCATGTTGACCTCACCCTTCAAACACCCCCCTGCAAAATGCACCAGGACTTTTAGAGTTTGCTACTGGTGCTATGGGTCACAGTAGCTATATGTTGTAGATTTGGGGATCCTGTTTTGTTTTGTTTTTTGGTTTTCTTACATGATATAGGAAACATGCTGTTATGTCCATCTCCCAGGTCACAGAGGACACACCGTCATTCCACACAGCTCACTGCTGGACCCTTCTCACTGCACTCAAGAAGCTGAGTGGAGCATTGGGTTCCCGGGGGCTGTCTGTGACACCTCAGTCAGTTTCCACCGCTTGGCATTCAACAAACCTTCTCCGGTATCTCTGCTTGAAAAGGATGTGGTTCTCTCAGACTCTTTTGGTAAGTGGAATATAATATAATAGAAGCTACTGACTTAAATATGGTTTTCTATTTTCATCATCATCTTTTTTAAGTTGTCGGTCACTGGTTGGAACATGGGAAAAGTATGTTTGTATCAGTCAGTAACCAGGCAGGAAACAAATAACACACCCCCCAAATGGGCATGTAAAGAGTATTGAGTAAATACGTGGGCCAGCACAATGTTCTGCTTGCTCAAGAAACCTCCAGACAATATTACAACAGAGAGTAGGAAAGTTGACATCGTCCTTGGAGCAAGATGATAAGATATACCATCATCCCTGCCAGTGGAGGCAGACCCTTTTGATTATCTCTGATGATTGAAATGGGATGAGGGGGCATTTCTTAGGTCAGTAGCTATACACCAGGTACCAAGGATTGCCGGTTTGCTCATCTGTTTCAGTAACGATACCGTACTTGGAATACCAGATGAGCTCGATATCATTACCAGACTCAGTTGCATTAATTTGCTGTCATTACTCATGATCTATCTGGCGATTGCACCAGCCAAACAAGGAAGGTAAATGGGGATGGCCCTTTGGTTGAGAGAGGCAGGAGCCCACCAAGAACCCCCTACAACCTCACGGGGAGAGAGTCGGGGGAAGAAGTAGCTCATTTCACATTCCTCCTTGCCTTGCTTCTTCTTCTGCCTCCTTTTGTCCAAACTCATGGAGTATGGCAAACAATGAATCTGTAAGAAAAACAGTAAGTATGCAGCGCCTCTTTTATCATTTATTATGATGTTATCAGTTATTATAGTTAGCTTTAGAACATTCTTACTAGAGTTTCTTCCTCCTATGAATTGAAAGGGACATACACCCACTCTCTGGGTAATGGTTATACTCATTGCCTCGGTGACTTAATGTTATGAACCTGGCAGCCATTTCTTTTCTTCCGATAATCAGATGTCCAGAATGGAGCAACATTACTTAAACTTTTAGAGACTATGGTACAACAAACAGTATTTTAAGCACAGTAGCTGTGAAAGTTTTCTGAAAGGCTAAAACTAAAAGGAGCCAAAACATCAAAAGCAAATGATGTTATTTTATCTGGTGAGGTAATATGTTAGTATTTCCCACTACTATGTTATAAAATAGTTATTTATGATAAGACTTTCAATCATATCTCCAAATACTTTATGACATACCTGTGAATAGATTGAACATTAGATTTTTATAAAACAGTCTAAGATAATTTTATAGTGTAAGATAATATATCAGAAATGTAGAACCATCCTGGGTAAATTATTTTAAATATACAGCAAGATAAGAGAGATATATACCTTACACAATTAATTTTTAAGCAGTAATATTTAAACATTTTAAATATTTTGGAGTTTTTTTTTGTTGTTGTTATTAGTGGTGGCAGTAGTGATGATTTAGAGAGAAGTTTTGTGTTTTTATTTTTGATTCGACAAATCTAATACTTCTGAATTTATGAGATTGTAGCTTTCTTGTAAAGTCTCTCTGGGCCTTTTTGCCAGATCCTTTCAGGAATGAAGATTTTTATTTAATTACTAAACTGAACACCTTGGTGGAAAGATCGATAAATTTATCTTCCTGTCACCCACATAACTCAACACAAGACATTGCAAATAGTAGGAACTCAGTAACTATTGAATTGCAATGGAATTAGTTGTAGTACTCAGACCAAATTACAGAGTAGAGAAAACATCACTCCAGGTACTTTTCTTTTTAGTGTGACATAAAAAATAAAACAGCTTTCATAGTTGAGAATATTTGACTCTTTTTTTATCTGCATTAAAGCCAAATAAAATGATTTAGTACAGAAAAAATAGAACACTTGTTTTCATTTTATATATGCATATTAAATGAATCAAAAATTGAACAAATAGGGGCACCTGGGTGGCTCAGTGGGTTAAGCCTCTGCCTTCGGCTCAGGTCATGATCTCAGGGTCCTGGGATCGAGTCCCCCATCGGGCTCTCTGCTCAGCAGGGAGCTTGCTTCCCTCTCTCTCTCTCTACCTGCCTCTCCATCTACTTGTGATCTCTCTCTGTCAAATAAATAAATAAAATCTAAAAAAAAAAAAAATTGAACAAATATACTACAACAGTGGGAAATAAGATTGGACATATAACTTTATATATAACTTTAGATAATTTGATCAAAGTGTCTCATGCATGATCATATGATGTGTATAGCTTTATGTGTATATGTGTGAATATATGTATCTTTATGAATATCTTTGTAAAGTTAGACCAGATGGCAAATTAATTTGAGACATGTACTATTAGTGATATTATAGACCAGATGGTAGATTAATTTCAGACACTTATTCTTAGTAATATTTTTTTAAAATATCAACTTCAGATTTCAGTCCAAGATGCTTAAAATCAACATAGTAAAAATAAGTGCTTCTGAAAAAATTAAGGAAACACAAATAACTATGAAAAATGACAATAAGGTTTTTTTTTAATGTATTTATCCATTTTATAGAGAAGGGAAGAGCACGAGAAGGAAGGGACAGAAGAACAGAGGCACCATGCCCAGCAAGCAGGGAGACTGATGTGGGGCTTGATATCATGACCCTGCGATCATGGCCTTAGCCAAAATCAAAGAGTTGAATGCTTAGCTGAACCACCCAGGCACCTCACAATTAGTTTTACTTACAAAAAGAGAATTATCAAGCAAATTCAGGTTAAAGTATAATTCCAAGCATCAGAAAACTTCAGTGGAATTTGGTTCTACCAAATGTAGAGCAAATTCTGGAGGTTTTGGATGATTTTCATGAACTCTTATGTAAGTCAGCTGTTGCTTCATGACAGACTATCCCCAAACTGAAGAGCTTAAACCTACAATCATTGTTTTCACTCTCATGTCTGAGGACTGGATTGGTTGATTTTGGTTGTGCTCAGATAGGATGCTATGCTTGAAGGTGAGGATCCACTGGGCTTTGCTCCTCCCTCAGTTTCCCGCATGTATTTATTACAGAGCGCAGGCTGGACGGAGAGCCAGCGACCCAGGGCAGGCTCTTTTCATTGCAGTGGTAGAGGTTCAAGATGGCAAGCTTCATCCAGCAAATACTTCTCAGATGTTTAGGACTGTCCCATCACCAACATCAACAGGTTAGGGATGTCTACTCTGCACTCAAGGACAGACAAAGAAATGAATATTTACTGAGGAATCTAATCATAGCTCTCGTACCCGGCAGGTCTTTTGGAACTGTATATTTTTAAGGTCTTTGCTCATGGTCTTTCTAAATATAATGCTAATTCATGAGCCTAAGAATTAATAAATTTGTTCCTCCTTGATATTGGAACTTTTTTGCCTTATTCTTCAAAGAAAAAGAATGACAGTTTATTTCATAATCTTTCATCTAGCTTCCTCCCTGTAAATTTGCAAGGGAAGAGTTTGCAAATTTAACATGAAAGTCAATCAAAGATGAAAAGAGAGAGGGGACAGAGGGGGGAAAAAAATAGAATATGGGCAATTAGTCATGTCTTCTTTATATTGTAAGAAATCTTTTCAAATCTTTACCTGAAGGTGTCAGGTACGCTTTCATGAACAAAGCGTTACCAAATCAAGTAGTTTATTTTTTCCCATAACAAGTAATTTAGGTTGCAAGTTTGTCATTCACAAACCTTAGGGTGTCATGGCCAGTGTTCGTGGTAAGTCTGATGGTAGTCTAGATTCTTAAGAGCTTCAAATTAAAACTTTCTATTAGTACTTGTCATGCAGGTTTTGATAAACTCAACAAATACTGGAGAATCTAATAAAGAATTAGAACTTATATTTGCATACCCTATAAATCAAGCATCCTGAATTAATTAACACTCTTAAAAGAATAACAATCTTGTTTTAGATCAATGATATTTAAAGAATTGTGTTAATATATTTAAGCACTTCTGTCATAGTAGTCACTAATCATCATGTTTGAATTTTATCTTCCCCAAGGAATAAAGACTTCATCTCAATTCAGAATTCCAAATGAGAAGGCACTTTATGTTTCAGTTAAGTGTAATATGAAACATTGGAACCTTCAGTTAACAAAGACATTTAGAACATAGTAATGAAATGCTATTCTGACCTCTTCAGACACTTCCAAAGACTAGGCTAATTTTTCCCATTTGCACTTGTTTGTAAAAAAAAAAAAAAAAAAAAAAAAAAAAAAAAAAAGTAATTTTCTAGAGGTAGAGATCACTGTTATTTGTTTGTTTTATATTCTGCTATAGGCACAAGCATTGTTCCCTTTCAGAAGAAACGACTGACTCATATGTCTGGATGGATGGCTCTAATTCCAAATGCAAAGCACATTAATTGGTATTTTAAAGATGTAGATCACATAACGAATATATCCTATACATCAACATTCTATGGATTTAAGGTAAACAAAGAGCTATAAAGTTCATCTTCTAATAATGATGACTGTATATTATGCGAATGCAGCCTACTTCCTATCCTTAGACCAGTTGTTAGGCCCAGAATGTGCTTGCCTCACATGCTGACCTGTCGAAGTCCTCACACACTTCATGACCTACCCTAAATGGAAGAAGCAAGCTAAAAAAAGGAACTTTGTGAGGAATCAGATGTAAGCCATATCTTTGCCATATTCCCCCAAATACTAAGCTTGGGTCCTCTTATTATTACCATGAAAGTAACTAACATTTATTGAGTGCTTATGATTTTCCAGGTACCAGGTAAGGACTTTAGAATTTGTATTTTAAAATATACCAAATACAGACAATGACCGGCCAATTCCTGTCATAGGTGTGCCCACCACCGAGCTCTATCTGGATCATTCTATAAATGATCATTCTGTAAATGTTTCTGTGAAACATTCTTTGAATTTTTACTTTTTATTTTTTTTATTTATTTTATTTTTTTTTAAAGATTTTATTTATTTATTTGTCAGAGAGAGAGCGAGCGAGAGTAAGCACAGGCAGACAGAGTGGCAGGCAGAGTCAGAGGGAGAAGCAGGCTCCCCGCGGAGCAAGGAGCCCAATGTGGGACTCGATCCCATGACGCTGGGATCATGACCTGAGCTGAAGGCAGCTGCTCAACCAACTGAGCACTCAGGCATCCCTGATTTTTTTTTTTAGAGAAATAAACATTTTTGATGAAATGAAAGCCCCCTCTATGGCCCCCTCTATCGCATTCCCCGCTCTCCACCTCCAGTGGTCACCAATGAACTGGGTGTTTTCATCCCCATATGTGTTCTTCTACTTACACTGCATATGTACATCCAAGAATAAGACCGAGCATTGTTTTAAATCTTTTCAAATACTACAGAAATAAAACATTCTCCAAATACGCGCGTGTGTGTGTACAGAAAGATTATCATTGCCTTCAGATAGAGTTAGCATTTTTGTCATAGGCATATAAAATGTTGCTAAACAAAATATGAAAGTAGGATGACAAACTAACACCAAAACTTGAGTCTAAATATAAGGGCTAATTATATGTCATCAAAATTAATGTATGTTATGCAGGATATTGACATATAAAATCATATTTGGGGGCAAACACTTCTAGGAAGAAGATTATGTAATTGTATCTCATAACTTCACTCAAAATCCTGATATGTTTAAAGTTATTGACATGAGGAATGGCTCTTCAAATCCGCTGAGTTGGAATACTAGCAAGAATGGAGACTGGCACCTTGAAGCAAACACAAGTACTCTATATTACTTGGGTATGTATTCATTAGGCAAAAGTGATTATTTTATCCAATGCTTTGTCTGAAGGAAGAGAAAAATTGCTTAATGGGCAAATATGTTATAGAGTGTCCTCTGTATAGTATGATTCAAGAAATGTTTGCTGAGTAAAAGGATTGGAGATTAAATTTATGTTGAAAAAGACCTTGAGTTGAATAAAAAGCTTACGTTTTATGTTTGGAGATAATGCCAACATGGTTACAAATGGCCCTAACATTTATTTCACAAAATTAGGGGAAATGAGTACAAAGGAAGCTGTCAAATATTTTGTTTCATGTTTTAGCATTTTATTATTTGGCGGAACTAAAAAATATTCAAGAATAAATTTTGAGTTCCAAAATTTTTTTTTTTTTTGGTCAGGACATTTTGTGTGCTTCTCAATAAGACATGTGCTTTTCATCAGAATTTTTTCATACATATCCCATACATTTGAACCTCTACCAAGTTATCTTCTAAAGAATATTTTCAAATTGCCATGATTTTGTCTACATTTCATCATCATATTAATTTAAATTGTTTCACTTTCAGTGTCAGGACGAAATGACGTTCAGCAGAGCCAGCCCATTTCTGGGACCCTGGATCCTGATGCGAAAGATGTGGTTATTAATTTCCAAGCTTACTGCTGCATTCTCCAGGACTGCTTTCCTGTACACCCCCCATCAAGAAAACCAGTTCCCAGGAAGCGACCAGCCACATATAAGTATATAGGCCTTTTGTTTGTTAATACCTTCCATGGCACTTGACAGAATTCTTTTCACATGTCACTCTTGGGTGAGAAAATAATGTCCTCATCCTGAACAATGCCTTGTAAGTCACAAGTCGCTTTCACACTCAGTACTTCACATGGGCCTTATAGCCACCCTGATGAGAAAATGGAAAAAAATCTCACAAAAGGTTTTGTGTGAATGTTACCGGTAATCTTAGTAACTTGCAGAATGTTGGATATGGACTATTAGACCAATCCTCTTATGATAAGGTGAGAAAGCTGAAGTCAGTGACCTTTAGTGAATTATCCAAGATCACAGAACTTCTTGGTGATACCTCCGGAAGAGCAAGAGAAATGAAATCTCATTAATCCAATCCTTTCTTAGTAGGTAGTGTCTTTTTGTCTACAATAACTGTCAGGGCCAAATCTCATAATACAACTTACTTAATTTTGTTTCGAATGTATGATCCCCTAATATCTGTTAATTCTTACAGTTAAAAATGATTTTTCTATCTTTGAAACTTACATAACCCTTTATCTTTATTTTTCATGTGGAACATCACTCTCTATCTTGTGTTATAGTAATCATCAGACATCATGGAACGAGCATGTGAGAGTTGGTACTAGTCTTTTAAGGCCGTTAAAAGTATGATCCTGATCTGATGTATATTTGTATCTGTTAGGGACAAATGGTAATCATAAAAATAGCAATTGTGTTGAAAAAAGCTAACATTTCGTGGGCACATAATAACCCGCTTCTATGCATCAAACACAACTCAAGTGTTTTTTATTACTTGAATTACATTCCAAAGTATACAGATACAGCAGTAACTATTGTACATAAGAATAATAATTGAGGGGCACCTGGGTGGCTCAGTGGATTAAAGCCTCTGTCTTCGGCTCAGGTCATGATCCCAGGGTCCTGGGATCGAGCCCCACATCGGGCTCTCTGCTCAGCGGGGAGCCTGCTTTCTTTCTCCTCTCTCTGCCTGCCTCTCTGCCTACTTGTAATCTCCGTCTGTCAAATAAATAAATAAAATATTTTTTTTAAAAAAAGAATAATAATTGAATTTTTTGATATATTAATTTGATCATTAAAAAATATTTAAGCACCTGCTATGGCCCAGGCACTGTGCTGAGCACTGGAGGGTCAATTGTAAACAACACAGATGTGGTCCCACTCATCCCACTCCCATTCTAACCAAAGAGATAGACGCCAACACAAGCAAGCAAGGAAACAAAAGAGTAAATGAAAAAAAGCACATGAGTGTGAGTTGTGATAAAGGTTATAAGGGAAATGGACAGGCAGCTGGGAGAGAGTAGTATGGGAAGGACCTCCTTTTGGTACAGTGATGAGGGATAGTTTCTCACAGGAGGGGACATTCCAGCTGATACCCAGAGGGTGAGGAAGAGCTGACCATGTGATAAAGGGTGGGGGAGGAGGGTGCTAGGCACAGAAAGCATCCTGGGCAGAGGTCCTGCTGTGGGAAAGAGTCTGGCATATCCAAGAACAGAGAGAACAGCGTAGCTGGACCCCTGTGAGCAGAGGAGAGTGGCCTGGAAATGGTGTTGGAAACAAGTGGAAATCAGACCAGTCAGGTCATGCAGGCAGTTAGTCTTAAGAAATAGAAAAAGCTTTTAAATGATTTTCATCTGAGAAGCAATGTACTCCAAATTACATTTTGGAAAGATCACTTTTGCTGCTCTGTCAGTATTACAGAGGGCTGGTGGAGAGAGGAGGGAGGCTCCTGAAAAGACTTTATTTATTTATTTTTTCACGAAAAGATTTAGAGAGACATGTCATCAGGGTTATTGGCCAAAAGTCCTTATATAGGCTAAGGTAGATAAAATTATTGAAAATTTAATTAATATTTATTATGTACTCACATGGTAGATTTAGATTGGTCTAGACCAGGATGTGATAGAGGAATATGTTGGTATGCTAAATGTATATGTCTTTTTTTTTTTTTTTTTTTTAAAGATTTATTTATTTATTTATTTGACAGAGAGATCACAAGTAGACAGAGAGGCAGGCAGAGAGAGAGAAGCAGGCTCCCTGCCGAGCATGGAGCCCGATGTGGGGCTCGATCCCAGGACCCTGAGATCATGACCTGAGCCGAAGGCAGCGGCTTAACCCACTGAGCCACCCAGGCACCCCTGTATATGTCTTAACATATAACTTCCCCCCACCCCTGACAGTATGAATTCTGCTCACTAGAAATAGCTATAATTGGATTTATTAATTTATATTATACAGATAGCTATCAGTGAAAATAAACAAAATCTTGATCCAGGATGGGTACCTCAAGATTAGGATACAAAGCCCTAATATGCAACACACATATGGTTTGTTTAAGAGGTGTTAGGCTCTATGGATCATAACCGTGGGCAGTAAGAAGAACAATATATAACATGCATATGCTGTTGGGGATAAGAATGAAAGGCTATTGATCTTGAGAAAAACTAGATAAAATCAATGATGGAATCATACAATGCTGGTCAGATTTTTTAGTTAGAAAGAGAACACCTGTACCCCTG
Organism: Mustela lutreola; assembly: GCF_030435805.1. Classification (NCBI taxonomy): domain Eukaryota; kingdom Metazoa; phylum Chordata; class Mammalia; order Carnivora; family Mustelidae; genus Mustela; species Mustela lutreola. Next base: position 28,887,157 of record NC_081292.1, on the reverse strand, counting down.
GGGATAAAAATATATGTTTATAAAAAATAAAAAATTAAAAGTAAAAAAAAAAAATAAAATAAAAGTGGTAGGAAATTTTAAAGGGAAAAAAAAAAAGAAAGAGAACAATTGTTAAACATAACCTTCTTGGAAATTGCTTCCTGAAAAATAATGTTTTATTGTTAATTCTAAATTAACTGCTAATCTTTCTTTTAAACCTAGTAAAACAAATTTTTATAATGAATTTTAACATGTTTCTTAGTTATAAAACTTAATAATTCAAATGTATAATGTAAGTACACTTCAACCAAACTATATATTGACTGTTTTGTAGAATTCCAGAATTCGTATCATGGAATTTTTAAATTTCTTACTAGTTCTGGAAACAACCTCTGATTGTAAATGTTTTCCAGTGGGAAAAAGTCATCAACTTTATAATAATATTCTTTGCAACAATTTGCATTGGGGTGGTTTCTGGAAGGTATAATGATGAAAAGTGGAGACTGCTTCTCCTCCAAAGCACTTTTTCTATCTGTTTCAGATGAGCATAACCTTCACTCTGGTCGCAGACATGACATCCCTGATCCCAGCCCAGGGCATTAACCTCATTGACGCATCCTTACCAGTTCAGAGACTACCCTTCTAGCCTTCCATTCACAAAATCGAACAACCCTATCCTCTCACTGCCCCCATGCAGTAGCACCATATGTAAGGATCTTTAAAGGACAAGGGATGAATTTCCTTTCACTTTCTACCATGTGAAATCTTTTTTTTTTTTTTCTTTCAAGATTTGTTTATTTGAGAGATAGAGTGAGAGAGAGAGCAAGCCAGGAGAAGGGCAAAGAGAGGGAGTGAGGGAATCTCAAGTAGATTCCCCACTAGGCAAAGGGCCTGAAGTGGGGCTTAGTCTCTCCCTGAGATCATCTCCTGAGCCAAAATCAAGAGTCTGATGCTTAATCCATTGAGCCACCAGGCACCCTTCTACCATGTGAAATCTTATAAGGATATTAAATAATTTACATTTTGGCTAAAATCTGGGTATCACAATGAGGATTTAGTGGGAGAAAAGGTGATTCGGACTGTAGATGAAAAGGAAGTTTTCTTTAATGGAGAAAAAAAAAAGCTGTACGTATAGTCCTATGTGTTGTGTATTCTACCAATTGTACTTATTAGCTTGCCTGCTTACTGAAATTGTAAAGTCTCTAATTTGCGTTCTATCATCCCAAAACATGTAGTATAAGGAGATGGTCATTAAGTATGTAAAGGTAATCCTTAGTGGAACTATTTCTCTTCTCTTTTCAGCTTATGGTCCAATGATTCTTTCTGGCAATCATCTCGAGAAAATAATTATACTATACCTCACCCAGGAGCAAATGTGGTTATTCCTGAAGGTAAGTACATAAACATAGACAAAATGCCTGTGTTTGTGACATTAGGACAGATAGCACAGCGTTAGAATTGCACCTCTATGCTCTTAAGAGAGCAAATGTGAAGAGATGGATTCTAGTAGTGTGTTGTGGATACCAGACCTAGCCTTCTGGGTTTTATGTGAATTTATTTATTTTTTATTTTTTATTTTTTTTCCTAAAAATTTTATTTATTTACTTGAGAGAGAGAGAGAGTGAGAGAGCCTTAGGGGGGAGAAGGTCAGAGGGAGAAGCTGACTCCCTGCTCAGCAGGGAGCCCCATGTGGGACTCAATCCTGGGACTCCAGGATCATGACCTGAGCTGAGGGCAGTCACTTAACCAACTGAGCCACCCAGGCACCCCTGGGTTTTATGTGGATTTAAACGTGAATATTAAGGATAATAGATTTTCTGGAAGAGTCAAGAATAAGTCATTGTGTGGAAAAAGGGTTATAAACTTTGAAACCAATACTCACTGGTAAGGGTGTCAGTGTTTTTATCTATAAGCTATATATTTTTTTCTTTTTAATTTTTTATTTTTTATAAACATATTATATATTTTTATCCCCCGGGGTACAGGTCTGTGAATCGCCAGGTTTACACACTTCACAGCACTCACCATAGCACATACCCTCCCCAATGTCCATAACCCCACCCCCCTTCTCCCAGCCCCCCTCCCCCCAGCAACCCTCAGTTTGTTTTGTGAGATTAAGAGTCACTTATGGTTTGTCTCCCTCCCAATCCCACCTTGTTTCATTTATCTATAAGCTATATTACGAATTATATTTCTTATATTATATTGTTTTTTATTTCTTATATTATATTGTTTTATAGGAACATGGGTTGTAGCAGACACAGATATTCCACCAATGGAAAGTCTCGTTATTTGGGGAGTTCTGGAACTGGAAGATAAACATAACACGGGAGCTGCAGAGTCTTCTTACCGAAAAATTGTTCTGAATGCTACCTACATATCACTTCAGGTAAGAGGGAGGGTCTTACGGTCTATACCTTTATTAGTCAAATTCTAAGATGTTGGCTATTTCCTGAAAAAAATTACAAGAAAGCATATTCAGGGGTGCCTGGGTGGCTCAGTGGGTTAAGCCTCTGCCTTCGGCTCAGGTCACAATCTCAGAGTCCTGGAATCGAGTCCTGCATCAGGCTCTCTGCTCAGCAAGGAGCCTGCTTCCCTCTCTCTCTGCCCGTGTCTCTGCCTACTTGTGATCTCTCTCTGTCAAATAAATAAATAAAATCTTTAAAAAAAAAAAAACGAAAGCATATTCAATTGATATGAATAAAAACTCAATTGACTCTAACCTATGAGATGCAAGCCTCATTAAGTCCAACATATTTCCACTTTCTTTTCAACTGGTGGCTACATATTCCTTAGGGAGTAATCATGCTACTTCTTACTGTGAAGTTTGCCCATTTTTAATCATATGTAGAATATTTGTATTACTATTAGGTAAACCTAAACCCGCAACTTGGTCTAACTACTAGAGAATCCCCAGGAGTTCTGGAAACAAGCTATGAAGTGCTGTTAAAAGTAAGTGTTTAGGGGTGTCTGGATGGTTTAGTCAGTTAAGGGTCTACCTTCTGCTCAGGTCATGATTCCAGGATCCTGGAATTGGGCTCCTGGCTCATCGGGGAGTCTGCTTTTCCCTCTTCCTTTACCCCTCCCCCAGCTCATTCTCACTCTTGTTGCTCTCTATCTCAAATTTTTTTAAAAAGTAGAAGTGGGCATCTGGGTGGCTCAGTTGGTTAAGCAACTGCTTTTGGCTCAGGTCATGATCCTGGAGTCCTGGGATTGAGTCCCACATTGGGTTCCTTGCTCAGCAGAAGTCTGCTTCTCCCTATGACCCTCTCCCCTTCTCGTGCTCTCTCTCTCATAAATAAATACAATCTTTTTTTTTTTAAGTGTGTAGTAGCTTTTCTTTGATAAAAATAGGGCCTTAATGGGACACCTGAGTGGCTCAGTGGGTTAAGCCTCTGCCTTCGTGATCAGGTCGTGATCTCGGGGTCCTGGGATCAAGCCCTGAGTTGGACTCTCTGCTCAGTAGGGATCCTGCTTCCCTCTCTCTCTCTGCCTGCTGTTCTGCCTACTTGTGATCTCTGTCTCTCTGCCCAATAAATAAAATCTTAATAAAAAAAATAGGGCTTTACTGCTTTAAAAATATGCAATATCTTGGTATTTAGATGCATGAGCTTTGAGGTAAATTAAAGTGTCAACTGAGTCCTTAAGCCTCACTGTCAGTTGGGAATTTGGGTAAGATATTTAACCACTTTGAGCACCAATTTTCCCGCCTATCAAATGAAAATAATAATAGCAATTCATGGGTTTAATATAAAGGTCAAATGATATAATCGACATAAAGACTTACACATTATGGCTGGCATGGAATCAGTAAGCATTTAGTAATAGCTGTTATTATTAACAATGAGGGCCCCTACTTGGCCATAGCATGGATGTAAGTGTGAAGAGTGTATTTCGTATATGTCACATGGTGCAAAAGAAAACATGATCTGTCCAAATGGTACGAGTTTTGGTGTAAGCAGGTCTCAGCTTTAGGTACTGCACTGACCATAAGTACCTACTGAAACTGACCTTGGAAAAGTCACTTAAACTGCCCATCCCAAAGTGACAGAGTTAAATCAAGGTCACTTTCACATAGATTACTGTTCTTCGTATAACAGATTTCATTTGTTTTCACTAGAGGCTGCCAGTATCTTCCTAATTCCTTTTTTGCGGGTGAAATTCTTTTCTGCTTAATTTTTAAGTATCAACAATTTTCTGCTTCACTGCAGGGAGGTAGATTGATTGCTGGCTGGGAAGATAACCCTTTTAAAGGAGAATTACAGATTGTTCTTAGAGGAAATCATTCTACTCCAGAATGGACTCTTCCAGAAGGACCAAATCAAGGATCAAAGGTCTTAGGTATATATTTCCAGATACTAAAAATATCATATCAGTCTTGAAAATCTATTTTAAAACATAGAGCACTAAAATACTTATCAGTTCAAGATCAGTTCAAGATGTTATGATATCAGAAACTTTTATAGACATTTATTTACACTAAAGGGTTATAAAAATAAATTTAAAAATTTTAATTAAAACATCTTACCCTAAAATAGGTATAGTTGTGTGTATTTGAAACTAAAATGCAATCCATTGCAAAACTAACATAAATCTCTCAATATGTGTATTATTTCTCCAATCTGGTTTTCTTTATAATTTTCCCTTTATATAAACAAGCATACTTCTTCATATTTTGGTGTCCTTTTCCTTAAAAGCTAACTTTTCTGTACATTATTCCACTTACAGTTTTAATAATCTGTGAACCAACTGTCTCTACTATGAGTTATCTAATTGTAACTGAGGCTAAACTTTATATTTTCCAGTCGGATTTGTATGGCTGCCCATATTCCTATCTAAGCCTAGAAAGTAAAGGAACTGAGAGCATTTATTTGCTCCTAAGTAGTAACCACATTCATTAACACTGATGGATATTTATTAGAAAGATACATACAAGCATGTGCTGCCATTGCTTTCCCACAGAGTCCCTAAAACAGTGACAGTCAGGAAAGAGGAACATAAAAAGTAACATCAGATTGAATCAGTCAGCTCCCCACTGGTAAATGTCCCAAGACAGACAAATTCAGTCCTGAAAAATATTTGCTTTTGTGAGCTTATTTTTTTGTTTGTTTCAAAAGTAGCATTTCAAACAACACAAACAATATCAAGGAAAACTATTAAGAAAAAATATATGTCTTTCCGATTCTACCCCATCATGAGGAAACTAGTATTAATAGTTAGTAGTTTTTACATGTCAAACTAAAGATAATAAGTTTACTTACTCAGTTGATGTATTATGGATATCTTTCCAGATCAATATTTATAGATAACCATCTTCCTTTTTAAAGTATATTATCCTACTGTATTAGTATAATTTATTCCATCATCCTCTTATTGATGTACACTAGAATTTTTCCAGTATGTTCAAATATTACCATAGTAGGCAACCTTATTCACCATATCCTTGGGCATGGGCTTTAATTCTATTGACCAGATTCCTAGAAGTGGGTCAGAGGGTCAAAGTCTTCTTGTATAGCCCTGAGCAAATCATCCAAATTCATTCCATTCCTTCTAAAATGTCCAATCACTTATTAAAATATATCAATGTACTGTTTCATTTTATACTAGCACCTCACTCAGTACTATGTGGTAAATAAATAGAAGTTTTTCTCCTTCAGGGGTATTTGGCGAGCTGGATCTTCATGGAATTCCACGTTCAGTATATAAAACTAAGCTCTCAGAAACTGCAGAGGCAGGATCCAAAGTCCTCTCTCTAAAGGATGCTGTGGATTGGCAGGTACAGGAAATAGTATGTGGTGGGAACTGAAAACACATAGTGGGTCAACTTAAAAAGGTTTCTTACTTTCACGGACATTTACTTTCTTGTAGGATTAATCAACTGAAAAATGTATATTTTGTATTAGCTTATACTCTAAAGCTTACCTCAGAGCAGGTGTTTAAAAATTGGGATCTTTAAAGGGCCTTCAGAATATATAAAGATATTATTTATATATTAGTTATGAAAGGAAAATATGAAAGTTTTTGAGTAAGAAAAGTTTTTTATGTCTGTCTTTCCCACATTTCAGGAATACCAAGAAATAGTTAATACATAAAAAGAAAAAGTCTGGGGAAATTTTTAAGTCTTAAGAATATTGCGCTGACCAGTTTTTAATAAAAATATGAATATATTTGCTTTGATCTATTTAATTTTTTAAAAGTATATTACCGATGATTTTATTTAATGACTGAATTAAATTTGAGGAAATGTTGAGATAAATCAAAATTTTAAATCCTTAATATCAAACTCAAGCATGTTTATTTTTAGAGACTTCAATGTATAGTTTCTTCTGATAATAGCATGTTGCTAATCAGATATGAATTAAATTAGAACTTTTAAACTGTTATTATATAGAAATAGAAACCTATTTTAAAAATTGTTCTTGAATTTGGCACTTGAATTTTTCTAAGGAGGGGGAAGAGATTGTGATAACAACCACAAGCTATGATTTCCACCAGACAGAAACTAGAAGTATCATTAAAATCCTGCATGACCAGAAAATTCTCATTCTCAATGATACCCTTTCCTACACTCACCTTGGTAAGTGACTGTTTTCTAACTAAATAGAATTGTAATTAAATGTCTTGAAATACTCACATTTTTAGTGCTCTCCTTTGTAATGATTCAGCAAATATTCAGCAAAGACCACTATATAATATCCCATGGGACAAGACTAGCACTTTCTGTCTTAAACAATCTTCTAGGTGATTTTGTAAAGGATTTATTTATTTATTTATTTATTTGAGAGAGTGTGAGCACTGGTGGTGGGGTGGGGTTGGGTGAAGGGGCAGAGGGAGAGGGGCAGAGAGAATCAAAGAATCTTAAGCAGACTCTCTGCTGAGTGGGGAGCCCCACACAGGGCTTGATCTCAGGACCCTGAGATCATGACCTCAGCCAAAATCAAGAATCAGACACTTAAGTGACTGAGCCACCCAGGTACTAATGCACACTGAATTTTCAGAACCTTTGACTCAAGAGCATCTTTATCCTAAATTTAAAAGCATCATGGGGTTATTATAAGATTGCTGATTATAATTTTTTGGTGTAAATAGAAGAAATGCTTTTGATTGCATTCCATGTTATAAATTAAAAAGTATCATGGAGGGATCTAAGATGGCGATGTAGTAGGAGGACCCTAGACTCATTTTGTCCCTCAAACACAACTAGATAACTATCAAGTCATTCTAAATACTCAAGAAATCATTCTGAAGTCTAACCGAAGAAAGTTCACAGATAGAAGGAGAGAAGAGGCCACGTTGAGGAAGGTAGTAAGTGCAGAGACTTGGTTTGGGGAAAAAACAGATCACAGGGGAGGAAGCCCTGGTAGCAGAGAAAGGCAAGAGAGAGCATAGCACACAGGGGCAAGTATAAGATGAACACTTCCCCAAAACCATTGGCTAGGAAAACGGGGGCTGATTTTCATGAAGTTTTGTTACCAGTGGGTCTTGAAGACTGGAGTTTCAAAGGTTGGGGGATTGGCTGGGATGAAGCCCTGAGTAAGCCAATAACGAGCAAAGAAATTGAATCAGTAAACAAATCTCCCAATAAACAAACATTAAGGACAGCACTTGATGTAATGAGCATTGGGAGTTACATTCAACTGATGAATCACTAAATTATCTCTGAAATGAATAATATATTATATGTTAATTAAATTTAATTAACTAAAATTTTAAAAAATAGTGCCTTCAAAAAATGGTGTTGGGAAAACTGGACAGCAACATGCAAAAAATGAAGCTGGACCACTTTATTACACTGTACACAAAAATAAAATCAAAATGGAGGGGTGCCTGGGTGGCTCATTTGAGCATCTGACTCTTGATTTCAGCTCAGGTCATAATCTCAGGGTCATAAGCTTGAGCCTCCATGCTCAGTGAGGAGTCTGCTTCTTTTTCTCTCTTCCTCTCCCTCTGCACCCCACTCAAATAAATAAATCTTTAAAAACAAATCCCAAATCAGTGAAGGACCTAAATGTGAGGCAGGAAACCATTAAAATCCTAGAGAATACAGGAAACAATTTCTTTGACAAAAGTCATGGCAACTTCTTACTAGACATGTTTCTAGAGGCAAGTAAAGAAAAGCAAAACTGAACTATTGGGACCTCATCCAGATAAAAACCTTCTGCACAGTGAAGGAAACAATCAACAAAAGTGATAGGCAACCTTTGGAATGGGAGAAGATATTTGCAAATGACATTTCTGATAAAGGGTTAGTATTCAAAATCTATAAAGAATTTATCAAACTTAACACCCAAAGAAGACATAAAAATGGCCAACAGACACATGATACTCAACACTCCTCGTCATCAGAGAAATACAAATCAAAACTACAATAAGATATCACCTCACGCTTGTCAGAGTGGCTAAAATGAACAATGCAGCAAACAGGTGTTGGTGAGGATGTGGAGAAAAGGGAGCAGCCACTCTGGAAAACAGTATGGAGCTTCCTCAAAATGTTAAAAATAGAACTACCCTATAATCCAGCAATTGCTCTACTAGGTGTTTACCCAAAAGATACAAAAATACTAATTAAAAGGGATACAAGCTCCTCAGTGTTTATAGCTGTATTACCAACAATAGCCACATTATGGAAAGAGCCCAAGTGTGTCCATCAGCTGACGAATGGATAAGGAAGAGGTGGAACACACGCACACACACACACCTGCACACACACACAGTAGATTATTACTCAGCCACCAAAAAGAATGAAATCTTGCCATTTGCAATGACGTGGATGGAGCTAGAGATCTATATTATGCTAAGCAAAATAAGTCAATCAGAGAAAGACAGATAAAATATGATTTCACTCATACGTGGAATTTAAGAAACAAAACAAATGAATTTGGTAGGGGGAAAAGACATGAAAACCAAAAAAAGAGTCTTAACTACAGAGAACAATCTGATGGTTACCAGAGGGGAGGTGGGCGTGGGGATGGCTTTATTGGGGGATGGGAATTAAGGAGGGCACTTGTGAAGAGCACTGGGTGTTGTTTATAAGTGTTGCATCACTAAATTCTGCACCCAAAACTAATATTACACTGCATGTTTACTAACTGAAATTTAAGTAAAAACTTGGGAAGAAAAAAAAATTAAAACAAAAGATATCATAATTTCATTCTGCTATCTGTGTATGTTTAAGCATGCAAATCTAATTCATGAATATTAGCCAAACTGTGGAAAGAACCAAGATGCCCTTCAACAGACGAATGGATAAGGAAGATGTGGTCCATATACACTATGGAGTATTATGCCTCCATCAGAAAGGATGAATACCCAACTTCTGTAGCAACATGGACGGGACTGGAGGAGATTATGCTGAGTGAAATAAGTCAAGCAGAGTCAATTATCATATGGTTTCACTTTTTTGTGGACTATAACAAATAACACAGAGGACATGGGGAGATGGAGAGGAGAAGGGAGTTGAGGGAAACTGGAAGGGGAGGTGAACCATGAGAGACTATGGACTCTGAAAAACAACCTGAGGGTTTTGAAGGGGGGGTTGGGGGGGGTGGGGGAGCCAGGTGGTGGGTATTAAGGAGGGCATGGATTGCATGGAGCACTGGGTGTGGTACAAAAACAATGAATACTGTTACACTGAAAAGATATAAAATAAATTGTAAAAAATAATGAAAAAAAGAAAATCACAAAAAAAAAAGAGAGAGAAAGAAAGAAAGTTACACAGCCTGTGAATTACAAAGGAACTAATAAACTCAGGTATTTTTCAGCATTGGTAATAATCTACCTGTCCTTCTGCTGCAGCTGAAAGATACCATGTTCCTGGAACAGATCAGAGCTATACATTAGCAGCTGATGTTGGGATACTGAGTAGGAACATCAAAATACTTGGTGAAGATTATCCAGGTTGGTTCAAGGAATCTTTCGGTGCACGTGTCCTGGTCAGCTCATTCACTCAGAATATGATGACGTTTAAAGGTTGGTACAGATTTGGAATATAGCACAGTCTCTTCTGTGTTCAGTCATTTCTTAAATTACACTTCTTTTTTACGATCACATGTGTTAAAAAAATTCAGTGAGTACATTTTGAAGATCATACTGGCTTTATTCAGTGACTCGTGCATCAGGCAGTATCCAGTCTAGGAGATAAAAAGGAGCTCCAAAGAGTTGTGCAAAATGAAAGACTTTTATAGGCAGAAGAGAACAGGAACCTGGGAGGTATACTAGGCAAAAAAAGCAAACTGGTTATTGCAAGGTTACTTCCCTTTAGGGGTAGCAGGGGCTAATCAGGCACATTCCCTAACTAGTGCTGATCTGGGGATTCCTGATGGACTGGTTTAAGATTCCATTTCTGGGAGAGGAACTGTAAATTCAGTCTTGGTTTGGTAACTTGGGTTGAACATAATCAACTCTCAATTTGGGCTGGTTTTCTTTTCTTTCTTCCTTTTTTCTTTTCTTTTTGTTTTTTTAAGATTATTTATTTATTTATTTGACAGAGATCACAAGTAGGCAGAGAGAGAGGAGGAAGCAGGCTTTCTGCCACGCAGAGAGCCCGATACGGGGCTCGATCCCAGGACCCTGGGATCATGACCTGAGCCAAAGGCAGAGGCTTTAACCCACTGAGCCACCCAGGCACCCCGGTTTTCTCGTTTTTAACAGAGAATAATCTTCCTGGAGAGGGATTATGTAAACTATCCAAAAGTTCCACTCATTTTCTCTTCACAGACAGTAAGAATTATCAAATTAACAATGACCTTAGGTGACAGCTAGCCCAGCCTCTCACCCAGACAGAATTTGTTTATAAAAAGCATGATAGGTCTGTTATTTTTTGTTTGAGGGAGAATTTAAAACATATACAAAATTTTCAAACATAGATGTATAACGCATCCCAGTGTACCCGTCACTAGTTACCACAGTGATCAACTTTGGTCAATCTTGTTTCAACTGTATGACCACCCATTCTCTTCAAGCCCCTGGGTTATTTTGAAACAACTGCATATATTTTTTTCTTGAAATATAATTGACATATAAAGTTTAAGGTATACACTCTGTTTATTTTTATACATTCGTATATCACAATATGATTACCACTGGAGTGTCAGCTAACATCTCTATCATGTCACATTATGTCTTTTTTGTGGGAGGAACAATTAAGATCTGGTCTCTTAGCAACTCTGAAGTTTATAATACAGTATTGTTGACTGTAACCACTCTGTTGTACATTAGATTTCCAAGTCTTATTTCTCCACCAGTTCCAAGTTTGTACCCTCAAACAATGTCTTTCTAATTCCACCCCCCACCAACACCCTAGCTCCTGGTAACCACGATCCTACTCTCTGCTTTTATGCATTTGGCCTTTTTAGATTCTACATATAAGCATCATACAGTATTTGTCTTTTTCTGATTACCCCACTTAGTATAATGCCCTCAAGGTCCATCAGTGTTGTAGCAAATGGTTAGAGTTCTTTCTTTTTATGACTGAATAATATGCCACTGCCCATATATGCCTCATTTTAGAAATGCCCAATTACCATTGACAAATGAAAGTGCCCCATCAGTGACCTTCAGAACATTTTCATGTTGATGCCTCTGCCTTTGACTTAGGTTTCATCAGCTTCTTCATTTTCTGATATGACAAATATATGGTTTTTGTTTTTGTTTTGTTTTTCTGAGCTTGGAAATAAGTCATCCCTCCAAGTAATGCTGGTTCTTTTTATTGGAAGCTGGTGTTTAGATCCCACAGTCTGGGTACCAGGAGCCGGTCATTTATTCTTACTTGTAATGTTTTAGCAGGTCCTCATTCATAATTCTGTCTATTGCATTTTGCAACAGCTCTAATTCCAGAAAACCTTTATATTGAGCAGGCAGCCATCCCGCTATAGCTTCTACCTATTTGTCAACAGGAGCATAACTAATGATGTTAACATTAGTTAATGTCAACAACTAATGTGAATGATGATCATATGGTATTCCAGGCACTGTACTAAGGATTTAACACGTATTATCTCATTTAATCCTCATAGTGCTCTGCAGAGATATTGTCCCCTTTTAAAGTTAGATAGATTATTATAGGGATCAAATTGCTCTGACCTTGGATACTAATCCACTTCAGATCCCATGATGGACCTGTTCTTATGACAACCTTTCCTTGCTTCTGTAAATTGTTTAGTGATGTTAATGAACACCTACGGCTTTTGTAGGACCAGATGCTCTGTAGTAACCGTTTCTTCTCTGTCTCAATCTTAGTATTATGTTCTCCACCGTGTATCCAATTGCTGGATCATGGATTTTGAGACAGGCTTTTCCCTTCTAGTACAAAGTAATTCTTCTCCAACACATTTTGTTAAATATCAATTTTTGGAATGAGGAATCTCCCCTACTGCTTTTTACCAGCCATAAATCTCTGTGCCTCCAGGACATTGTATGAGAATTCAATCACAAATTGCCTTTTAAGCACTTAGTACAGCCCTTGGCTCATGGATTGTTCTTGCTGTTATTACCAATCTATGAAATTGCCTCTTGTCACTTTAGTAGTACTTATGACAAAGATGAGCAGATACTTGGTAATGCATATTCTGGAAAGGATTATGTAAAGATAATGCCCTTCAAATATCTTTAGAACATCAAAACTCAACTGTCAGGTAAATTATGTCTTGTGAATTATGTCATGCTTCTCTAACAGGAGCAGTATCACTACCAAAGGGATGAAATCTGATTCTTGCAGAACAAAAAAAACTTATTTATTTAAGATTTTATTTATTTATTTGAGAGAGAAAAGGCAGTGAGCAAGGAAGAGAGAGAACATACAAGTGCATGAGAAGGGGGAGGGGCAGAAGGAAAAGGAGAAGCAGGTTCCTAGTTGAGCAGGGAGCCCAAAGCAGGCTCCATCCTAGGACCTGATCCCAAGGCAGACACTCAACCAACTGGGCCACCCAGGTGTCCCAGGACAGAAGAATTTATAAGAGCAATAGTTTGTGGCCCTCCAAAGAGCCACCATACATTAACAGATACGTAGTATAGCTGAGGTATTGAAATTCCATGGGAAGGGGAGGCTATTGGGGAAAAAAGTCTAAAGAGACTGTTGTAGGGGCCAGTGAAAAAAAAGTTCAGAAACACTGCCTGATTTGGATTAAAGGAGCAAAGAAGAATGAATGAGATATTCATGAAAAAGTTGAAAGCAAATTTGTGATTTGGAAAATTACAACTCGTGTAGATTTTCAAAAATTCTTATTGTGTTTCAAGAAAAAAAAAAATGTTGTCACTCTTCCCTCCCTACCCTACCAGGAAATGCAAGGATAAGTAATGTGGAATTTTATCACGGTGGTCAAGAAGGCTTCAGGGATAGCACAGATCCAAGATACGCCGTAACATTTCTTAACTTAGGACAGGTTTGTACTTGAATTTTTGCATATATTCAAAATAAAATATTTTGATTTTGACTTTATTTTCATTTAACTTTACTAAAAAGTCATATCTTAGAATTTCTTTTTTTTTTTTAAGATTTTATTTATTTATTTGACAGACAGAGATCACAAGTAGGCAGAGAGACAGGCAGAGAGAGCGGAAGGGAAACAGGCTCCCTACTTAGCAGAGACACCCAATGCCATGTGGGGCTCGATCACAGGACCCTGGAGCCATGACCTGAGCCAAAGGCAGAGGCTTTAACTTACTGAGCCACCCAGGCACCCCAGTATTTTAGAATTTCTAAGATGATGATCTAATAAAACTTTCTTTGGTACGTTTTCCAACAACTTTTTTAGACTCATAGCAGCATCTGACTTACCCATTTCACACATTTATTTAAAATCAGTAAAAAACCAACCAAACAAACAAAAAAAACAGAAAAAAGAGCACATATGTTTTCATGCTTAGCAAAATAAGTCAGGCGGAGAAAGACAACTATCATATGATCTCCCTGATATGAGGAAGTGGTGATGCAACATGGGGGCTTAAGTGGGTACGAGAAGAATAAATGAAAGAAGATGGGATTGGGAGGGAGACAAACCATAAGTGACTCTTAATCTCACAAAACAAACTGAGGGTTGTTGGGGGGAGGGGGTTTGGGAGAAGGGGGTGGGATTATGGACATTGGGGAGGGTATGTGTTTTGGTGAGTGCTGTGAAGTGTGTAAACCTGGTGATTCACAGACCTGTACCCCTGGGGATAAAAATATATGTTTATAAAAAATAAAAAATTATATTAAAATTTAAAAAAAAAAGAGCACATATGTAAAATAACTGAAACTCTATGATCTTATTTCATAACTCCACTTTATTTTGCAGTGATTAAACTATTTATAGTTTCTATTGAACAAAGTGAGTATTGCTTACATTTCTCAAAGGAGAACCTTGTGCGTATATCCATGCTTCTGTCAAAAGTGGGAAAATAGATGTGCTTAGAAGGCTTGTGGCTGAAGAAAAATGAGAGAGAACATATTTTTTTTTTTTATGGAAATAAAAAAATAGTCTTGCAGGCTTGAGGTTACAACCCCAAACTTACTCATTGGTTGGTTCCTACAGACCTTTGAATTATAACCTCCTGCCTAGAGTATTAACTTTTATAATTTAAAAAAATTCCCTGCTCATTATATAATAAACAATTCTGAAAAAATTTTTAGCTCCTTAGTATTTTATAGATAATGATAGAAATACAAAGGCATAGAAAAGTACTTCAGAATTTTTATCTGCATTTAAATCTGCATTTTTGTTTTATTTAATCATAAATTGAAGATATATGGAAATTTCCCAGGATTAAAAGATCTACAAGGAAATCATATTTTTTCATGGAACATGAATTGAGTATTTTATTTTTTTATTAACATATAATGTATTATTTGCCCCAAGGGCACAGGTCTGTGAGTCATCAGTTTTACACACTTTCCACACACTTTACACAGTTTTTTTACACAGTTTTACACACACTTTACACAGCACTCACCATAGCACGTACCCTCCCCAATGTCCATAACCCATCCCCCTTTCCCCGCCAGCAGCCCTCAGTTTGTTTCCTGAAATTAAGAGTCTCTTATGGTTCGTCTCCCTCCCAATCCCATCTTGTTTCATTTTTTCTGTCCCTTCCCTCCACACCCCTCTTCCATGCCTCTCAAATTCCTCACAGAGAGATCATACAATTGTCTTTCTCTGAGTATTTTATTTATCAAGATTTGTCTTTCGAAAATCACCTACTTCAAGTTTTTTCTTTAAATACATTTTAATTTTATTTTAAAATGTTCACTGAATCCTGATGTTTCATAGATTCAAGAACGTGGCTCATCTTATATTCGAGGCTGTGCCTTTCACAACGGCTTTTCCCCAGCAATTGGTGTGTTTGGGACAGATGGATTGGACATAGAAGACAACATCATTCACTTTACAGTGGGGGAAGGTAGTATGATAATATTTTTGTCCAAATAATGTGCTTTCTGAGACAATCTTATCTGAAGACTCTAGAGCCATGCTGTCTGGTTGATTGTTTTCAAAGAACGGAAGTGGCCTCTATCTGTACTGATAGGGTAATTACTAAACCCTATGTGGCCACTGAGCACTTAAAATGTTGCTACTATGATTGAAGAACAAGAATTTTTTAATTTTAATGGTACTTAATTTAATCATACTTACTTTACATTTAAGTTGTTACATGTGACTATGGCTATCATACTGGACAGTACAACTCTAGAAGAATTATTTACCAGACCATGATCGTGTGTGAATTATCTAATCACCAGTAGTTTAAATTACTATGACATTTTTACTATGACATTTAAAATACCCTCACCTATCAATCAAAATAAAGAAAATCAAAATAACAAGTAAAGGTTACTATTTAATGGTACTTGATGTAAGGAGGTTATGCTTTCTTGAATATCTGTACAAAGCATAATACAAACTCATTTAATATATATGAAATTGATGTGTGTGTTTGTTAAAATCTGAGGTGTGGTCTCATATATGGAACCCATATATTTAACAGGCACCCCAGAAGAGTCTAAGGCAGTTAGACTATTAAAGAGGTTGAGTTCAAAAGGCATACTCTAAAATTTAAGAGGTTGATTTGTCAGGCTCAAACTAGAAAAACTGATTTCATGGGAACACAGAAGATGTCCCCTATAGTACTCATTACAAATCTGTATGTATTTTGGGGGGTTTTATTCACTTTCTTGTAGGCATCAGAATATGGGGGGATGCCAACAGAGTTCGTGGGAACTTGGTTACACTCTCAATTTGGCCAGGAACCTATCAAAACAGAAGAGATTTAAGTTCAACGCTCTGGCATGCAGCAATTGAGGTAGGGTGACTTATAACTATATAAAATAATGACATAATTTTACAAGAGTATCCTAAAGTATAATTTGTAATTTCTCTACAGATTACATACCACAGATTATAAATTCTGTAGAAACTGTAAGTCTCAAAATGTTATTGAAAACTGCTTCCTCTTTAGATAAAGATTGGTGAATTAATAAAATGAGCTAATGAAGGGAGTAAACTTCCTTGAGAGATGTTACGAGCTCCCACAGCCATCGAATTTTTCTTTGTGTTGCTGTCCAGTGGTTTAAGTAGTTCTCTTATTTCCTTGCTTTTCCAATCTTAATTGTCACTTACTTCCAAGTTCTGGTGCAGGGTCTCTGTGCTGCTAATTGACTGAATGCCTTACACATACTACTACTTAACTCTGACTTTGGTTTCCTTCGTCATAGGGAAAACTAGAATGCTAGACTACAGAATCTCCAAAATCCCTTTCTCAACTAAAATGCTTATGATTATGTGAGGTTATTTACTTTTATCTGGTATTACTAACTGGACCCTTCTTGTTTCCCATGAAGTTTCTTCAATCACTGTAGGCCCTCTGGTGTAGGATGAGATCACAGGCAAGCAAACAGAAAGTACAGGAAAAGGGTTTGGAGGACATATGGCTCCACTTTCTTTTTAGTCTACTAACCTATGCTACAGGAGTCAAAAGGAATTTTTAAAAATAGCTCTTTTGGGAGATGGGATAGGAATGAGGTTTGTTTTTGTGCAACTACTAATAATCACTTTAAAGTAAAACCTGAAAGCTGGGAACTTGGTATACATTTACAAGCGTGTTCTCCTTTCATGGATTATGTGAGAACGTAATCCAATGTCAGTTCCAGATCTTTGAATTTTCTCTACCTTTTGAAAGAAAAGGAACTTATTCTACTTTTATGAGTTTCATTTTACTCTGTTCTCTTATCATAATATATAAAAATAAAGGTGCTTAATACTTTAAATAGTTGAGATTTGGACTGTTTTGCTGACACCAGAGGCAAGAATTAAATCTTCTGTGCTCTATACTTTTCATTTTTGCCACCTTGCCTGGGCTCACAAAGTAAAATTGTTTAGTGACTACCTAACATTCATGTTCAACCAGTTTTAAATATAGCAGATTTTACTTAAACTAGTAAGTGCTTCTATTGAATCTTATGGTCCACTATAACTTCCTTAGTTTTCTCTTAATAAATCGAATTGGTAGCATAATATAGCCAAAGAGTGATAAAATCCTACTAACCTTGCTATAATACTGGAATTTGTTCTAAGGTTTATAATTTTGAATGATACCCAGTGGCTTTTGTGACTGAAATAAAAAATCTCTTTAATGCAGTTTTCTAATGAAATCTAAGGTGTTGTGTCTCGTGATGATTTTACACCAAAAACCTAAGGTAATTTCGATACTACATTTGTAATGTAAATTTGAATGGGTTGAATAATGAAATTAATTTTTCCTCCCAAAGGGTAGTCATAGTTAATTTTCCTATATATGCTGCATACTTGCTGTCATTGTACAGTCGTGTAAGCGCCTGATCCATAACATCTTCCTTATCCCTGTACTAGATAAACAGAGGGACCAATACAGTCTTGCAAAATAACATCGTGGCTGGATTTGGAAGGGTGGGATTCCGCATTGACGGTGAACCTTGCTCAAGTAAGTCTTTCGGCAAAGAGTCACTAAAACAAGGAAATACCTTGTCCCAATTTGTTCGAAAGAAATTATGATTGTTTGTTGGTTCAGTATGTAATAGCCCCTCCTCCAGGATACTGAAAGAACTTAACAAGCTAAATGACTTGAAGATACCGTTGAGTCTAGGAAAAAATGAATAGACTTTTTAAGAAAGATTTTGTTTATTAAAAAAGATAAAGAGGGCACCTGGGTGGCTCAGTGGGTTAAGCCGCTGCCTTCGGCTCAGGTCATGATCTCAGGGTCCTGGGATCGAGTCCCAAGTCGGGCTCTCTGCTCAGCAGGAAGCCTGCTTCCTCCTCTCTCTCTCTCTGCCTGCCTCTCTGCCTACTTGTGATCTCTCTGTCAAATAAATAGATAAAATCTTTAAAAAAAATGATAAAGAATTTATTATTTACTTGAGAGAGCGTGCAAGAGCATGAGTAGGGGTGGAAGGGTGGCAGGGGGAGGGGCAGAAGGAGAAGCAGATTCCTCACTGAGCCAGGACCTGGGATCATGACCTGAGCTAAAGGCAGACGCTTAACCCACTGAGCCACTCAGGCACTCCTGAATAGGCTTTTAAAGATAATTTTGCATATTTATGATCCAAAAATTCTAGCAGCCACTTTAATTCTTGATGTGGCCAGTGTTGGAACAGTGAGTACCTCATCCCACTATCACTTTCATAAAAGCAACACTTTAGAGATACATGTCTATTGGGATATGGGACTATTGCATATTTCCTCTTGATAAGAATAAATTTATAATTTATAAATTTATTTATAAATTATAAATAAACTAGTTGTGCATTTAAACCTACAAGCATGAAAAAATCAAAGGCCATGTACAGCTAGTTCTCAGATACATTTCTCTCTACCAGAGGAGTCAAACTCAAGAATTAACTGAGAATTAACAACTCCTCTTTTGGCAAGGCTAGGGAAACTAGAACATTTACCCTCTGCTAGTTGAATGACAAAACAATATAACCCCCCTACAGAGGGGAATAGGACACTAGCTGCCAAAATTATAGGAGCATCTGCTTTTGGCTCAGCATTTCCATTTCTGGCAATCCAACTAACATTGGCCTCTATAACACTTACAAAATGTTTTGTGAACTAGGTGATTCATCACAATATTGTTTGTGCTAGCAGGAAGCTGCAAGCTGCCTTGTGTCCAGTACAGTGGACTAGTTACTTAAAGCCAGACAGTAGAACACCAGGCCCTGCTCAAAAAGAGGGAATAAGATACATATCAATATACTGCTATGGTGTATATCATGCTATATGATATATATATGTACATAAATATATCATACTATACGATATATATAAATGTATATGTATAATATGTATATGTTTATAGATAAAATACTGTTTCATTTATGGTATGTTTTGTGGAAGAAAAGAAAGAAAATAGGAATATATAGGGTTATTTGTGTTTATATAAAGCGTCACAAAATGTAAAAACAAAAAAACCAGCAACAGGGTGACTGGTGACTTATTATTGTATAATTTTTTATAACCATTTGGTTTTCCAACTAGGTAAATGCATTATTACATCAAAATAAAATAATAGAGCTGCAAGGTTTACCTCTTGAGAAACTCAGAGGAAATGGGATTTTCTCTGAAAACTTTATATCTCTTGTACAGCTGTTTTTTTTTAATCTCAGTATAGTTATTTTTAAGATTCTTTGAATCAGCATTTTATCTGTAAATTCCGTAAATCAGCATTTTTCTGTAAATTCAAAAATTATTGAGTTTAAGCTAATTTTATTCTTGTGTAAAATACATTTTGGAATGTATTTTGGAAGGAATAAAACAACTGCCAACAAATTTAACTGATTCCTTGATATATGCTCTTATTGAATATTTTAGTCCCAACAGCTTAAAAGTTTTGACTACGATTTTAAAATATGTAATTTTTCTGCAACTTCTTTGAAGTGTTGTCCTGGATTTTTTAAGTCAAAATATGACCTGTGAATATGAATACTTACTAATATGTATATTGCACTGACTATATTGATATTCCTAAATAATTGAGAGGGTTTACAAGGAAGTCTAGGATTTAGAGAAATTGAAATAAGAGACAACACTGAGAAATTGTGGGTTTAAGTTCCTGGAACGGGACACCAACCCATCCAGTGAACCTCCCAGGCAAGTGGAGTCTGGTAGGCCAGGAAGGGAACCATGACTCACACGGGGCCCCAGGGGCAACAGTATGTGGAACCGAGGGAGAGACATGTGAACAGCTTCTTATGGAGAAAACAAAACAGAATCTAGGCAGTTGACAAGTGAAATTTCAATCCCAAAGTTTTAGGAAGAAAGGAAACTCTACAGGAGAAGAGGAAATCAGGAGACTTGGTCAAGAGAGCTGGTACCAAGTAAACTACAGGGCGTGATCTGTTCTTTATTGGGAGCCCTCCAGTGTATGCATGGTTAGGAGGGAATTATTAAGATCGCTGATCTGATTTGGACGTAAATAAAGTTTCATAAAAAATCTACTTCAGGTTTCCTATATATTAGTAATGAGTATAGCGTTCATTTATTGAGGCATTTCATGTGGGGTTACTTCATTTCATTTTGAGACTACTCTAAATTAGGCATTAAAACTTTTTATATTTGAGGAAACTGGTCTAAAAGGCTCAACAATGTTCCAAGGTCATACATACATCAGTTAACAGATGATTAACTGAACACCCATCTCTGCATTACCTGCTTAGGCCCTGGGAATACGGTGGTGAGGGAGGTGGACACCGTGTCTTCTCTCATGCAGCTTACATTCTAGTAGGAGAGAGGAGATGGCTAATTCATGATAAGGAATAATACAATTTCAAGTGAAATCATTTTAATGTCCATGTGAAGGAACCGAGGTGCTACTTTGAATCAGGTAGTCAGAGAAGGCCTTGTGAGGAGGTGACACCTGACTTGAAAATGGGATGACCAGGACGCACCAGCAACAAAAAGATGCAGGGGGTGGGGGGAAGCATTTTATAAACAGCAGGTGGTACCATTGTGTTTCAGGGTTAGCCTTCTTTGAATCCAAACTTTACATACTTTCTTATGAAATTTGTGTTTAATCAGATATCAGATATAGTAAGTTAAATGTGCTAACAACTAAAGCAAAATTTACAAATGAGTATACAGTCATTCTAATGGTCAGTGGACAAATTAGATAACATTAAATCCTGAGTAGAGTACGCCATAAATGGCCAAGCCATAACAATATTTAATTATCATGTGAAAATTTGTACAAGATTCATATATTTAATTTAAAAAATTAACTTTAACTGATACTTCTTATAAAGCTCTAGGACATGACTTGTAATGTTAATTCCCTTCTTTCCTGTTTCCTTACAAGGTCAGTCTAATCCCATGGAAAAGTGGTTTGACAATGAAGCCCATGGAGGTTTATATGGTATTTATATGAACCAAGATGGCCTTCCTGGGTGTTCTCTTATACAGGGATTTACCATTTGGACATGCTGGGATTATGGAATTTATTTTCAGGTAAATGTGATCCAAGGTGGTGATTGTTTATCTTGTTTTATGACTATACTTTGTACTATGTAACCTACAAGTTGTTTTACAGACCACAGAGAGTGTGCATATCTATAATGTGACTCTGGTTGACAACGGGATGGCCATTTCTTCAATGATTTACATGCCAGCCTCTGTATCTCACAAAATTTCCAGTAAAACAGTGCAGATTAAGGTAAGAAATGAATACAGCCACAGTAAGGAGAAAGGGTGAATTCAGTGAAGTTCTGGTAAGATTGATCTCCTTGACTCCGAAGCCAGGTGAGTCCAAACCTCCTTGCCTTTGTTCTCATTATATTCTGTCAGGAAGTGCTCTATCCCTCCCTCTCCTCCCTGGTCCCATCACCTCTTTTTGTGTACCACCCCTAGTCTTGCCACAGGTAGTGAAATTTTCATTTCCTCTATGAATCCTTTCCTGAACTAGCTTAGATAATATTGACACTCTCTCCTCTTTTTGTTCCTGCTGTTCCCTGGGCGTATTTCTGTCACAGAAACATAACATGTCATTATACATAATAATTTACCAGCCTAGCTTCCCCTTCCCAGTTTGTTGGCCATTCCACTTAGGGCATAAAGTCACATCCTTTTCATCTTGGCTTTATGAATAACCCCTTCCTCACACTTCAAGGTTGTGTTTTGCTACGGTGGAATTCAGTATTATCCATTATATATTTTCCTTGGGGAAAAGCTATCATTTAAACTGTACTGTTTAAATTTTTTTTATATAGAGCTCATTAATTGTTGGAAGTAGCCCTGGATTTAATTGCTCTGATGTCCTAACTAATGATGATCCCAATATTGAACTTTCTGCCGCCCACCGGAGCGCTAGACCTCCATCAGGTGAAAATTTTAGAAGTTTAATTTTGGTGTTCATGGGAGTGCATATTTAAATTTTATTAACTTTCTTTCTTTTATAAAAGGTGGGCGAAGTGGGATTTGCTGGCCTACCTTTGCTTCAGCACATAACATGGCACCCCGGAAACCCCACGCAGGGCTCATGAGTTACAATGCCATTAGTGGCCTTCTGGATATCTCAGGCAAGTTTAAACATAGTCTTGACAAATCTACTCAGTTAAGTTCTATAAAGAATATGTAGAATATATCTAATAATGTTTCACTATTAGTAAAAAAAGATCATGATTTAAATGAATCTGTATATGAATCTGCTCCGTGTGGAAAGCCAAGAAATCAGACATCACTCAATTTCAAGAATGGTTCCCTGGCAAAATTTGTATATGTTGAAGAAGTGACATTTAATTTTCCTTCTAAAACAGAAGAGGAAACACTGGTACAATGATTTAATGTTAGTTTCTATAAATTGTAAAAACCCTTTTATATAAGTAGGGTTACATATTATTATCTCTTTTTACAACTGAAGAAATTTAAATTCATATAACCCAAGAGCTAGTAACATCTCTTGGCTCTGTCCACCTGTTCACTTATTTCTTTAGTGCTTCTTCCATAGTTGATACTCTTTGGTAATCACTAACATGTCCTCTGTGTTTATTCCCAGAACCCCAAGCACATGCTTTTCCCTCAGTCTTCATTTTACCCAGTCATCCAGTTTTGTTCCTTCCAGGCCCCTGACTAATTAGCTAAGTCATTTTTTTTTAAATTTTTATTTTTTATAAACATATATTTTTATCCCCAGGGGTACAGGTCTGTGAATCACCAGGTTTACACACTTCACAGCACTCACCAAAGCACATACCCTCCCCAATGTCCATAATCCCAGCCCCTTCTCCCAAATCCCCTCCTCCCAGCAACCCTCAGTTTGTTTTGTGAGATTAAGAGTCACTTATGGTTTGTCTCCCTCCCAATCCCATCTTGTTTCATTTATTCTTCTCCTACCCACTTAAGCCCCCATGTTGCATCACCACTTCCTCATATCAGGGAGATCATATGATAGTTGTCTTTCTCTGCTTGACTTATTTCGCTAAGCATGATACGCTCTAGTTCCATCCATGTTGTCGCAAATGGCAAGATTTCATTTCTTTTGATGGCTGCATAGTATTCCATTGTGTATATATACCACATCTTCTTGATCGATTCATCTGTTGATGGACATCTAGGTTCTTTCCATAGTTTGGCTATTGTGGACATTGCTGCTATAAACATTCGGGTGCATGTGCCCCTTTGGATCACTACGTTTGTATCTTTAGGGTAAATGCCCAATAGTGCAATTGCTGGGTCATAGGGCAGTTCTATTTTCAACATTTTGAGGAACCTCCATGCTGTTTTCCAGAGTGGCTGCACCAGCTTGCATTCCCACCAACAGTGTAGGAGGGTTCCCCTTTCTCCACATCCTCGCCAAGTCAGGAAATGATAGATGCTAGCTAAGTCATTTTTTATGTTTATCCTTACCTCACACCACTTCTCTCTTCACACAAAGTGGGTCACCCTGGGTACTACCTAAATTTCTATCCCATAGTAGAATCTGCCCATGTCACTCTCTTCCAAGGCCATCCCCAGGTGGGCTGAAATGCACTGGCATTATATAATAGGCTCATTCCAATATTTCATTTTTCAGAGACTTTGACCCCTTCTCCTACAATGTGCCATGGAAGTTCTTACCATTCTACTTCATTTGAAGTGGAACATGATATTTTCCAAACTTAAGAAAAGCCATGACAACAGCTCAGGAGAATACCCCCATCTGTAGTGATACTCTCCCTTATCCAGCTTTGTATTCTTTCCCCCTTGATCTAACACCATCACAATTTGCTCTCAGATATATATATACTCCTGATTCCTGTCAGTAAATGTTAGTTACTGCAGTTCCTTTGGTATACAATTCCTCTCATCCCATAGCAGGCTTATCACTTCCCCAGTCAGATCATGATGAGACTTGACCAGACTGACTGCTCTGTCTTCCAGAAGGGGAGATGGGGACAGGTCCCAAGAAAGGCAAGATTTGCCTTTTTTTTTTTGAGGTCTTGTCATGATTTCAAGATAGGGGGCAGGAAAACTCTCTTCTAATAAGGGAGAAGCAGACCATTTATACAGATCTGGAACATTCAAGGGGAAACCTTGGTTTCAAGGCTCAAATTCATGTTCCCTATATTCCCATCCTAATTCGGTTCCATTCCTTTTCTATCAGAGCCCTGTCTTTGATGTAGGAGACTTGCCAGGGCTGAGAATTCAACCTTCTATGAATACTACATTGGTTTTGTTTTCAGATTCTGAGGTTTGCCTTGAATTTGTGATTGATTCTTTCTTCAGAGCATCAGTGATGGTCAATAGTCACCTACTTTTAGTTTTCTTGTAACCACTGTTTCCCCTTAACCCCTTAAATGCCAAAGTTACTGTACCACCCAGAGCACTTCCTTCCACCTAGATATTATCCCAGTTCACCATGAGCAAAATCTTTTTCTTTTTTTTTATTAACACATAATGTATTATTTGCTTCAGGGGTGCAGGTCTGTGAATCTTCAGTCTCATGCAATTCACAGCACTCACCGTAGCACATACCCTCCCCAGGGTCCATAACCCAATCACCCTACCCTTCCTCCTGCAACCCTCAGTTTGTTTCCTGATACCATGAGTGAAATCTTTACAATTTCATTGTTACAGCTTTCTAGGGGCTTCAAGGGGCTATCAGTATTCCACATACCCCCAATAAGGGCGTCCTCAGACAGCAAGTGGGCTAAATCCATTATTGCATCATTACAGCCTGTATCCTAGGACCACTTCTGGTACTGTCTAAATCAGATGGTCTAAAAGTGAAGCCAGAGATGGGATTCTTGTGCAAGTGGTTTATTAAGGGTGTATTTTCACAAGAAAGGGAGTGAGGGAAGTAGGATAGAGCAGAGCTAAGCAAGGATAGCGTCTCAGCTAGAGTCAAGCTCCTTCTTGATACCTCAGGGAGCTGTGTAGTTTGGGTGCCCCCTCTTGAGGCAAGGGGATCTGCTGTTCGGTTGTTGGTTAGGCACAGTAGCCCTTTGCTGGTGGTATTGAGTGCAGAATCTCTTAGGAGAGGAAATTGTCATCTGGTCAAGGACAATTCTCTGGAAAAAGGGGCAGGTGTGAGTAGTGGACAGCCAATACTTATGTGGGGGGTGCTGAGGGCCAGTGCACTGGGCCAGTAAAGCAGAACTGTACAGGTTACAGTGTCTGCTACTGTGGTATTTTATTAATATTCATCTAAGGTTCATATTGATGTACATAAAATATCATCTTAGGAAAATATATCACCGGGAAGGGTGGTGATATTACATAACTGATAATAAGAATTTTGGAGTCACCTTTTGCTTTTTTTTTTTCTATTTTTGAGTTATTGGATTTTAATTACAGTGGAGATTAAGTTTGAATTCAATAAATTTTATCTTTTGGTCACACAATATATGCAATAAGGCCAAAAGAACTAATATTTCAATTAGTCTTTGCTGCATAACAAAATACCTCCAAAATTTAGAGTCTTTAAAGCATCATTTATTAGCTCCTGATTCTGTGGATTGACAGTTTGGGCTTTGTTCATTTGTACAGTTCTTCTGCTTGTCTCACCTGGGGTTATTCCTTAGGCTGTCATCAGTTTATGGGATAGGTAAGCCAGGATAGTCTCACTTCTGTGTCCGGTGGTTGGTGCTTGCCAGTGTTTGGGCTGGCCATTAGCTAGAGTAAGGGGGGTGATGGGGCCTTATGTCTTCTGTGCTCATTCACATGCTGGAAGTCACAGAATTCCCCAAGAGCACCAAGAGAGAGTGAGCCCTAATAGGCAAGCACTTTTCAGATCTGCTTATATCACAATTGCTCTTGTCCCATTGGTCAAACCAAATCACATAACTAAACTCAGAGAAAATATGAGAAGACTATTCAATGGTATTAATGTAAGGAGGCAACAATCTAACATGAATAGTGGTGGACAGTCCACCACATAAGCTAGGAGCTCTATGTTCAAGGTGGTGTTATATGATGTATTTGCTGGAATATGCATGAAATGAAACTGATTTTATCACTTTCTCCATTCTGTTATTTATGTTTTAGGTTCAACATTTGTTGGATTTAAGAATGTTTGTTCAGGTGAAACTAATGTGGTATTCATCACTAACCCTTTGAATGAAGATTTACAGCATCCAATCCATGTGAAGAATATACAGCTGGTTGATACTACTGAACAATCAAAAATATTCATACATAGACCTGATATAAGGTACAACATATGAAAGTCTGTCTTTTTCTCTCATATTTATAGCTTTCTGTGTTTCTTTTTTCCCCTGCCATAGATCTGAGAAAGTTGCTATATTAAAGTAACTATTAATTAGCTATTAATTAGCTATTAATTAATTAATTTCTGTAAAATTTTAATCAGCACTATGAAAATTAAGACTATTTAATGCATCTGTGTTTTCTGTTAAATTGAAGAAGCTAGGCTCTAATATATATATTTTTCTCATTCTGTTTTTTTCACACTTCCTAAGTAATACTATCATAAAAGATGGAGACCAGGTTAGAAGTGTGTTGTACATTAGTATCTCTCCATTAATGGTTATTAGAAATGAGAGACATTCCTCTATCTTTTCCTCCCTTTTTCTTACCTCTTTTGTTTCCTGTTGATTTCCAAATATCTTACCACACTCACCCCAGCATGCACTTTGAAATTTAATGTCAGCCATTATAATCACAGTGACTGAGAAGATGCAGAAACTCCAAACAGTGACTTTTCAATCACGAAAGTCAGTTGGAGTCAGAATATTTCTAGAAACTGAGCCACTTAGACCTTAAATCTTAAAAGAAGATAGCCAGTAACTGCTATACTTTTAGAAAGTATATGGCCCAGTCACCCCCCCGTACTCTAGCTAATGGCCAGCCCAAACACTGGCAAGCACCAACCACCGGACACAGAAGTGAGACTATCCTAGACTATCCATCCCATAAACTGATGGTAGCCTAAGGAGTAATCCCAGGTGAGACCAGCAGAAGAACTATCCAAATGAACAAAACCCAAACTGCTAATCCATAGAAACAGGAGCTAATAAATGATGGTTTAAAGACTAAATTTTGGAGGTATTTTGTTATGTGGCAAAGACTAATTGAAACATTGTCCTTATTGGATATATTGCATGACCAAAAGATAACATATAGACCAGGAATTCAGATGTAAGCCAAGACTGGAGGAAAGACATTTTTTATGAGACATCTTTGAACCATTTTCAGTATGGGAAGAAGACAAGGAATAATGCTGTCGAATTAGATAGACATCTCTTTAGACAAATGCAGTATTTCATAAATAGTTTGACTTCATCCGATTTTGTTTCAGCGACAACTGCACATCTCCTCGTTTAGTAACTATGGAACTGCAGTATTTTTTGGCTCAGTAGAGCCTCTCCTCACTAGAATATTATTAGCTTCTGTTTAGTTATCATTGGATCTTTCAGATGTAATATATCATTTTAATACCTAGGTCATGAAGAAAATACTATTTTGGGTTTTTTTGTTTTTGAAAAGAGAGAGATCATGCAAGTCTTGGGAGGGGGGAGGGTGAGAGAGAATCTTAGGCAGGCCCCATGCCCATTGCAGAGCCGGATGTGGGGCTCTATCTTAAGCCCTGCAATCATGACCTGAGCCGAAATCCAGAATTGGATACTTAACCCACTGAGCCACCCAAGCACCTCAGAAAATACCACATTTTAAAATAGAATGTCTTTGAGCTCTGTGCTTTTATCAAGATGCTGCGGGCCTTTTCCTAGATCCCTTTTTACCCAAAGCTCTAAATATTGGGAGGGAGTTCTTCCACGCCCCCAAAGCTCTAAATATTGGCCAGTAATAACCTACAGTTGCTCTCTTTTCCAGAAAATTGCGCTTAGCTGAATAGGAATAGCCTTGGGCAGCTAAAACCCTCCCTAACAGCATCTCCTTGAGCCCATGGAAAATGACTAGTTTATGCAGAAGTACAAAAGGCCAACCACCTTGTCTCAAGATGGGAGCAACCCTAGGTGCAATTGATGACCCAGAGGTGCCCCTGGGATCAGAATGAAGCTAGTCCATAGACCACAGTAATCTTGTTTTCCTTCCTTCATCTTATGTGGCTTCTCTCCTTCTTTTTTGCAAAAATTCCTTCAGTAAATCACTTGAACAAAAATGTGTGGGGCAGCTGGGTGGCTCAGTGGGTTAAAGCCTGTGCCTTCGGCTCAGGTCATGATCCTAGGGTCGTGGGATCGAGCCCTGCATGGGGCTCTCTGATCAGAAGGGAGCCTGCTCCCCCCCAACCCGCCTGCCTCTCTGCGTGCTTGTGATCTCTCTCTCTGTGTCAAATAAATAAATAAAATATTTTTTTAAAAAAAAAATCTGCGGGGGCACCTGGGTGGCTCAGTGGGTTAAGCCGCTGCCTTCGGCTCAGGTCATGATCTCAGGGTCCTGGGGTCGAGTCCCGCATCGGGCTCTCTGCTCAGCAGGGAGCCTGCTTCCCCTCTCTCTCTCTGTCTGCCTCTCCGTCTACTTGTGATTTCTCTCTATCAAATACATAAAATCTTTAAAAAAAAAAAAATCTGCGTTTCAGGCTCTGTTTCTTTGCGACATGAAGTAAAAACAGAGCCCTAAGTCATAATATAAAAGTGCCACTGGGTACTCTACCTGCAGACTGGCTCACAATAGCATCTTCACATGCTTGAACACAGAGAACTCATGAGCTACAGAAATACTTATTCAAGTTGTCTCCAAAGCTATTATTGTACAGTAAGGGGCAACTTACCTCTTCATAGCTCTCTTACAGCAAAAAGAGAAAGAGATGCTAAACAGTTTCTAATAGTTCTGAGCATTCCACTATTACTTTGTTGTTATAACTTCGGAATAAGTCTTATTTCCCCATAGTATATATCATGATATAGTATAACTATACTGTATACCATGTATAGTACGTAATGTGCAGTATATTGCAAGTTAAGCATCTGTTTTATTATTATTGCCAGTTAACAATCAGCTACTCCAGGTAGCTCAAGATGAAGGCAGAATGCCATCTATGGTGCATGATAAATATGTAGTATTTCATCTCTTACAGTTTGGGTATTTACAGAATGGTTACTAAAATACGTAGCATAGTGGGATGTCTGGGTGGCTCAGTGGGTTAAGCCACTGCCTTTGCCCTGAGTCATGATCTCAGGGTCCTGGGATAGAGCCCCACATCAGCTCTCTGCTCAGCAGGGAGCCTGCTTCCCCTCCTCTCTCTGTCTGCTGCTTTGCCTACTGGTGATCTCTTTCTCTCTCTGTCAAATAAATAAATAAAGTCTTTAAAATATATGTAGTCTAGCAATCATAATCGAAGTATATCTCTTTGTATATACATAAACAAGTCTATATAATATTAGGTACTGATCTGCAATTGGTGATGGCCTAAGAAATTGAGATGAGGGACTGAACTTTAAGCATTTAGATTATTTAATAATAATCATACAATACTTTTATAAACTTTAAAGACCCATGTAAACAAGGTGGGAGAGACTTCCAACACAGGGATTTTGTATGTCCTCCACAACAGACTGTTGGCATGCTCAGTGGGGCAATATTAGTATACTGTGAGCCAGGCGCAAGGTTGAAATCTATCATTTGACAAAATATGGAATAACAAAATGGAATTCTAATTTTATCCCTCCAGGTATAACTTGTCCTTTTGAAATGTTAATGAATTAATAATAATAACATAACAAACCCAGAGAATGGAAAAACAGACCTTCTTCCAATACTAGTTACATACGTTCCTTGTTCCCATTTTGAATCCTTTCTGAAATGAAAGATTCAGTGAGTCAAAAAACTTTGGATACTCTCTTACCAAATCCTCAACTGAAATGCTCTCTGGAAACGGGAAGGATACGAACTATAAATATTCATGTGTTTTGCCTTTTCTCCGCAGTAAGGTGAATCCAGCTGATTGTGTAGACATGGTTTGTGATGCCAAGAGGAAATCTTTTCTTAGAGATATGGACGGTTCCTTTCTGGGAAATTCTGGTTCAGTGATACCTCAAGCAGAATATGAATGGAACGGAAATAGTCAATTTGGAATTGGAGATTACAGGATTCCTAAGGTGATGCTCACATTCCCAAACGGCAGTAGGATGCCTGTCACTGAGAAAGCACCATACAAAGGTTTGTTGGATATTCTTCTGTTAGTACTCAAGTTTGTGAAACAAAACATATCTTTTATTTTTAGTAATTGGCATAATCAACCAATAACATATTTTCTACTTACTAATCTTACATAAAAGAAGAAGTATATGGATGTTTTTGGAGAGATTGCTTTTCCTCACTAAAACATATATACCTATTTTTAGGAATTATTCGAGATTCAACCTGTAAATACATTCCACAATGGCAGAGCTATCAGTGCTTTGGGATGGAATATGCAATGATGGTTATTGAAAGCCTGGATTCTGACACAGAAACTCGAAGACTCTCACCAGTGGCTATAGTGAGCAATGGTTATGTTGATCTCATTAATGGTACGTGTTCAGTTTAAACAAACTAGTAGTTACTCAAAGCAGTCACTATTTATTACATGCGTGGAGACATCTCACAAATTATTTATCACATTAAACTAACGAACATCAGGACTGCTTTCCTTCTGCTTGTAAGAAAAGATCTACATGCAGGAGAGCTGTTTGATGCTTCAGTGGACTTCCCTATGAGTAAACCAGGATAGTTATTCAAAATTAACCATTAGAAGAAGAGGAGAGTTATTCCTTGACTGATCTTCATACTTATATTAATAAGGTGGCATAAATATTTTAAGGAAAAATTGACCCAAGTGTCTCCAAAAAGACAATTTGCCTTACATAAATTAAAACACAGATAATGTGTTATTTGGAATACTTGAGAAGTTATTTTCAGCCTACTCGGTTTTTATTTTCATGACTCCTTCTAAGACTTA
The DNA here is from genome assembly GCF_030435805.1 of Mustela lutreola. Taxonomy (NCBI): domain Eukaryota; kingdom Metazoa; phylum Chordata; class Mammalia; order Carnivora; family Mustelidae; genus Mustela; species Mustela lutreola. Next base: position 28,855,843 of record NC_081292.1, on the reverse strand, counting down.
ATCTTGAATCAGTGTGTTTTGGGGCTTGTTTGTTTTCATTCCTGGTTCCTTTGACAGTCAGGAACTTATTGGCAAGCTCCAGAGTCTAGGCTCCTTACATTCTGGTCATGGGTGAGTCTAGCAGAGAGGGAAGACAGTGGTCTCCATAAGAATTCAGATCAACTTAGGAACCCAGGACTTTCTGAATCAATAAGATGAACTTCTAGGACTGCAGAAAATAGAGGGAAGGAACTCATTGTATTACCCAGAAATAGTATGGGGGGTTTATAGATTAGTCGCTAAGAAGGCTTAAGAGTCTTTCCAGGGCTGAAGGGGCATGTAACCTGGATGAAAAAGATTTCTGTGCCCTGGCAGTGTCAAAACATTGACTGAAATATCCTGAGATTCAACAAAATAGCCAGTATCCCACAAAAATATTTGTTTTTTAAAACGTGTGTTAGCAAGGAAATTAAAGAACACTCAAAGAAATGGTGATATACCAAAAAAAAAAAAAAAAAGTTTTCAAGAGAATAGAATGAACTAAATGAGGGATGTCCCAAAGTTACATGATTTCAAGTCTCTCCTCACTTCTGTTGCCTGCAACATGCAATTTGCCTGGTTTCTCTGACCCATAATCAACCCAATTTTAAGGGCTGCCTCTCAAATCTTACAAAGCAGAGAGCTTGTGGGAAGAACTTTAGAGCAGTCAGTGTGAATAATGGAGATATTTTCAAATTGCTCTGTTTTATATGCTAGAGAAAAATTTTAGTCTATTTATTTTTATACTTTTCTTTTTTGAAAAGAATACAAGCTTTCGATTTACAATAGTGACATGACATTTCTCTTAAAAATAAATTTAAATTTTTAAAAGTGACTGTCAGTTTAAAGAAAAGTCTTAAGTAAATGATGACAGTATTGCAAAAATTATGAAGATGTTGAAAGAATCACTGAGGCATAAGATGCAACCACATTAGATTGGGGGAAAAAATCCCAAGATAAAAGTTATTGAATATCACTAAAGTTTCCTTTAATATTTAAAACTCAATTTCATTTATTTTTTAAAAATGGCTTTTGCTACTCTGAATTTTTCATTTTATACATAGAAATTTCTTTCTGTTTTCAAAACTCACAGAGAAGCTTTATTTAAATGCAGAATTTACATTCTGGATGCTAAGAGAAAGTTGGTATTCTACACAAGCTTCAGAAGTTTATATTGATTTAAAATTTGATTGAAGTTCAGTTATAAATATTGATAAGAATTCCAAGTAAGCTAGGAGATTGAGCAAAGCTAATGAATAAATACATCAAGAAAGTTTAATACTCCATATCTCACTCAATGTTTTATAATCCCAGCCACATGAAAACTGAAGTGAAGTAGAAAAGTTTGCTACAAGTCATGCTATGCCTGTTCTGGAAATGTCTGGATTCAGGTAGAAAAGCAGCCACTGTGTTTGGTTTTTTAGAGGTTTTACTGGAGTGTTATTTCTCTGATTACATCAGTTCATTCATGATGCTGACCCTCCAATGGTGCCTATGATCACAGTCTTTAATAAAAATGTATTAAAATAACAATGGAGGAAGATTATAAACTTCATAAAAAACAAACTTAAGAGTTTGTCGAATTTGCAGATTAACTGATGAAGAAATGGGTATGTGAAAGAATTAACAAATCCATGGTTTAGCCATACAAATGTCTATATTTCCAAGTACAGGCTCTGTTTTTAATAAATTAACTCTGTAACTTTACATTTAAAATTAAACAGTCTGAGAAAATTGGCTTTTGATAGGTAGACTAAACTAAACTAAACTCGCATTTGATAGGTAGCATTTTCTTTCTTACCATGTGGCCAGGACTTAAATATGATTGTTGAAGCAGAGAATCATATAAAACCTACTGTTTCCTTCAAGGACCCTTCCTGTGCAAACTTAACACATTTGACCCTACAAGTAAACAAGTAAGGGTAGTAGGAAGGAGTTGCATCTTGCCTTCTTTTTAAGCTAAGGATAGATGGGTGGATGGATAATGGATGTAAATGCTGAACTTGACCCTGCAATTTATTTTTAATACAATGACTCTTCAGGGTTTGTGCTAAATAATATTCATGATATAGAATGTGAACTTTCATTTATGTGGCTTTAGGCCCACAGGATCATGGCTGGTGTGCTGGATACACATGCCAGAGAAGACTGTCCCTGTTTCACAGCATTGTGGCTCTGAACAAATCTTATGAAATTTACTTCACTGGTACCAGTCCTCAGAACCTTCGGCTGATGTTGCTTAATGTTGACCATAGAAAGGTAACACAAGATAGAAATGACTTCTTGAGGTATCGGTGTTGTTTATTGACATCTATTTCTAAATGCTAAGGATTTATCTCCTCCCCTCTGCACTTGAACATCATCACAAGGATCATCAGGATACAACTAAAAATAAGCTTAATTCGGAAAGTTTTCATCAGCCCGAGAACATCGATGCATACGGCACATCTGTCCCCCACCGTTACAGTGAGGCTTATGACTTACGTGATTGGCAGCAAAGTTGAACTTTTATGTAAAAGTAATGCATATCCAGGACTGGTGACTGGAATTATATATTTATTTTCCATGCTGCTATTTATATATTTCAGGAACACACCTTTGGAATTTACTTCAGCAATCACAGCACATTATTTTAAGTTTCTTCAACAATATCAGATCCTTGCTATGAACTGCATTCAACTGGGACAGTTAAGTTTATATACACTGTGCCAGTGGGAAGAGAGTATGAGGTGACACAATACTCTCATAACTGAGATTTTTTTCCCCCCAAGAATATGAGACTCAAAAGTTCCAGAGTATTAGGAATGTGAAGAAAGGGTGTGGAGAAGATAAAGCAGAAAGAATAGAAGCAAAAAGAGACACACCGGCTCCTTCTCAGAGGATAGCAATCTCATCCTTTCAGTTTCTGGAGATAAAACCTTGGCCCTGTTCTTGATTTCTGCCTCTGGGTCATATCCCTCACCGAGTCCATCTGCAAATCCTGTTGCGTGTCCCTTTGAAATATCCAGAACCTGACACTTCTTACCACCATCACGGCTATCCCCCACTTTGAGCCAACGTTATTTCTTCCCTGGATTAAGGCAGTTGGCTCCCAATACCTCCCACTGCTCTGCTTCTGCCTGCTCTATTGTCTGTTCTCACCTCAGCAGCCACAGAGAGACCTTCAAATTATAAGTCACACCAGGTCGCTCCTTGCCCCAAATGCTGCAATAATTTCCCCACTGGGCTTTGTGCAGAGTCAGAATCCCCACATCCTTAGCTCGCTGACTTCAACTCTTCCAGGCACACTGAGCTCCCTGCTGTTCCAAACCACCTCACACCTGTTACCACCTGGGCCTATCTTCCAGATGTTGAGTCTGTCTGGAACGTTCTGCCCTAGGTGCCTAACTCCTCCTCCCCGGGGCATTCCCTCCCCCAACCACATTCCTCCAACAGGCCCAGCTTGTTCACCCCACTGCAATTGGCTCTCCCAACTCTTTATACTCTGCTCTACCTTTCTTTTTTCCATGGCACTTAACCATCTTCTAACATGCTTCATATTTTGCTTATTGTTGCCACTATTTATTTGTCTTTTTCCTTGCACTAGAATATAAGCTCAACAAGAGCAAGGGCTTACGACAGCTCCTAGAATAGGGCCTGGTGTAGACAGGCCCTCAAACTTTTTTTTTTTTAATATAATTTTTTATTTTTTATAAACATATATTTTTATCCCCAGGGGTACAGGTCTGTGAATCACCAGGTTTACCCTCAAACTTTTGAACGGAAGATAATTACTTTTAATTTTAAAAATAACTACGAAGTGATATGACTGTTAATGTCCTGAGCCTCTGAAGACAATCTCGAAAGAAGATTCCAAAACTATGTATAGCTTATTAGTTTCCTTTTTAAATCTCTCTGTCCTTGTAAAAGCTAGTCCCCTTACTTTATGATCATACCTGTAACATGAGATGTGAGGAATATAAACATGGAAAATGAACAAAATTGAACCAGAGAATATAGCTATTTTGATTAATTTTTAATCAGTCTTACTACCAAATTTGTCTCAGAGGTAAGCATTTTTTTTTCAATATTAACTAATTTTCTGCAGTTGCATTACAGAGCACTACTAAATTCCCCATTTTCTCCTGAATCTGGAGTTGAAAGCCTGTATTGGAATTTGTTATCTTTTAAAGGAAGTATTTCTTTTAGAGATACTCCTTTAATAATTCTTTCTTACATTATGCTTTTCTACTGAGAATCATCAGTGAAGAGTTAAGTTGTAACATCTGTATGAATGGTTGAATGCAAGGGCATTTACAGATTTTAACTCCGTATTTATCATCGATCCATACAACTTAGTTTGTTTTTTCTTTTTTTAAACATTTTATTTATTTATTTGACAGAGAGAGATCACAAGCAGACGAAGAGAGAGGCAGTCAGAGAGAGAGAGAGAGAGGGAAGCAGGCTCCCTGCTGAACAGAGAGCCTGATGTGGGACTCGATCCCAGGACCCTGAGATCATGACCTGAGCCGAAGGCAGTGGCTTAACCCACTGAGCCACCCAGGTGCCCCATACAACTTAGTTTAACTATTTTACAGAAGGTGTATATAGTTGAAGGACATGTTTAGTGCTAAATTCTAAAAATTCTGTTTCATTGTTCTCTTAAGAAACAAAAATATCATTTATTTTTAACAGGCTGTGGTGGTAGGAATTTTTTTCCCCACACTTCAGCGTTTGGATGTCTATGTGAACAATGCATTGGTTTGCCCCAAAAATACAGTATGGAACCCTCAACAGAAGTACTGTGAACTTAATAGACATCTATACACAGGTATTTCCTCAGAAAAGTAGAGTACACATTACATTTGTACTTAATTATGTATGAAATTATTTGCAATGTTTCATTATTATTATTATTATTAGTTCCTTAGGTATTGATGAACACAAGAGAAGATAGTGTTAGCCACAGTCCACCAAATTCTAAGGTGTGTTCATTTATGACAGTGTCCTGAAAGATTATTCCTGATGGAACTCTTATGTACCTGCGTACATGCTGATATAAGCTTTTGTGTGTTGTGCACATTCCTCTCCCCACTGAGGACATTTATGTTCTACATGCAGTTCAGCTATTTCTATACACAGAAGAGATTTGGCTTAGAATTCTTACCCTGTTTCCACTTTACTTCTGGTCAGAGCCAAAATTAATTAGCGGTTACCCGAAGTATTGCCAAGAAGGCTAGTATAACATCAGCTGAACATAATGAAGTCATATAAAAAACTCTGGATTTAAATAACATATATGGGAAAGGCTAAACTTATTCACTTACCAATACTTGCAAGACCAGGATTTATATCTGTTCATGGAAGTCCTTTTCTTAAACAGGTACTAATAAGGCCAGTACCTTCCATTCTACATGTGCTTTCATCATTTATAGAAGTGCCCCGTAATCTAGGTTAACAATGATATAAATGTGAGCTGCAGATCATAACATCAGCTAGACACGAGAGTCGGAATGGATAACCCATGTTCATTACTGTCTGTGGAGCCAGTCCTATTCCTACTAATCATCTGACTAGCTAGTGCTTCCAGAAACGTTACTATGTGCCAGGCACTGTTCTAAGTGCCTTGTAGATAATAACTCATTGTTACCATATTCTAATAATAGTCCTAGGAGCAAGGCACAGATGAGTAAACTGAGACAAAAGGAGGTGAATCTATTTGCTACAGTCTCTGCCTTAGCTCTGAGAGCCGCCATAACAAAATACCAGGAAGTGGGTGGCTTGAAAGCAGAAATTTATTTTGTCACAATCCTGGAGGCTAGAAGTGTGAGGTCAGGGTGCTAGTAGGGTCAGGTTCTGGTGAAAGTTCTCTTCCTCCTGGCTTGCAGATGGCTGCCTTCTCACTGTGTCATCCCAGGGCAGACAGAGCAATGGCAGGCTCTTGGCATCTCCTTTTATGAGAGCACTAATCCTTCGTGAAGTTCCCACCCTCATCGAAGGCTAATGACTTATCAAAGGCCCCATCTCCGAATACTCTAACATGGGGTGTTAGGGCTCTAATATGTGAATCTGGCGGGGGGGGCACAATTCAGTCCACGGTAATTTAAAGATGGTGAGGGCAGAACAGGGACTTGAACCCATAGTCTGGCTCTAGAAGCCATGCACTTGACCATTATGTCATACTGCCTCCTTATAGGTTAAGAGAGTCCCATGTTATCATGTTTTATATACAAATAACTACCCATATTTACAGCTTAATTTTCATCTACTTTAATTCTTTTTAAAAATATCCCTTTTGGTACCAAATACTCTATCATTCAATCGGGGAAATAGAAACTATCTCAACAAACAGTATTTGAGATAGGGAATTGGAAAAAAAAATTAAGATAGGGAATTGGTTACACAAGTGTTGAAGGGCTGAAAAACACTACTACTACCACCTTCTTATCATCACTTTTTCTGATGCAGCATTGCTTTTAAATGAACATTTTGCTTTGGCACTTAGACTGCAAAATTGCTTCCCTGTATTATGAATCTATATATATTATTTTAGATTATCCAAAATGTTTTATTATGTGTGTCTCTGCTTCCTTCCATTACTGTGAAGGCATGAGGAAGTTACCCAGGATAAATGGTGCGTGCTCCATTTATGTGGGCACAAACCACTCTAAATGTGGTTTGACAGCATCTTTGATTCGTAATATAAAACCACAGTCTTCAGATTCACAGAATGTTTAAACCAAATTGCTTCTAGAACTTATACTTGTAGATATGAAAGAAATACTTGGTAATAATGAAATGCCTTCTTATTACCAACTGCGATGAATGTCTATTACATGCATAAAAAATTTCTTCTTCTTCCTAAAATTTTATTTTTCTTAGTAAGCCTCACTGTGAAATGTGGTAGGAAGCCACGTGTCCCATTCCAGTACTGTTCTATGATTTAGCCTTTGTCTGGGCTCAGTATGTGTTAGTGGATTTATTAGCTCTTAGACATTTTTGATACTCTGCCATAAACATATATATATTCATTCATTTTATATCTATGTAAAAAATCTCGGTCACTTTTACAAAACTCAGTTCCCTAGTAGAATTTTTTTTCCATTAACTAAAGTTTTTCAGGCTGAAATGTAAACCTGTTTCATTGGTATAAAACCCCTCTGAAATATTTTAGTATATACTTCATTTGTATTACTTCTTTTTGTCCTTGGTAAGAATAGAAGCACTGAATTGTAAATGCTCTTTAAGAGTTGATGTATAGCTCTGCATAAAGTAGATGGCTATTAAAGTTAAATTTACATATTTAAGTTACCAAATGCCTTTGGTAAAGGCTTTAAAATTCTGAACATGTAAACAGTGCTACCAATATAATATAGGCTCTGGGTTCATAATTGGATTTTATTTCTCAATTATACTGTATCTATAGCTAATTGTTTTTAAAATAAAGGTAATGTGTAATGATGATTGATGGTATTATTTAAGTGGTTGCCTTTAATTTTGCATTCAGTTTTATAAGTGGTTTTTTTTAATATGCATACTTTCTTATGGAAGAATAGTGTTGAATTTTTTTAGAATTTCCTACATTTAAACAAATATTAAATACTACATGGTAATTGTGGTAACATAGATATTTTTAACTGTGCTGTTTTGGCTTTTTTTCCTCCATAGAGCAATTTCTTCCTAACCTGAATTCCACTGTCCTTGGTGAAAACTACTTTGATAGAACCTACCAGATGCTTTACCTTTTGGTTAAAGGAACTATACCTGTTGAAATCCACACCACCGCCGTCATATTTGTTTCTTTCCAATTACCTGCTGTAACAGAAGATGACTTCTATAACTCTCATAATCTGGTTAGAAATCTTGCCTTGTTCCTAAAGATACCAAGTGACAAAATCCGTGTCAGCAAATTAATGCGAGGGGAGAGTCTGCGGAAGAAAAGATCCACGGGACTCACGGTGGAATTGGAGATTGGTGATCCTCCTCCTCCATTCTTAAGCAATGATACTGCAGGTATGAAGAGGAGACATTTGAGTTGGAAGAATGCAATACTAGATCCACATTCACAAATAACCCTTTCAGGGCCTAGTAAACCTGGCCTCAGGAAGCCCCACCAACCCCACATCCTGAGCCCTGTAGGGGCCTAGAGACTCTTTTCCCTACTCTACTCCTGTAATCCCAAAATATTTTGGAATTATGAAGGAACTTTAGCCTCCATTTTGTTGTTATAGCAATTAATGAATTCAACAAAAGGATTTGAGCTACTTTAGAAGATTTGAGAGGTGACCTAAGTAATTGACCTTACAGCTGTGAGATTAAGCATAAAAAGAGTCAGTCAACGAAAAGAGGAAGGTTAAGAATGCTCAAGTCTAAGGAGCTGGTAAAAGTGGTGCATTAGAGGAACTGGAGAAGGTCTGACTGGTCTGTGGTGGCAGGAACCAGGAAGGCCAAGGTGGTGGAGGTGACGTTGAGAGGTAGGCAGGTGCTAGATCATGGGAAACCAAAAGAAGCTCTTTTCTCTCAAAGCTAAAACTATTGTGGATATTTTCCCAAGAAATGCGTAGACATTTGGAGATTCTGAGCTGTAATAAAGTCACCAGTATACCCTAACAAATGCAGATGTGCAAGAATATGTTCTATCTTTAATTCCTATGACTGATCCAGTCACCAGCTGTCGCATTTTCCTCTGTCCCTCACTCTCTACGTCCCCGTTTTTTAGGTAAAAACAAGCTCACTGGTCCGAACAAAGGTATCTTTTCTGCTTTAAATTATTTCCTTGGAATGACTCAGTTTGGGCATTTGGATAAATATTTAACCCTTCAGATTTTTTCTTTTCCATCTGCTTAAGTTGGTATCAGAATACCAAAGGGGCTTTTCAGTCTTCAGACCCCTATGTTGCCTCTTGTTTTCATAGTCTCTGTTACCGGGTAGGTGGTCTTCTCTGCTCTGCACTTCACTCAAGCTTGTCTTGAGGTGAACTGGATTTTCCTGGCCTTTTGGCATCCGTCCCAAGCATGCATTCCCAACTGAGCCATTGTCTTTGGTAGTCCAGCACAAGTCTCAACTAGGCACACCCATCTCCAAAAAATGAGACTTAGATCCCTGTCAGAAGAAGATTACCATCCAGCTAACAAAGTGTAAGCTTCAAGGCCTTATGCTTGTACAAGTCATAGGACAGACCTGGGAGAAGGGACCATTTAATAATGTGACCCAATCATTGTTACTATCAAAGTTGCAGCTGTAGGACTTCTCCTCATTCTTTTTCTTAAAGAGAGCCTCCAAACTGCATAACTTTCAGATTCAGAAAATCTGGATTCGCCTTATCTCTGTCCAGCATCTTTTTCCTTATCTCCCAGGGCTCTCTTACATGTCAATCTAGTACTGAGTGAAGTTCTCGCCTCCTGCCTTTAGGGGTCATTACTCATGACCCCAGGAGGTTTGCTTCCAAAGATTGACCCAGTGCACCTGTCACATACTGTTCTGGAATTCTACCAGCTAGATACCTTCCCTTATGGAGGTAGGACTGTGAAAAGGCTTTCTGGACTAGACTTGTTGAAGGAAACAGGAAGTACAGTCACTCAGATGGCCAAAGAAACGGACTTATTTCCTACATGTGATCTATATGTGATCTAAATTTCTTCACACACAACCTCTTCCATCCCCTTATCCCCTTTAAGCAGTTTTATTTTGTTAGATTTATCCCAACAGGTATAAGACAGTCTAAGAACATGGAGATGGGGGCAGTCAGAAGGATAGGCTAATGGCGTATTTTTCAGACATATCCTGGGTTATAGTTTCATGTCTCAATGAAAGTCCTACAACCTGGCACAGAGGGATTTCACAGCAAAATATTGGGCAGTGGCGAGGAAGGTGTGCAGGTGGGAATACGGTGGGCTCTCCACAGCCTTTGTGTGTGTCAGGATACCCAGGTGTTCCCAGCTGTTGTAGAAAGGGGTGCCTGAAGTACTGAGGAGATCGCTGGATAAACAGAGATTGATCGGGAGTAAAAGCTCTTCAGGTTAAGGACTTGGGTTTGTTAAGGTGGCAGTCAGCAGAACTGGATGCCTTCACATGTCAAGTGGTTGGAGAAAATCTGTTAACAGCACAGGCAGGTCAAACATGCCATGTTGCGCCAAAACCCAGTGAGGGCAAGTGGTAGCCGCAGTCCGTGGCTATGAGGCCCCTTTGTACCTGTGACTGGTCACATGAGCCCTCATACCTGGGAAGCCATTTGGAGAAGAATAGAAGGAAGGAGTGGGGCAGAGAAGAATAAGTCTGAAAGACTAATCATTTATCCAGAGGGTCTGAGTCAACCAAGGGGGACGTGTTGAACTGACAGGATTGAAATTCCCTGAGACCATGATTTTCAAAGTGTTATGTGAGATCAACGGCCTCCTCCTTCCTGAGCACCCTGAGCTGCATGGTTTAACCTTAATGGAGGAGACGCAATGCTCAGAATCCTCAAGGCAGGACTCTGGATATAGAAGGTGCTGGATAACTAGGCAGGAACTGTTGTCAAGTTCAGTACAGTACACTGAAAAGATCCTGGAGACAGTCGTTTTTTAAAAGATCACTCAGACTACAATGTATAGAATGGAGAGGAAGAAGGACAGAATGGTTGTAAGAAAACTAGTTTTAAAGCTGTTGTAGTAAATGATGGCTTTGACTAGGATTTAGGCAATGAGGACAGAGAGCTCTAGAAGCTAGTAACTGATTATATGTTGCGGAGGAGAGATGAAACAGAAGGGATCAGGCAAAAGTACCACGATCTGACAAATAAGTATGATGAATAGAGGTGCTACTTCCTAGGTACAGAGCATGGTGGGGCCAGTAAGTGTTAAGAGGGCCTGCCAGGCTAGACAAAGACAAAAGAAACTGCCTGTTGTGTTAAAATTAACTTTGAAAATCATCAACGTCTAGAGCAAGCAACAGTTTGTGTGTAATGTAGTGTTAACTTCAGAACTTACTAATATACCTCGTGTAAATTCGATGATGCTAATTATCCTTACACTCCAAAATTAAAACTCTCTTTTTAGGAAATGGTACATGGTAATAGACTTGCATGATGGTGCTTCACTCCTCAATAAAGGATGGCGTGGGAATGGATTAAATTAAGAGCCGTATATTTTTCCACTATGGTTTATTTCACTTTTCTTGTATCTATTTTATCTACCTTTGGTTTTTCTTTAATTGCAGCTTAGAGTTCTCCATTTTCCTAAGCTCATTCATAGGATTTTGTCATATTGATCTCATGGATGGTGAAAAAGCTACAGAATTCCAGAATGTGGGTGGAGCCATGAAAAAAAGAAAAGAAAAGAAAAGAAAAACTCTCACAATCTTATATTCTTATAAGCCATATGTCATGTTACTATTTCCCCATAGGTGGGATGCAGATGCAGTTATCTGAACTCCAGAAAATCGCTGGGTCTCTTGGAAAAGCTGTAATTTCAGGAAAAACTAGTAGTATCCTTGGATTTAATATCTCTTCCATGTCTATTACCAATCCTATCCCCAGCCCAAGTGATTCTGCCTGGACTAAGGTAAGAAAAAGCAACCAGAAAAATGCATCTTAGCTGTTTAAAACATTGCTGCTTCTGTCTTCTTTTAACTCTTTATAGTTCAATACAATAATTTAAAGGGCATGTCTTCCTAATTAATGCTGGCTCTTCTTTTTATAGGTATAACTAAGATGATAAAATAGTTGATAAAGGGGCCTATCTCTAAAAAAATAACTTATTTGTATAAAATGCGCTTTGCTTTGAGTATTTATAAGAATGCTTCATGAATTTGATCAGAGGGAATATTGCAATAAAACTAACTTCATGTATTGAGTGTATTTTTACACTTATTATTTCATATTACACTTAGCCTCACTAAGATGAATGTGCTCCTCACTGTAATTTATCACATGAAAACCACGTCATCACTCATGACCATTTATTTACAGGTGACCGCCCAACCCGTCGAAAGGTTTGCATTTCCCGTTCATCATGTGGCCTTTGTGTCCTCGCTGTCTGTGATCGCTCAGCCCGTGCCAGCTCAACCAGGACAGCCGTTTTCTCAGCAGCCTTCAGTGAAGGCAGTAGATTCTGATGTGAGTTCTAACTGAAAACGTACACCGAGTGAGGAAATTAAGCTACACATTTTGGAGAGTGAGCCAACTTCAGTAATCATGGTCCACTGACAACTGAGGATGATACTGCCTCTTAAAAGCTGGACTAGGGGTGCCTGGGTGGCTCAGTGGGTTAAAGCCTCTGCCTTCGGCTCAGGTCATGATCCCAGGGTCCTGGGATTGAGCCCCGCATTGGGCTCTCTGCTCCGTGGGGAACCTGCTTCCTCCTCTCTCTGCCTGCCTCTCTGCCTATTTGTGCTCTCTGTCAAATTAATAAATAAATAAATCTTTAAAAGCTGGACTAACACCCATGGCTATACTCTTTCCCTGTTTTGAAAACATTCCTTTTCAATGAACTGGCTCCAGTGCCCACCTGTACTTGTGAACTCCTCGTGCCGGGAAAGAAGCTACTGCGGATTTTAAATTTGCTGCGAGGCGTTGTTTAAAAATGAAGTTTCACGCATCTTGAGAAAACAAAGATGGGAACAGGACACTGAAATTCTGTACTATTCTTTTCTTTAGGGTAATTGTGTATCTGTTGGGATTACTTCACTGACTTTGAAGGCCGTACTAAAGGACTCCAATAATAACCAAATCAGTGGTCTGAGTGGAAATACGACAATTCCGTTTAGCAGCTGTTGGGCCAACTACACAGACCTTACTCTGCTTAGAACAGGTGAGTGTACTATTTTGGATCTTCACATATATATCCATAAATAGGAAAAATTATAATTGACCAAAGCATTTATAATACTCTGGTTAATAAATTAGATAAATTGGAACACTATAGGGGTGCACTTGAGTGGTACAGTTGGTTAAGCCTCTGACTCTTGGTTTTGGCTTGGGTCATGATCTTATGGTCATGAGCTCGAGCCCTGTGTTGGGCTCTGTGCTCAGCAGGGAGTCTGCTTGAGACTCTCTCCCCCTCTCCATTCTTCCCTTCACATTCATGCTCTCTCTCTCTATTCCTCTAAAATGAATAAGTAAATCTTTAAAAAAAAAAAATCTCTAAAAAAATTGGAACACAGATAACATCTAGCTTATAAAAATATATTTTAGATGCAAAACAAAATAGAATTAAAACAAGAAATTAAGGAAATTAAACATAATCTGAGGCTATGCATCAAAATTACATCATGATTCATATTTTTCATTCATTTGTGTACCTTTGTAAATTTTCACTAAATATGCATTACATTTATAATGAAAACAGTTAATATATAGATTTTCAAATTAAAGAAAAGGGAGGTTAAGATAGACTCACATAACTCTAATGCCCCATGCAAGGGTTCAGAGTTGGACTGAAAAGTGGGTTCTAGTCTTTCTGAAAGACAGTGCAAAAGAGAAACATAAGTATTATCATGATTCCACAGTGCCCATCAGGTAAGCAAAGCAGTTGTTGTGGAGACTTCCAACCTGCTCTGAGATCCGAACAGATCTCATAAAATATACTCAATGAATCTGGACGAAGTGACATCTTCAGCAACAGTAAATAGTCATAACTTCCACTGTGATGTTTCTTACATTGTCTTCATACAGGTTGATGGCCTAACTTCAATTGGTAAAAGCCTTTCTACTGAGCCCAAAATAGATAGGTTGTAACGAGTACCTATCGGTGATAGATTATAGAGTTTCTAAAAGAAAAATGGATACACTGCTTGTACCTGAGACAGGCTTCCATTAATCTTTTACCATTAATCTGAACCCATTTAAGACCTTTATTCGACCTAACTTCTGAAAAGTTATATTGGTTCTCCCCACTTCTTACCACCATTCTCTCACACATATATACATACAAAAGTCAAAATAAAAGTAAGAAGAGTAAAAGAAGTAAAAGGAATTCCAACAATAGTCTGATTTTTTTCATATTAACAAATTATCAAATGCTAAAATCATTCCCCTAAATATTTTTTTCCTTATTTTTTGTTTTTTCTTGCTTTGATGGTGCCCTAAACTGCACAAGTTTGGTCTTCCTGCTAGGCAGCAGTTATCTCAAGCTAGTGTTTTATGGGACTCAAATGGCAATGAGTCCAACGTTGTGTTCCCGGACAAGTACTTAGAGTGATCTATGCACTTGCTGGTTAAGGGCAGTGCCAGTTTCATTAAGAGTCAGCCTAAATGAGGCTTTCCAGGAAATGAGGCTCTTAACAAGAACTCTAGGTGAGAAGAAAGTTGCCCACTTCTCCATGCAGGTGGACCCAAAATGTATCCAATGGCAAAGACCCAATCCGGAGACCATGTTCTGCAAACTACCACTTCCAAATAGCAATGTTACAAAATAAACAAGATCACTGGAGTGCTGAGGCAATAGTAATAGGCTTTGGTGTATTATTATGATAACAAAACATCATCTTCCTTTTATAGAGTAAATTTTCCTTCATAGTTCAAAGTTCCCTTAGAGTATCTATCTGACCTGCTATGGCGAACCGTCATTCCTTCTAATCTCTTGCTTGCTTGCTTGCTTGCCCATTGTCTTACTTTCTTACTGTCATCAAATGTAGGGTCTCAGTTCTCTGGCTAGGTATAGTCAAGAAGACTAAATATAGTCATCTCTTCATTATCTTTAGATCAGTTAGCCAGCTGTAGTTGAACAACTATAAAATTGTTATAGCAACAAAGCACATGAGAAAAAATTAACAAAGCATCATTTTTGTAACTCTTTCTAGTAGGTAGCCTCCCCCACCCCATTACTGTACGGGAGAAATCCCCTTGCGGATTAGACTGGAGCCTAACAGTATGGTCCCACACCCTCTTCTACTTATAGCTCAATAAAAAGCAAAGCAAGGGCCACCGGATAGAGGAGGTATGGGCTGTAGTTTCTAACACAGAAAATGAGAATGTGAGAATGAGGTAAGAAAAGGGTAGGAGAAGGAGAAAGTAATAAAGAGCTGAGGCTACCTCTTCCGGCAACCTGGATAAAAATAGTATTACTACTGCATAATCACATTTGGGCCATGTTTACCTAGCATTCTAGATGATCTATAGTGCTTTTGGTACATAACAAACCAGCCCCAAATCTAATGACTCAAACAGCAACCATTTCACTTGCTCACAAAAGTATGGGCCAGGAATTTGGGTAGGGATGGCTTCTGTCTGCTCAATGATGTCTGTGTTTTCAGCTGGATTAGCTTGATTGAAGTTATATCCCCAAAGTTTTGATTCTGGATTTTAGCTATGTTCTTCAGTCCTCCTGCATGGAGTGACATCTCCACAAGGTTCCCTTGGACTTCCTCATAGTACTGCGGGAGAAAAAAAAAAAAAAAAAAAACAACCTAAATTCTTTACAAAGGAAAATCATTAAGAAAAAAATTCACCTGCTTCAAAAATTCAGGTTTTTTTCCAACTGAAAAAAGGAAATACTTAGATATGCCATTGTCATGAATTGTAATGGTGGCAGAAAATTCTGTAGAATAATGACTATCCATTGTGAAACTTACAGAATATATTGCTATTGTTTGTGAAAGCACACCGTGGTCAAGATTTAATTATATTCTATGAGAAAGAAAGAAAGATTGATTTTTTTTAGGCTAACAGAGAGAGGAATGAAAACCTCAGTGTTGTGACAAGGATTGCAAACTCTATGTGGTAACCACTATTGATGAGACAACAGTCCTAGAAAAAATTATATCAAGGAAAAATATATTAGTTATCTCATGTTTAAAACTGTGGGAAGATTTAACCTATGGATTAAAAAGTATTCAGATGAGTTTTTATGTTTCACACTCAAAAATATCTAATAAGTTTCCTCAAACTTGTCTACCTGAAGTAAGAAGAAAGAAAGGGTCACAATCATGCAACAAAAAAATAGCATCTGACTTAAAGGAAATGTGCAAAGTGGTGAAATCACTGAATCAAAGTGGAAGGCATATGGTGTTTGTTGTACTATTCTTTCAACTATTCTGTGTGAAGAGTTAAAACTTTTGAAAGTTTGAAACTTTGAAACTTTTGAAACTTCAAAATCAAAAGTTCGGTATCCATTCCCATCTTTCCCAACTGAGGCTGAGCCTTCTCTGCTCCAAGGTCAAGTATCCAGGGATGGAGCAGAGCCTCAACATCTTCATTCCCCTTCCCTACTGTTCCTCCCTTCAAGCAATCTCTCTCTAGTCCTGGCCACTAAGAAGGCATCCCGAGGGAGCAAGTACTGATGCTAGAGAAAAAAATTCAGCCCAGATTCTGCTTGCCCATAGTGGATGGGCAAATGGAACTCTAACTCTGAGAACGTTTTTCCACTTACATTTATACTTAAACTAATCTCTTTGGGCTCAATTTGCAAAAATACTTCATGACGAATTACATGGTATTTTCCAGTTGATGACAACCCAACAGGGACTGTGTGAAAGCAAATCATAAAAGGAAGTCATATTCTCTGATGGTTTTTCTTCCTAGGAAAAAATTACAAGATTGAATTTATACTGGATGATGTTGTCCGGGTGGAATCCGGGACTCTGAGCCTCGCAGCACAGTCTGTGTCTGGTGGTGGTGGCACCAGTGGCGGCAGCAACAGCGGCAGAGCATCAACTGTGGGCACAGCTGCCCAGATAATGGTTCCAGTGATTAGCTGTCTGCTGGGAAGATTGGTGCTCTTGGAAGTATTTATGGCAACAGTTTTGATTTCAAACATAGATCTAGGTAAGCGTAGTTCATCTTTTCTATAATGTATGCATACTGAGATTCAGTAAGTGTTTACTGAATAGAACCTGAGGGCATGGCCACCATGCATGGTACCACTGGGGCATGGCCTTGGCCATTGAGAAAGGAATCACTTCAATGGTAGAAATAAGATGACTCTACAGGAAATGCCATTTACATTACACAGTGGCACATGAGCATGTAGGGAATGGGAAGGTAATGTTGGGCTCTTCTTCTGTTACAAGGTGTAGAAGCTCAGCTCGAATTGGTTTTAGATGGTAAAGTGACTCTCACTTAACTGAGAAGTCCAGTTGTTGTGTGATTTCTGCTATAGCTAGACCTAAGGACTCACATGATATGATCAAAAACTTGTGTCTCTCTATCTCTTGGCTCCATGCACCTTGGTGGTAGACTCACTTACAGGCAGACTCTTTACTAACCAACCCCCCCTCCCAGACCTCATGGCAGGGATACCACCTGTGTCTTCACATACATTCTACCAGCCCAGCAACTGATGCAGAAAGAGCAAAACTCTTTCTCAACTCCTTCAGCAAAATCGCAAAGCAATATCATTGACCTAGCTTGGTCACATGTCCATTCTCAGGCCAATCCCTGGGCCACCTGTGTTCTAATTAGCCTGGCCTGGCTCACATGGAGGGAGGTTCCTGGAATGGTGGAGATGTGGTTCCACAAAGGGAATCCAAGTCCTAATACCAGAACTGAAGATGGTGACTATTAGGGAGTTTCAAAGGAGGGAGAAGTCCCAGTGGGTGACAATGGTTAGGATCACAGTTGGTGTCACCCATCAGCAGCAGCACTTTATAGACAGGATTATAAAAGGGGAATAAAATGTGAAATGGGAAGGGAAGGTGTTCCACAACAGGGACATGATAGGAGCAAAGCAAAAAGTGGGAGTGAAAAAGAACATCTTCGACTCTCCATGTTCAGCATGGAATTCCTCATCTCTTCCTTCCAAAGGTGTTCCCTTCCTGCTGCCCAATCCTGGTTAGTGCCAGTGTCATCTTTCTTATCTCTTAGGCTGATACTTCTTAGACTTCTCTCTCCCCTTCAAGCTTCACATTCCTTCAGGGTGCTCTGGGGCATCTATCTCCATCCATAATGTCACGTATCTCTTCCTCCTTTAAAGTCTTGCTGTTCCACTTATAACTCTCCTTTTTCACTCCTTGACCTCCTACAGTAGCCTCCTGAATTCCCTGCTTCTTAACTCCTCACTAGCAGCCTTTCTTCCGTATTGTTGTCATACTTACCTTCCTACAGGTTCATGTAGTAATATGTCATGTCAAATCCTTGAAGACTCCTTACTACATGCCAATTACAATCAACCCCAGAGTCCCTGAAACCAGTCTGGAAGACTGCCTCCTGTTCCAGATCATTCCTAGAGAAGATGCCTGCCATCCCACATATTCCCTCCATCTGGGCTTTGCTTTACTCATCAGACCTACTTGTGGCATGCTGCCTGGCCCTGCTCAAAACCTCCGTCCTCCATCAGGTTTCCCTTCTTCCATCCCACTCTGTGATCCATTTAATGCTCCTTTCCCTTGTTCCCAAGTTGTGCTTTGCTTCTACCATTGTTATGGCCTTTTCTGTGGTGTACTTTTATTTAACTTAGACATATTCAAATCTATCTTCTTTACTAAATTGTGAGCACTCAGAAAGTAAGACTACAAGCCATATTTATTATAGATGCTTTCATTGATTTTAACTCTCAAAAGGGAGATAAGTCCTCCCTGCTACTGAGGGGAAATGAGGGGCATTATAGGCAAACAGTAAGAAGCTTTGATTGGCAGATACTCATCAGTTTGCAGCTGATCTAATGGGGAGAAAGATGGGAGAGTTTCTGACAGAATAATGAGATGAAAGCATCACCTAAGAAATACTGGTAAGATTTAAGAAGTTGAAAACAGTTCTGGGTATTGGTTGCACAGCAGTGTGAACATACTTAGCACTACTGAGCTGTCCACTTGAAAAACGATTAAAATTTTATGTTCTATGGATTTCACCCCTCCTAAAAATAAAATTTTAAAAAAATCAGTATTGATCTACATACAACTAATACAGATCTCCAA
This sequence comes from Mustela lutreola, assembly GCF_030435805.1. Taxonomy (NCBI): domain Eukaryota; kingdom Metazoa; phylum Chordata; class Mammalia; order Carnivora; family Mustelidae; genus Mustela; species Mustela lutreola. Next base: position 28,837,018 of record NC_081292.1, on the reverse strand, counting down.
AACCCAAAAGATGATAAATATCCTAAGTTATAAGACGCCTAGTTAGATTCTTGTATTTGAGTAAAAATCAAAATTAAAAGAAGGATCTAAGAAGAATTTGAGATGGGGTAGCACTTTAAAAGGATACTGAAAAAATTCGAGGAATGAAAGCCAAGACTAAATTTTATTTTATTTATTTATTTTTTTTTAAATATTTATTTATTTATTTATTTGACAGAGAGAGATTGCAAGTAGTCAGGCAGGCAGGCAGAGAGAGAGGAGGAAGCAGGCTCCCTGCTGAGCAGAGAGCCCGATGCGGGACTCGATCCCAGGACCCTGAGATCATGACCTGAGCTGAAGGCAGAGGCTTTAACCCACTGAGCCACCCAGGCACCCCCAAGATAAATTTTAAATTTAAATTTAGGTGAGGTCAGGATGAAGGGACACATGAAGGCTGGTTCTGGGAGTGACAGAACAAACGGGAGAGGTTGGTGTTTCAAGACAGTGATAGAACAGAAAGGAATAATCCTTTCTTTCCACTTAATGGCAGAAGTTAATTAGGAGCCAGGTGTCGAGGGCAAAGCGTGGTTTGAGGAGACTCAGTCCTGGCCTCTCAGGACTGGAAGCTGAACATGGAAGAGTGGGTTTGGAGCTAAGGGACCATAGGTAAATACCAGCCCACAAGTTATTGTACTTTAATGCAAGTTTTCTTATTTTTGGAATTCTAATAAAAGTAAAACTGGTTGTCCATTTTATACCAGCATGACAGGCATTGCTTAAATTTTTTTCAGAAATATTAAAATCTAAGGTGTTAAGTACTGTATCTTTGTGCTTTTTGTATTTTCCCCGTTAAATGTATTGTTTTCTCATTGTATTCACTGACCTTCAGCCTGCTTACTCCTGACAACTTTGGGATTTTATAAAGTTCAGGAAATTCTATTTTCAAGTCATTAGTAAATGCTGTTGTTTCTGGCATTTTCTTTAGGGCTTTTTTCCCAGATAGAAAAGTCAATCAACATCTTCTCCTTTTCTCCTAAATAATCTATCATTCTTCAATTAAAACATAAGGTGATTTAAAAAGAAAAAAACAAACATACGGTGATTTAAATACCATTGTCTTAGTCCATTTGGGCCGCTGTCACAAAATACCACCAACTGAGCGGCTCATCAGCAACAGAAATTTATTTCCCTCAGTTCTGAAGGCTGGAAGTCTGAGATCAGGGGGCCATGACCGTCAGGTGAGGGCCGACTTCCAGGTCACAGACTGTGTCTTCACAGGGTGGAAGGCCTAGGGAGCTCTGTGTGTCTCTTTTGTAGGAGCACTAACCCCATCATGAGGACTCCAGCCTCAGGACAGAAGCACCCCCCAAAGGCACCACCTCCAAACCATCTCATTGGGTGTTAGGTTTTCAACATAGGAATTTTTTTTTTTTTAAGATTTTATTTGACAGAGAGAGAGAGAGAGAGAGACAGCCAGAGACGGAAACACAAGCAGGGAGGAGTGGGAGAGGGAGATGCAGGCTCCCCCGCTAATCAGGGAGCCCAATGGGGGTCTCTATCCCAGGACCCCGGGATCATGACTTGAACTAAAGGCAGACTCTTAACTGACTGAGCCACTCAGGTGCCCCTCAACATAGGAATTTGGGGGGAAAGCATTCACACCATACTAACTATTAATGAAATGCAATGCTGGGATTTTTATAGCTTTGCATTTTGAATTAAGAATATTTTATTTGTAAGATGGCCACAAAGTTCCAGTAAATAAAATGACAACTTGAATGTGAAATTTACAAAGCTTAAGCACCACTATTCTCTCTCCCCAGTTCTACAAAAAGAGAGCATTACTGATTCTAAAAGTACTCTGGTAAACTCTGAAATACTAATTTTTAAATAGTACTTTTGCCTGATTAATCATACCATGAAATATTAGAAGCATTAAATGAATGAAACCTATTTTAAACCACACTGGATGTTACTACCACTTAAAAATGAAACTTTTGTTATTTTCATTTTTCAGGATACAACTGAAGTGCTGTCCTGGAGAACAGGCTGAAAACTTTTAAAGATATAAGAGCTGCTTTTTATGAACTATTTTGTTGCAGAAGACAAAGTCTATAGCATTTTCAAGAAAATAAGCTAAACATATTTTTGTAATATAGAAAATGTACTAATTAGCTTTAATCACAAAAATCAGATTTCTTCAAAATATAAATTTCCTTTTGATTCCTTACATTTGTATGTTCTTATTTCATTAAAAAAAAATTTAAGAAGTCTTTGATGTGGAAGCTGAAATGCCACCTCCAAGTTGTTGTACCTACAAATCTTAGAGTCCTTTATTTATATTGTTGAAAGAGCTTATCTAGTTTGGACTTACCCACTCCTAGATCAGATTGGAAGCGTTTTGAATTTGTGTACGGACTGACTTCCTCTATCCATTCATGAAACCAATTTCCAGTGATCTAAGCCATTCTGATTTCCAAGGATTTTGGAGAAAGAGACTGTTTTAGATCTCTTCCAGACTAAGTTGCTGATTTTAAGATCCATAGTAAGCTCAGAAATTCTAGATTGCCTTGCATTTCTGAGCCTACCAAACCCTGGCCATTCTTCTAAGAAAAGTTTTTGTTGTTGCCTCTGGAGCAACCTTTGGAACAAGGCCAAACTTTCTCTGCTTACCCTCATTTCCATTCAAAACTGCCTCCACTAAGAGTGTGACTTCGCTTAACCCCATGTTATAGCATAAGAAATACCTATTTTCAGGAGAGTACTAAGGGAATGGAAGAAAATAAATAAAATAAGGGAATGCAAGAAAAGTCACAATTCCAAAGCTCTCATTTTGTAAAAATTGCACTTTTTACTCAGAAAATCCTAAAGGAGACTGCTTAAATTTGTGGAAGAACTCTCAGTAAAGGCATTGTAGTCATATCCATAGCAAGAAAGTACCTGGTTCCTTCCAGCAAGTAACACTAAGGAAGCACTTGGAAATGGCCAAAAAAATTCAACAAAGCCCAGACCTTTCTCTTCTGTATGGCATTTCCTAGTATATTCACCCCCACATTATTGTTAATCTTGCTTAAGAAAAATTATAAACATTTATTGGGTAGCAAATCCAAATATCTTTGTATATATATTTGGTATTTTCTTCAATCAAAGAAACATTTAGTATTTACTAGATACCAGGCATTCTAGTGAGAAGACTACATGGCATAAGATGCTGTCTCTACTTTCTAACAGTTCCTAAGGTAATTGGGGAAGTAGTGGTGGAAAAGGTCACATTGATACAATATGGTATGTGCGGGCCATACACAGAGGGTACTCAAGGGGCCCTTGGCTGATAAGAGGCGTCATCCTGAGAAGATCCATGATGGCCAGCTTCCAAAGATGAAGCCTGAGATGAGTGTTAGGAATAAAGCATGAGATGAGCCAAGGAGGAGAATCCTGGCAGAAGGTATGGTGGCAGGAATTAAGGCTGGAACACCAGTACATAGTGGGTTTCTTGAAGGCAGGCATTCCCTTTTTCATCATTTCTTCCTGCCATCTTTTTTTTTTTTTTTCCTTAAAGATTTTACTAGACAGAGAGAGAAAGTACCAGCAGTGGGAGCAGCAGTGGAAGAGGGAGAAGCAGGCTCCATGCTAAGCAGGGAGCCCTGATACAGGGCTTGATCCCAGGACCCTGAGATCATGACCTGAGCCAAAGGCAGACGCTTACCCAACCAGCCAGGCGCCCCTTTCCTGCCATCTAACAAAACATCTAGCACTAGTAGTGGACCCTGATACACTGGCGAACAAATGAAGCATGGAGTATGGGGAAATCAGCCACAGTCTGATATTCCTGGAGCCCCAGTGTGACCTAAGGCACGAGGCAGGCTGGCAGGAGAGACGCAGTCTTCTATGCCATGCCATCAGAGGGGCTTGAATTCATTCTGTAGGTCCCAGGCATGCAGTGTTACTAAATGACGTATCTCCTTGTTTCATAAGATGCTTGAGGTAAGCAAAATTTGAAAAGAACACAAGAACAGGGAATTAATCCTTCCCATGCAGGGAGGTGGGCGGGGACAATACTAGGGTAAGAAAATAGTATCAAATACCATGTGCATCTTTGACGTTATTTTACCTATATCCTCCCAAACAGAAATGCTTCAACCTTGATCTGAATCCGTTATGTATTCAATTTGGGAAACCTATTTGAAGCAGATGGGAAGCCACATGTTTCTTCTGCATTCGTCAGTGTGCATTTTCAGCCTCTTCAGCCTGGCACCAGCTGCCAAGAAGTGTTCAACCTCTGATGAAAGAAACATTTCTATGTTTCTTTAGTAGCTACAGACACAGTGTGTAAGATTAAAAAGAAAAGGACCTGCCATAGGGGTTATAGTAGATGCTTGAATACCTGGGGACAATCTGACAATCTATAACCCTCTTGGCATCTTACTTACAGGTCCTACTACGCTATGTGAGTTATGATCAGATTATTCTAAAATTAGAAAACTCCATATTAAAAAAAAAAAAAAACTCTCTTTCAGAAATTCTGTTCACCCATGACAAGCTGATTTCATTAGAGAAGTTCCTTTGGGTTAAGGGTTGTGTATGCCTTTGACTTCTCTAACATGCTTCACACACACTGTGCCCGTGGTAAGTGCGGAAGAAATGGTTTCATTAAACAAATGAATAAACTGCACGAAGAAACTTTTCCTCTACCAGATTTCTGAGATAAAAAAGTCCTTCCAAAATATTATAGAAATTATACTTTATCCTAACTTACTGCCTTAACTTTTCAAATAACAAGTGTATAAAATTCACATCCAGTTAGACAACATGCGTTATGGTTGCTATGGTAATGGGCTCAGAGCCTGTGAGCAGAAAAAAATGATTCTTTTTGGGCAGGATATTTATGAATGTGTCTGGTTACATGGCAAGAGTATTTTCCTTTGGCTTTTCTTTAGAGTAATTTATATATTCAGGCAGATGATCCTTTATGTATATAAGTTCTCCCTAGGAAGAGAGAAAGTAAATATGTTAAGCTTTTTATACTGAAAATATCAAGTATGGTTATAACATGGATTTAATTCTCACTTGTAAAGGATTTAACTTCAGATAAAAACCACACAAAGAAATATATATTTCATGGTGAGGAGGTAAGTAAAGAAATATACAGTATATACAGACAAAAGTTTCTAACCAGAACTGTTGGCATGTCTGATATTTTAAAGGGCCAGAGGTGGTCACAGGGGGATTCAGGAACAGCAGTTTGAAATTAAGAGATTAAAAGCGAGACACATGATCACCGAAGTGAATTTGAATTAATGGACAACAGCAAATCTCCGTTTTGAACAGGACATTTATTGTGAAGAAGCTTTAAAAATACTTATATTAATCATACAGCAGACAAACCATAAGTGACTCTTAATCTCACAAAACAAACTGAGGGTTGCTGGGGGGAGGGGGGTTGGGAAAAGGGGGGTGGGATTATGGACATTGGGGAGGGTATGTGCTTTGGTGAGTGCTGTGAAGTGTGTAAACCTGGTGATTCACAGACCTGTACCCCTGGGGATAAAAATATATGTTTATAAAAAATAAAAAATTAATTTAAAAAAAATCATACAGCAAAGTACCAAGCTGACTCAGAGGAAGGAAAAAATAAAATACAAAAGTTAAGAGATCATTATGAGAATTCTGGTGTGCTAAAATAATGGACATGGAAAAGAAAGAATGGACAGAACTTGGCAACAGACCCCATTATGAGCAACATGTCCCATAAGAAATGAGGAAAAGCACGGAGAGGGTAGGGTTGTGGGTGCTTTCCTTGTAACAGCTATTTTTTTCACCCTCTGTCTTTAAAATCAAAGAGACAAAGGAGGTAGGGGATGTACTCAGAGCAAAACTGTAAAAACTCTTCTTTCCCCTTTTTTATGTGTAACTAACAAAACGTGTCTATTTCTGGTTGCTGGTGACAGAAAATTCTCTCCTGTTTTCCTGGAAGCTCTATTCCCCGCTGTGAGCAGAAAGAACATTCTACTGCACTTGAAGATGATAAAACTTCCATTGATCTGCTTTGTTTCCAACACATTTCCATATACATTATGCCACCTTGTAAAATAATCCTATAAGGAAGGAATTTTTAATCTAATTTTGTAGATGAGAAAATTAAGGCTCAAACGTGTTCAAGCTATAGCTATTGCTCATGTTATGCTGAATGAACTGGGCTTTGTTGGTTTAGCGTTGTTTCATTTTTAAGTTTTCAATTCATGTACAAGACAGATCATGTTATACATATGACAAGCTGTTACTTGTGTGAATCTCAATACATTTACCCTTAGAAATAATAAATGGCCCTACATTGCCAGATCTGCTCAGATCAAGTCTACTTAACTCATAATACAGCTGAACTATATCATAGCTCTAATACCAATGTGGCCAAGAGGTATTACACGGTTGCACCTCACTCCAGAAACACACAAGTGAAGAATTCATGATATCTTTTCATTTGAAGCCATTTCTGATAAAGGTCATGAATTATTTTTCTCTATTCCTATCTAGGCCTCTTCTAGAGGTTAACTTAGTTAACTCTAAATTGTTCCTAAACCTTGGATCTTCTTGTGTTTAGCAATAAAAATCATTATAAAGATACACTGTACTAATATTTATAATAGAAAATATTTAAATGCTTCAGAAAGAGTCAATTTTATTTTAACAGAAAAATGTAAAAAGCTGCTTCAGACTTGTTTCTCTATTAAGCAACTGACCCTGTTCAATGGTGATGATGGAGATTAAAAAATGTTATGATTTTCCAGAATATTAAAATGTATGATTTTGAAAGGAAACACAATTCTCTAGAATAGAAAGATCAATAAAACAATCCATTAAAATTATCATCAGAATATCCTTTGCTCTCAAACATATCTATTCAAAACTGTCCCTGTGAGCTCCAAGGCTTTGTTTTGCTTGCTCAAGAAATGAATGTGACTTTATAAACTGCATTCAACCATGGAGAGCTGCTCATTAACAAAAAGCCATTCCAGTCCAAGTCAAAACAGCAGGTCTAAAATTATGCTTGAGGAAAAAACCATCCCTTTAGTGAAAAGCCAAAGAACTGAGTTATGGAGATTGGGAAGTACTGGGCTGTGTTTGCACGGTCTCCCCGTCTGCCGCTACTACTGGGCAGAGACGGGAGGTCTGCTCACAAAACACTGCCCAGACCCATTGGGAGAACTCAGAGCAACAAAGCTTATAAAGGCTTTGACTTGGGAAATTAAATGGTGAGTTGGAAGCTGATAAAAGTGAATAAACCAAGCTGATGATCGGCGATTGGGTAGAGGAAAATCAGATAATTTAAAGTAGGCAAAATAGTCTAAACAAAGAGCAGGTAGAATGAACTGTAACACACGGAGTACGGGCAATTCAGAAAGCTCTTTCACGGCGCCTGGTGGCTCAGTGGTTAAAGCCTCTCCCTTCCGCTCAGGTCACAATCTCAGGGTCCTGGGATTGAGCCCTGCATTGGGCTCTCGGCTCAGCAGGGAGCCTGCTTCCTCCTCCCTCTCTGCCTGCTTCTCTGCCTACTTGTGATCTCTCTCTGTCAAATAAATAAATAAAATCTTAAAAAAAAAAAAAAAAAAAGAAAGAAAGAAATCTTTCATATACCAAGTCCATCCCTTATCCTCCTCCCACGTGACAAATGCCTTGGGCAGAGGACTGGACTTCAAATTGCACACTCTCAAAAGGTGGTCCCCATGCAACATCCCACATTATTGGCATCTATGATCCCCAACTATGGAATCACTACTCAGTGACTAAAGATGATTTTGAACTATTATTTCATAGATACTTCTAAAGGAAACTAAGTTTGCAATCTTTGACAATTTTTGTCTTTTATTGCATTGGAAACAAGTATTCACTAACTAGCTGTTTCTAGAAAAATATTTATGCCTTTTGTTTTATTTCATTTGGACATGGCAAATTTAATAAAGAAGAGTGAAGAATAAAGAAGAAACAGTAGCATAGGGATATAATAATTTGAAGCAAAGATACGCATCTAAGAAAAAACATTTTGACAATGTTTATGTCAAGATGTAGCCTATTTTGCATTATTGATTAGGGGAATCAATAAAATTTAGAGACGCTGAATGCTTAGAATTTAGGCATTTTAAAGAGTTTAAGGTTAGAACAGGTGTTTAAAATGCTGTAGAGGATTTAGTGGATTTAGGGAGGTGTAACCGGGAATGGTGATGCAATAGCGCAGTGGTGGTAGTGGTGGTGGTAGTAGTCCTCTTAGTACTTGTACTACTACTACTACTTCTAGCAGTAGCTGTAGTAGTAGTAGTAGAGCAGCAGCAGCTGGGGTAATAGCTATTAATAGCCGGTGTGTTGGCTATGTGCCAGCCTCTGCCCTAAAAGCTTTGAAAGGGTTAGCCATCCTGTGAAGTGGTGTTATTATGGTCGTCTTACTGATGAGGAAGCTGAGCTTTCCAGATGAAATAATGTATCCAAGGTTACACAGAATCATTCTAGAGGAAAAGCTTAAACATTTTCTTTCTTCCCCTCTTGGAGATAAACAGGTCAATGAATAGAAGTGTGGTACAGATCCGAGTGCAGGGGTGGGCGGATACTAGAAAGTGAGTGGGTAGGTGGAGGCCAGTCAGGGTGACAGGACCAAGACCGTTGTAGTCACGAAACAGAAAAACATGAACTGCTTTCAGCCTCTGACCGCACCAATTGTCGCAGACAGTTTTCTGAGAGCCCCTCGCCCACAAGCAAAGAACTCTGGCCTTTTCATAGCATACAGGATAAAACGAAGGGGAAAAAAAGAGACTTTAAAATCTTAAGTTTGGGAGAACAACCAGCCTGCGAGGCAGGAGGAACAAATGCAGGGTCCAGGTTAAGTTCTGTTTCTTTTTTTGTTTGTTTGCAGATAGAGATCACAGGTAGGCAGAGAGAGAGAGAGAGAGAGAGAGAGAGAGGAGGAAGCAGGTTCCCTGCTGAGCAGAGAGCCTGTGGGACTCGATCCCAGGACCCTGGGATCATGACCTGAGCCGAAGGCAGAGGTTTTAACCCACTGAGCCACCCAGATGCCCCACGTTCTGTTTCTTAACCTTTGAAGGAAAGTCAATCAAACGCTACTTGGAGGAGGCAAAGTCCTGAATTAAACTCAACGTTTCAGGGACGCCTGGGTGGCTCAGGAGGTTAAGCCTCTGCGTTTGGATCAGGTCATGATCTCAGGGTCCTGGGATCAAGCCCAGCAACGGCGCGGGGCCTGCTTCCCCCTCTCTGCCTGCCTCTCTGCCTACTTGTGATCTCTTTCTGTCAAATAAATAAATAAAATATTTTAATAATTAAAAAAAAAAAAAAAAAAAGACCCTCAACGTTTCGCACTCCTAAATTGGAGGAACGATTCTGGCCTACCGACAGCCACATGGTCCCGAGACGGCCGCAGAGCCCTCATTTTCCGCAATCTAAACACGGCCTTCCCTGGCTTCCACCGGGTAGGGGCGGTCTGTAGGTGGAAAGAAAGGTAAGGGGCATGGTTGGGGCGGAGGTACGCTGCACAGAAAGCAGGACGACAGGGAAGAACTCCAAGCACTTTGCAAAAGAACAGCCCGCACAGCCAGCAACCTTCCCAGAAAACCTACCCGTGACCCAGCCTCGGCCACAGCCACGCCGGCCGCAGCTCGCCCCGCCCCCCGGCGCTCATTGGCTTAGCCCAGTCGCCGGACCCGCGGTCTCTCATCTATTGGGCCAGACAGGACCTGGGCGGGGTGCGGAAGTGAGGGCCTGGAGACCACGGAGAACCGTGGAGCGCGAAGTGGGAGGGGTCGGGGGAGGGTTTCCCGAGGAGGGGGCGGCCATGGCAGCTGCGCGGAGGCAACGGCGGCTGCGACGGAGCGCGCGCCCGGCTTTGAATGAGCGGGGCTAGAACTGAACGGGCGGAGCGCGAGCTCGAGGAAGCGATCGGCAGTGCGCGTGCGCGCGCCTTGTGTGCGCGCGCGGCCCGCGGCAGCTCGGAGCCTCCGCCGGGCGGGCGGGGAGGGGGAGGGGCAGGTGAGTGTGTGCGAGTCGCGCGTGCCCGCGAGGGGCTTCCCTCCCCCACTGCCCCCGAACCCAACCTGGTCCTTGGGTGGGGTGGGGGGAGTCTTCTGCCTTTCCCTGGTCAGCCCTCCTCTTCGCCCCTCACTTCCCGCCCTCCCACCTTTTCGCCCCTCCACCCGGTTGCTCCCTTCCTCAGCCGACTGCCACTCTGGGGTACTGTTTCCGGGTCGGGTGACCTCTGGGGTGAAGGAACTGCGCCTGGGAGCGGGCCCCGGGCGTGCAGCCCGCATCGTGCCGCGCTCACGCGTGGGAGACACGCCTGTGGGACGCGGGCGCAGAAACCCGCCAGTCCCGGAACGGGCCTCCAGCAGGGAAATCTGCTCGTCCTTCGTGGCCCTCCTTCACAGGCCCTGCTCCTTCCCAGATTTTTACGAAATCCAAATTCCAACCTACCCCGAGCCCACCTCCAGCGATTTAGAGCGTTTCACAGAGCGCCGAGTGCATGGCGTCGGGTTGTGTAACCTGAAAACGCTCTTGCCTTTTTTTCTCATCTGTACAGTGGGTATGATTTTTTTTTTTTTTTTAATCAGCCAATTTCAGGTGCGTAATCAGAAGTTAAAGCATTTCAGTTCTGGGACTCTTGCCTTTTGAATCATTTAGGAGACCTTAACTCTGCCCTCCTAAGAGGCTCGGTGTCACATACTTGAGGGCCTGACTGAGTGGCCAGAGTTGGTACCGTCCCCTTTCCAACCCGCTTCCACGTTCTCTCCTCCGAGTTCCCTTTTTCCTTGGCTTTTCACATAAGTGAGTTAAGGTAAATTTTATTTTTGGAGCCTTGTGCTATTCCTTAATCAACTTGAGAGTTACAAACTGACTTTGAGGCTGCTCTGTACTGTGCTAAGTCATACGGTTTTTAATATTTTGGTATTGAAAATTTTCAGAAATATATTTTTAGAATTGCAGCTATTGAAGACTGACTGACGGTAGTGTGTGCTAAAAGATTTTGGCTTGGCTTATTTCCTAAATTCTAATATAGTGACTCTGTTGAAAGGATCTCACCCGCAGTTCACAGGGAACTCCAAGGAAGAAAGATATATTTAATCTTGCAGCTTCCGAGTAAGGCAGTGTTTTTTGGAAATGTAGGTGAGTCTTCCTCACTTGACCTCGCTGAGTTCTCATTCCTGTTGGTTTCCTAGAGGTCATTTCTCCAAAAGCCCTGAGGATCGTTTTCTTCGTAATTCGATCCTTTTTCTGCTATAACTCAAGTTTTTGTATTTTCTTCCAAACTTTAAAGGAAATCTTCATTTGAAAATTAGGTTAGATTAGTAATTCTCAGTTTCAGAAAGTATTCTGAAGTAACCAAAGTGCAAAGTAGCCTAAGAGGCATACTGAAATTGGCTACCTAGAGGGCATTCCAAAAATCAAACTGAGGCAATGAGTATAAAATTAAAAGGTTTATCAAGGAGGATGGAGTGTGGGGAGAGCCTAGGCTTTGGGTCAATCTCTTTATTTATTTATTTTTAAATGTTATTTATTTATTTGACAGAGAGCCATCACAAGTAGGCAGAGAGGCAGACAGAGAGAGGGAGAAGCAGGCTCCCTGCTGAGCAGAGAGCCCAATGTGGGGCTCCATCCCAGGACCCTGAGGTCATGTGCATCAATCTCTTTAAATCTTGGTGACTAAATCCTCTGGAGCCGCAGTGTCAGCCTCATTTATTAAACGGGTGTAGTGAAACTTACCTCTTTTGTTCTTAGGATTCCAGTGATATGATAGAAGATACATTGTGTAGAACTATGTTTTGAACATACTGAGTGCTCAAGGAATGTTAATTTCCCTTCAACAAATAGCTGAGTACCTACTATGTGCTTGGCATTGGCTAAGACCTACGTATACCAAACTGAGCAAGACTGACTGGGGCTCTGTCTCCTCACTCCCTTGCATTGTCACTAGCCTGTGACAGCTGAGCAACAAACAAGGGTTTCTCTGTACTGGGTCAGTAGTTTTTCCCATTCCTTAGGGTAGCATCTGTTAGATAGTAGGTGCTAAAGATATATATGCTTGTTGAACTGAATTGGAACTGTGGGTCCCAAAGAATACTCCAATCTGCAAACCGATGTAATTGATAAAATCAGAAGTCTTGATAGTTAACTTGATTGCATTTTCCCCATTTCACTACAGCTGGTTGGAAAATTTAGTCTGGAAATTATAATATCATCACTGAATTAGTAAGAATGTTTATTGTTAGTGAGATGTTTTTGGCTTTTGAATTAAATAGACCTAGGTTTAAATCTGAGTCATTGGTTGTGGGAACATGGAAACATGTACAAAGTAGAGAATTTAGGTGTGGTAAGAGAAAAATACTGGAATTAAGAAGACTTGATAGTAGGGGCACCCGGGTGACTTAGTCGATTAAGCGCCTGACTCTTGGTTTCTGCTTAGGTCAAAGATCTCATGCATGGGTGGTGAGATTAGGCCCTGCATAGGGCTCTTTGGTCAGCAGGGACTCTGCTTGAAGATTCTCTCCCTCTGCCCTTTCCCACATTCATTCTCTCTCAAATAAATCAATATTAAAAAAAAAAAAAAACCAGCAAGAAGTAATAAAGGTTTATGCTAGGGAGATTGCAGTGGAAATAGGAAAGAATATGGTCAGTATTAGGAAATGGAATAAGGTCTTTTGACAGTTTGGACATAAGAGGCTAAGAGAAAGGAGAAGTCAAAATTGTTGCATTTTTTGAAACCTAGTAAGCCGTTAATTGGTTTTTTTTTTTTTTTTTTTTTTGATCAGAAGTATTTAAGTGACTCAAATAGTGAAATTCTTAAATTTTTTTGGTTCATACCTTAAGAGTCACTTGTTTACATCCTCTCAGTAAGTCAACTGCAAATACAGGCATTCAGTACATCATTGAACTCACGTGGAGCTGTAACCTCAATGCATGAGCATTTTGCTAAGGGAGCCTTTCGGAACTCTTACTGCAAAGAGTCTACTGGGCCTTTGTATATTTGTAATTCTAGAAATAAAAAGAACTAGCTATGTGTTTCACACTTTGAAGGGAATGGCAGTAGTGGCTCTACAGAGTAATTAGGATCAGGTATAAGAGTTAACTATGTTTCCTTTGTGTTTCTGTTTTGTTTATATATCTTTGTTTGAGCTTTTATATGAGGCGTAACATACAAACAGTATATGTAGTATACTGGTGTTGCTACTACTCAGACTGAAATATAGATCTATATGCCTATAGATGTAGGCATAAAGTTGTTTGTAATATTTTCTCAATAGCCTTTTTATATCTGTAGACTCTCTGGTAATGTCACCTCTCTATGATATTGGCGTAATTCTTTTTTTTTTTTTTTAAGATTTTATTTATTTATTTGACAGAGATCACAAGTAGGCAGAGAGGCAGGCAGAGAGAGAGAGGAGGAAGCAGGCTCCCTGCTGAGCAGAGAGCCTGATGCGGGGCTGGATCCCAGGACCCTGGGATCATGATCTGAGCCGAAGGCAGCGGCTTAATTCATTAAGCCATCCAGGCACCCCAGTATTGGCATAATTCTATTAGGGACTTAACATATTTTGGATTGTTATGTGCTTTTGATTTACTGACCCTTTCATCATTAAGAAAGGACCATTTTTATGCCTGCTAATATTTTCTCTGAAATCTACTCTTTGACATTGGAATAGTCACTTCAACTTCTTTTAGTGTTGGCATGGTATATTTTACCATCTGGTATTTGTTGTCCCATCTGGTATTTGTTCCTCTTTACCTTGTTTTTTATTCTTCCCTGCCTTCTTTCCCCCCCTTTTCTGTTGGCTATATTTTGTCTCTTTTGTAGTCTTATTAGTTTAACTGGAACTTGCCCCTTAGAGGATATGATTTAATTGATTTATTGGGGTTAGACCCAGGTATCATTATTTCTGTAAAGGATCCCCATTATATGTGAACCACTGGACTAGATGATCTTTATTGTTACTTTCAAGTTAGCTTTGTGACTTTGGGCAAGTTATTTGACTTCTCTAAATGCAATTTCCTCATCACTAAAATGGGCATAATAGAATGTATCTATCTAAAAGTTAAAACTGTTCAACAGTATTTTGAAGAGTACTGTTATTTTTATATGGTTCAAACTTCAAAAGGTACCAAAGACTCAATATATACTGTTTTATGCTTTTTGATTTTTCATAGAAAATAATACATAAAGATAATACATAATAAGGTAATACATAAATACATAAAAAGGTAATTGAAGTTTTGAAATATTCTGAGAATATTTCAAAAAGGGTTTTTCCTCTCAACTACAAAACTTAAAAATCTTGTTTCTTGAATTGTCAATATGATTTACATTTTATTTTTATTTTTTTAAAAGATTTTATTTATTCATGAGAGAGAGAGAGAATGGCAGAGGGAGAAGCAGATTCCCTGTTGAGCAGAGAGCCCGACAGTGGGGCTAGATCACAGGACCCTGGAATCATGACCTGAGCCAAAGGCAGACTGAGCCACCCAGGTGCCCCATGATTTACATTTCAATTTTAAAATTTGCTGAGTCTGGGGTAACTGGGTGACCCAGTTGGCTGAGTGCCTGACTCTTGATTTTGACCCAGGTCATGATGTTAGGGTTGTGAGATCAAACAGAGTCTGCTTGAGATTCTTTCTCTCCCTCTGCTTCTCCCCACCCCCTTTTCACAGGTGCTCTCACTCTCTCAAATAAACAAAATCCTTAAGAAAATAAAATTTACATGTTATATTTGTGGTTTCTAAAGAAAAGTAAAAAATGTCTGATTTTCACAGCTCATAATAGGACCTTTTAGCTTGGGAATGGGAATTTAGCTTATAAAATCAGAATGGGATTATAGAGTGTATTATTTAGAATGGGAATACAGCTTATGAAATCAGCTAAGTGCATTTATGTGCTTTTTCCACAGGTTTTGATTCCCACCATGGCTATCACACAGTTTCGGTTATTTAAAGTTTGCACCTGCCTTGCAACAGTATTCTCATTCCTAAAGAGGTTAATATGCAGGTAAACAAATTTTATGTTCATATTGACTTGTTTATCTTTTTGCTGGTTTTGGATGCCTTCATAATTACAAAAAGGCAGTTCAAACTATATTTAAGCTAAATAAATTGATTATAGTATTTATTCATTACTCTCTGATATTTTGTTTTGTGTATTTCCTCTACTTCATATCTAGAAAGTAGAGTTTCACTTCATTTTTTTTTATTCTTACATCTTTAATTAAAATCATATTCTTATTCCTATAGAATTTCAGAAAAATCAAATCTCTTTCATTGTAATAAGACAGTTTTTACATATATAATTGTTTCAGAATTATTTCAGAATTATTACCAGAATGTTTTAATGGTTAGGTGGAATTAGGAATAAATATTTCTTTCTATAGTATAATATGAATATTATTTTTATATTTTAAAAAATAACTTGAGCAGAAAAACCTTGCACAAAATAGATTTTTTTGGTCTCTCTTTTTTTTTTTTAAATAATATTTTATTTATTTATCCGACAGACAGAGATCACAAGTAGGCAGAGCGGCAGGCAGAGAGAGAGGAGGAAGCAGGCTCCCTGCTGAGCGGAGAGCCCGATGCGGGGCTCTATCCCAGGACTCTGAGATCACGACCTGAGCCGAAGGCAGAGGCTTAATCCACTGAGCCACCCAGGCGCCCCTGTCTCTTAAAAAATATTCCAGAATGTGGAATGTGGAATATGTAGTCCTAGTCAGATAAGTCATTCTACTTCTTTAGTAAGTCATCCAAAGATTTGAATTCCTTCTATTTTTGTCACACAACTATACCCTAGAGCTATAGTTCTGTACTGTACCCTAGAGCTATGTGCTGAGGCACTTCAGGGCTTCACATTAAACTCACAGGTGTATCATCAGGATTTTTTTTTAAATTTCTAGCAAAACACAGTGAATGGGATAATCAACATCTGTTAAACGTTGCACAAACTACTAGATCAAGGTAGTTCACGTTTGTAGCATTAGCTCATGCAGCATTACTTTGGCAGATATTCTTGAATGTTTGAGATAAGTTTTTTTTACTTGTATTTTTGGTGACCTGTCTTTGCAAAGCTAGGATTTAGGTTGTAATTAAAGCAAGTACTGAACCTAAAACTAATGTGAAACAGAAAATGAGGATGATTTTGAGTTTTGAGGAACCGTGCAGTATCCAGTAACCCCACATATATGTGCCATTAGTGACTGTGGTTCTTTAAGAATGAAATAAAAATATTATTTTTCTTTATATGTAGTAGTTTTGAAAATGGCTACTGTGTAGTTAGGACATAAGTATTAAATTGTTTGGGTGTAACTGTGTAATCAGTGAAACTGTTAGGTATTTGCTTTGGCCAGGGGTACTGTGAAAAAAAAAAAAAAAAAAAAGTACTGACACACAGAGTAGGGTATAGTAAAAGAGGAAGTAGAAGGCTGTCAGCTCTCTTTCTTAGCAGCCCTGATTTAGAAGTTGCACACAAACACTTCTCAGCTTACTGTCCAGAGCTTAGTCATATGGCCATGTAGCTTCAAAGGAGGCCAGGAAATATATGCTCTGGCTAAGTAGCCCTTTATAACTATTAAAACTCTGAGGATTAAGGACATTTATTGTTAGAAGTAGAGTGATTTGGGATTTTTCTAAAAGTAGGGCCATAGTACGGCAAACAGAATGAGTAGATGAACTAGAATGAAGATGACCACTGGAGGAAGAAAGGTCAAGAAAGATACAGAAAATTTAGGTTATTGAACTTATCCAGGAAGAGGACAGGATTTAGGGAGTAAGGAAAATAGTGAACTAAGTGCTCAGGTCAGCAGAGTGTGAGGAGAAATGGCCAGAAAGGTAAGCTAGGATAAGAATGGGTGTTAACTGCCAGGAGGCTGGAGGTTAACAGAAGATAAATTATGGGTATTTTTCTCTTCGCATATGTATTTTCTAAAACTAAAATATTTTTGGAAAAAGAATGCATTTGAGGGCGCCTGGGTGGCTCAGTGGGTTAAGCTGCTGCCTTCAGCTCAGGTCATGATCTCAGGGTCCTGGGATCGAGTCCCGCATCGGGCTCTCTGCTCAGTGGGGAGCCTGCTTCCTCCTCTCTCTGTCTGCCTCTCTGCCTACTTGTGATCTCTCTCTGTCAAATAAATAAATAAAATCTTTAAAAAAAAAAAAAAGAATGCATTTGATTTAAAAAAATTTAAGGACAGTTGCCACACTATAAATTTCACAATAATATATTTAGGATTGATTTTATGTTCACTTTTAAAAAGAAAGCTGATTCGTTGTTAGAATAACTTTTCTTACATGTCAGAGGGAACCTAGATCATGTGCTCTAAAAGTATCACGTCTACATCATAAATTTAGTGGTAGATTGTATTTTCTAGTTATCCTTTAAATAAAATATGATTTCTAATCTTGTAGTAAAAATAACTACCTTACCAGTTTGCTCTAAGTAGATGTTGTGTAAATTATCTGAAATGAAGCAAGTGAATAATCATTTATAATAGCTACCATTTTTTTAGTGTCATTTTATGTACTGGGCAGTCTCTAGCGTGTAACCGCTTTAAATATGCCACTTAGTTAAATCCTTAAACAACTCTACAAAATTAGGTTTGAATACCTACATTTTGCAGGTGAGGATATTGAAACTAAGAGGCTAGTTGATTCTAACTAGACTGGTAATTAGTAGAAGTTAACATTTAAAACTATGGTTTACATAGTTTCTATAGCCCATGCTCTTAGCACCTGAGCTATGATATCTATTTTGTTTAATACAGTGCTTCTCCTACCAATCCTTATCAATTACAGTTTAGTTCAACCCAGTGATTTTCAAACTTTTTTTTTAATAGTTTGATAGGTAATCTTACCAAAAAACTACATCGGTATAACAAACAAAAGCCAAACCATCCTGGTTAAAACAGCATAGGTGGGGACGCCTGAGCGGCTCAGCTGGCTGAGCATCCAGCTCTTGGTTTGGCTCAGGTCATCATCTCATGGGTCATGGGACGGAGCTCCATGGCGAGTCTGCTTAAAGATTCTCCCCCTCTGTTCTTCCCCCTGCTTGTGTGCCCAAGTGTGTTCTCTCTCTCTCTCAAATAATCTTAAAAATAAAATAAAATAAAAGGGTAAGTGTCCCAGAGCTTCACCAACAGAGTGTGGTTTAAAGGAATATAGTTTGAAATCACTTTGCATTTTTGTTTTTGTTTTTATATTCTTCCTGAGTTTATCTATAATTCTGAGTCCTAAGCCAAAAAGCAGTTTTGTTGTCCTTTCCAAGATTTTAAACATATTTTAAAAATATTTGATGCATGCCTTTTCTTTTCATGTTAATGAGCAACTCTAAATTATTAAAATAAAGAATTGCAAAATTATAAAAGATCTCCTTTTATGAGCCTCCAGTTACTGTCCATTGTGCTTCTACCTGATTTGCTTGGGTAATTATTGAAATAAGTTATTTCATTTTTATTTTAGATCTGGCAGAGGACGGAAATTAAGTGGAGACCAAATAACTCTGCCAACTACAGTTGATTATTCATCAGTTCCTAAACAGGTAATTTTTTTTAAGTTTGAATAAGTGTTCCAGAACCATGGTTTTCAAACTGGACTGCAGATCATTAATTAATATGTCATGAAGTTAATTTGGTAGTCAGGTCAGGCTTTTGCTGTTGTTATATTTTTTTAATTCTAAAATTTTTATTTGGCTCTTCATAGTATTTTCTATTTACTTTGCTGAAATTTCCTATTTTATTTTTCCATAGATTTGATTCAAGAGTGTTTGCTTTTGCTTGTCAAAGTATTTTTATAACTATTTTAAAGTCTTAGATAATTATAACATTTATATTATTCCATATGAGTTGAAATTTACTGATTGTTTGTGGAATAAACATGGACATTTGGAAGATTATATTTAAGACTCTGTCTTATATAAATTCTATCAAGAATGTTTTTTGTTTTTTATTTAAATCAGGCAATCAACCCAATTAGGCTTAGGATGCAAGTTTCAATGTTCTTTCTTGGACTATAGTTCTAAATGTCAGTTCAGGTTTTAAAGCATTTGCTTTTGTTTCATTTTTTTTGTTTTTAATGTCTAACTTCTAGTAAAAGTGTTTTTATAAACTTTTGATCTAGTTTTGATATATGTTTTATAAAATTTATATTTTTCTGTTGGTCAAAAAGTTTGAAAACCAGTATTTTAGAAAGCCTGTTTTTCTAATGAATGATGAATGAGATATTGATTAGGTTACACCTTTGTGGTTGACACTATTGATGGATTCATTGTAGACCGATGTTGAAGAGTGGACTTCCTGGGATGAAGATGCCCCCACAAGTGTAAAGATTGAAGGAGGCAATGGGAATGTAGCAACACAACAAAATGCTTTGGAACAACTGGAACCTGACTATTTTAAGGACATGACACCAACTATAAGGAAAACTCAGAAAGTATGTAAAAGATTTGTGGTTCGGGAGGTTAAATAATTAAACTGCTTTTCAGGTTCCTATATTTAAATCAGACAGTACAATTAGTATTTCTCAGAAATCCTATTTCTGATAATCAGTTTGTTGTGTTTTCTAACATATTAAACAAGCTTACATATTCAAGTGACTTAGACGTAGATCTAGTAAGTTGCACCCCCAAGTCTTTTAAAGTTATATATGCATTTACTGAAATCCAACCATAGACCAGATTCTAGACTGCGGTTTCTACTATAGAGACTAAGCTGATTAAGATAAAGTTCTGACCTTAAAAGAGTTCACAGTTTAGTGATGCCTACAAACTGATAGGTGTAGTTTCCATTATTTATGATTGTTATAAAATGATGCAAGACTCTCAGAAGCTTGTGATAGTCATCCACACTTTACTTAATCCCTTTTGAATTGGGTATAGAAGATCGATTAAAGGTGGGGGGAATTATTGGAGAAAGAACAGTGACTGAATATTTTCCTTTTTATCAAAAGTAGTACATGTACTTTTTAAAAAATAATTTAAGTCAAAGAATAGAAGAGCTTATAATGAGAAGCAAAGGGCTTCTGCTCCATCATTCCCCTTGGACACTTCTAATTCTCAGAAGCAACCACTGATAATTTTTCCTGTTTGGGCTTATAATGTTTTTTAAAAATCATATCTATATGTAATATGCTTATGTTGCTATGCCTTGATTTACTAATCACAGACATTGTCCATTGACTTCATACTGTGGTAGATGGGGTTTATTTCATACTACCCTCAGTGCCCTTCCCCCTCTTCCTAACATTACGATGCTGTTATTCCAGTCTACCTCACTAGTCACCCTGCTATTTAAAAACAAAACAATGGACGCCTGGGTGGCTCAGTTGGTTGGACGACTGCCTTCGGCTCAGGTCATGATCCCAGAGTCCCGGGATCGAGTCCCGCATAGGGCTCCCAGTTCCACAGGGAGTCTGCTTCTCTCTCTGACCTTCTCCTTGCTCATGTTCTCTCTCACTCTCTCTTTCTCTCAAATAAATAAATAAAATCTTTAAATAAATAAATAAATAAAAAATAAATAAAAACAAAACAAAACTAACTAACAAAAAAGCTTGATTAGGGTTCCATTTCTTGTTCAGTCATGCATAGAAAATATTTCTTAAAAATGCAGGACATTATAAAATGAGGACATTATTTATTCCACCATTCCTTAATAGGGTTTCTCACCCACTTCTGCCTCCCCACCAGTTTCAGCTATAAATTTGTTTTTATAATTTCAAGGCTAATAACATTTACATTCTGTACTCAGGATTTGTTAATTTGTTCAAATGTCTCTGTGCTAAAGAGCATAAAATTGTGTATTTTTCAAGGAGTTTGTGTGTATTACTAGATGAATACCTTATATTTTGGAAGTAATTGCTGTCTTAAGAGGAACCTAGACTATTACAATAGTACCTTAATAAATTAGTTAGACTGAAAATGTTTTTAAGCTACAAAGTTACCACTACTGCCTTGAAAGAGCAAATGGATTGATAGATAACCATATGAAGAGAGCTGGCCATACTTTGTAGGATGTGACATGTGTTCTTATTTAATATGGTGACTAAAAGTGCGAATTTATATTTTGTGGGTCTAGAGAGAGAAGAGGAAAATTTGATGTTTTTTTAGGAAAAGTAAGATGGAATTTTTCTTAGTATGTAAGTGATTTGTATTTGTGTGACAATTGCGTAGGAATTTTGATAGTCTTTACAGACTTAAAAAAAAACTTAACATTATAAATTTTAAAAGAAGAAAGGTAGGACATATTTGAAATAATTACAGAATACTTTGGTCACATAATTATCTTGTCTGTTTTTATATAATGCATAAAATATTCCTATAATTCTATTTCACTTATCTTTCAGATCATTATTAAGAAGAGGGAACCACTAAATTTTGGCATCCCAGATGGTAGCACAGGTTTCTCTAGTAGATTAGCAGCTACACAGGATATGCCTTTTATTCATCAATCTGTAAGTATGTTAATAATATATAGGCAAGGGTTTGTTTTGTTTTCTTGAAAGAAGAAAATCAAAGTGAACATAATATTTGTACTTCTGTGCTTCATAACAGGCTTGGCAGATGAGAGACGTTAATCTTGAGTTTTGCCAGTCTTATCCTTTTAAGAGATTGTAGATTACATCAGCTACTAATATCAGAGTCCCACTGTACATGTAAAAGATAAATACAGTATGTTACTTAACGAATGTGACCTTTTGGTACACCTGGGTGGCTCAATTCGTTGAGTGCCTGACTCTTGATTTTGTCCCAGGTCATGATCTCAGGGTTGTGAGATTGAGCCCGCCTTGGGCTCTGTGCTGGGCATGGAACGGGCATGGAACCTGCTGAAGATTCTCCCTCTCCTTTTCCTTCTGCCTTTCCCCTTTTTGCCTGTGTGCGCACCTGCATGCTTTCTCTCTTTCCCTCTCTAAAAGAAAATAAATTTTTTTTAAAAAGTGACCTTTAAAGAGATTACCACTGAAATTTAAACTTAAAAGCAGGCTATTTTTTAATGAGTCATGAATTGTTTCCCTAGTAGGGTATATTTACATTTAAAGTATAATTTGACTTGTAGTAGGTTTGATTTAAATGCATCAATTTGAAGGACAAAAGTACTGTAGTCAACATTGGAAGTATCTCAGAATCAGCTTTGAATTTTCTTAAAAACACCTATGTCCAGGGTCACTTGGGTGGCTCAGTCTGTTGAGCATCTGCCTTAGGCTCAGGTCCCCATCTCTGGGTCCTGGGATGGAGCCCTGCATCTTGCTCCCTGCTTGGCGGGGAGTCTGCTTCTCCCCACTGTTTGTGCGCTCTCTCTCTCTGTCTTGCTCTCAAATAAATAAATAAAATATTTAGAAAGAAAACTTTTAGTCTGGCACTCCAGGTAGTCATAATGATCATCAAAGAACTCTCCATAACTTAAAAAAAAAACCTACAATGTTCAGACTTCTCTGTAGATCTAAGCTTAAGTATGTTTTGATTGCAAGATTATTGATTAATAATTGTTGACTAATTTATTATGTTATTATTGTATAACAGCCCCACAGCTAGTGACTTAAAACAATAAACATTCTTTATCTCATATAGTTCTATGGATTGGGAATCCAGAAGTGACTCAACTGGGTGGTTCTGGTGCAGGGTTTCTAATGACTTTCCGGACAAATCATTAGCTGGGGCTGTAGTCCTATGAAGGCTTGCCTGAAATTAGAGGGTTCATTTCATAGGGGCTCACTTTATGGCCTGGCAAACTAATGGTGGTTGGTTGCGTGAAACCTCAGTTCCTTGCCATGGACGTCTCCGTAGGGCTGCTTGGGTTTCCATACAACATAACCGCTGAGGGTCCCAGAACAAATGATCCCCAAAAAAGAGAAGGCAGGCAGAGGTGAAGCCACAATGCTTGTTTATGATTTGTCTTACAAGTGACGCACTGTCACTAATTCCAGCCCACGTGCAAGGGGAGAGGAATTAAGCTCTACCTCTTGAAGGAAGGAGTGCCAAAGAATTTGCGACAGTTTTAAACCACCACATCTGTCTGTCTCTCTTGTTTGTTTAAACTGTATGGGTGCTTCAGAGGCCCCTTCTCTCCAGGGGACCCGTGTTTATGTATGTTTTTAATTCATTGGTCAAAATGATTCCTACTAATGCGAGACAGGGTGCTCGGTGCTAGTACAATAGTGGAAAGTGAAGAAAACAGGCAGAGTCCTTGCTTCAAAAAAATACATTCTAGTGGGGGAAGTGCAGTATTAAATAAATGATCATCCGTAAATAATGCAGATTTTGGCAACTCCTCTGCATTTATTTATTTTTATTGAAGATTTGATTAATGTATTTGAGAGGACAGAAAGAGCATGAGTGGAGAGAGGATGGGGCTCGATCCCAGGACCTTGAGATCATGACCTGAGCCAAAAGCAGACACTTAACCAACTGAGCCACCCAGGTGCCTCCTCCTGTGCATTTACATTATGCTATGAGAACACAGTAACACCATAGATATTCCTCTAAAGTAGCACAGCATGTTTAATTTTTTATTTCATACTTCTAAATTTTCTACTTTATTCATGTGTTTGATCCTTATTGATAAAGTGGTTCAGACTTAACCAGTGAATTAGTAAATGTTTCCCACTTACTTACAAGTTTTTATAACACCAGTATAGCTTATTATGAAGTTGTAAATATATACCTCCTTACAGAGTTGAAAGGGTAAATAGGATAGATGGAGATTGTCTTCAGTGCTATCTCCACATATTTTCCTCTCAGCAGATGAAATAAGGGGCATTGCTTAGGCGAGAATGGTAATCTACTGCACTTTGTTCTCTACTCTAAAAATATCTTACCATCCATTCTACCAGGTAGTTTCTTCTTTTAAATTCCATATTCTATTTTTTTTTCTAGAGTTTAATCATCCGTGTTGTTGTAATAGCTTTTTATACTAAGAATATTAATTTTTTTCTGTCATCTTTTATAATTTTTTGATTTGTTCTTGGCTTTATAATTTGGTTTGGATGTTTTTGATGGGCCGATGTGTTTAGGTTGTTTTTTTTCTTTTATAAGTAAGCTCCATGCCCAGCGTGGAGTCAGTGTGGGGCTTGAACTCACAACCCTGAGATCAAGACCTGAGCTGCGATTAAGAGTTGGACACTTGGGGCGCCTGGGTGGCTCAGTAGGTTAAAGCCTCTGACTTCAGCTCAGGTCATGATCCCAGGGTCCTGGGATCAAGCCCCACATCGGGCGCTCTACTCAGCAGGGAGCCTGCTTCCACCTCTCTCTCTCTCTCTGCCTGCTTGTGATCTCTGTCTGTCATATAAGTAAATAAAAATCTTCAAAAAAAAAAAAATACATAAAATGTCCAAAAAAAAAAAGAGTTGGATGCTTAACCAGCTGAGCCACGCAGGTGCCCTGTGTTTAGTTTTTATGTAGCAGCCCTACCCATCTTATCCTTTAAAACTTTTTAATTTGAAAGGCTATCTCTACTAAAGAATCAGCTATCACTCTCTGTGGTTTTAGTTCACTTTTTTTATGTCTAAATGTTTTGTATACAGAAAGTCAAACACCTCAGTGGAAAAATGGATACATTGACAAATAAGAAATAGACTTAGTCTAATAACATGAAGAAAAGTTTGATCTTATTACTTCTCAAAGAAATCCAAAGTAAAATAACAAGACCCCATTATCAAATCTTAACCAATTAGCAAAGAGGAGAGGAGGCGATTACCAGTATTGACAGAGGTACAGGGAGGGAAGACTTGTACCTGTTCCTGTCGGTAGGATTAGTTGGTATAGGTTTTCAAAAGGGTCATTTGAATTTTGGTTCAGTAGCTTGAGAAAAATTTTTTTATTTGATTTTGGTATTCTACCTTTATAGACTTATATTAAACAGATTATCAGAAATACACTAGAAAGTTTTAACAGAGAACGGTATTACGTTTATAGTTAGAAGGAGAAAACCACACATTGTATTTCAGTTTTAAGTATAAGTGCTCAAAAGTATACTAAATCTATTCATAGATTGGTGCCAGTTATTTTATGCTCATAGTCACTTCTGCACCTAACTAAACATTCCAGAATGAGCATTTTTATTGGTTTGTGGAAGAAAAAGTGAACTTTCAGAGGTCCAGCCTGGGGGATATTGGAAAGTATAATGGAAGAAGTAGTGAAAGGCCAGCCTGCTGGGGTCGGGTAAGTAGGACAGGCCAAAGGAAAAAAAAAAAACAAAAAGCAAAAAAACCGCTATATGGAATTACTCTGGTGAAGAGTAAATTTTGCCTGGTTTGTTGTTTTTTCCTTGGGCCCACCTAGTAAGAACCACTGAAAAATCTATAAATTACTTACGCTTAAATGAAAATGGCTGCGCTGATTTGGAAACTTCGGGTCCTCTAGTTCATCTTCGCACAGAGTAGTTAGGCATCTCCAATTCCATCTCCAGTCAGTCTCTTCTCTTGCCCCCACCCCTACCCTCTCCTTTCACTGAAAAGAGAGAAATGGAAAGAAGAAACTTCCTATTCTTGTCAATTCCAACTTAAAGTAGGCAGAAAAAAACAACCATTATAAAACATAAAATAGGAAGAAAGCTGGACCTGCCCAGGACCGTTGAGTACTGAAAGTCATGTGTCCCAGGAAACAGCTCAGTTCCAGGCGGACCCATGGCCTGGTCATCCGGGCCTTATATAGGACGTGAGGAAGACACAGAGGAGTGACAAGGTCTGACTCATGTTATAAAAGACACTCCCCTGGACTGCTGAGTGGAGAAAGGGGAGCTCTTTACTATCATAATTTTATTTTGTACTTTGTTGTAGCCTGAATTAGGTGACTTAGATACTTGGCAGGAAAATACCAACGCATGGGAAGAAGAAGAAGATGCGGCCTGGCAAGCAGAAGAAGTTCTGAGGTATTTTAGTTATACTTACATTGCAGCTTGAGTAGAAGAACTCAATTTGTTCATGTTGCATTTGAGGTCAAGAAAGCTAATTATGACAAAAGTTGTATTTTTCTTCATTCTTTCTCACTCAGGCGTAGGTAATAGAGGATTTTTTTTTTTTAAATTTCAGACTACATATACTATTTTATATGATTAAAACATCACAGAAACCAAGAATTTAAAGTATTAGAGGAACAAAAGAGTAATAAGATTAAGGGCAAATGAGATCTATATTTATACATCATATCATACTATTTGCTTTATATTGTGTTCCCTGTAAAGCATAGTTATCTCTTGAAACATGAGCCACCACTATATATTCCTCTAGATCAGAACTTATACCCCTATTTTTGTTTCCCTGTGGCCTAGAATAGTGCCTAGCGCTACACCCTCAAATGGAAAAAACTTATATAGCACTCTACAATTGTATATATAGTTCAATTGATGCGCTCACAAGCCCTACGAGGTAAATAATTATGTCAGGTCCTATCCATTCTACAGAGAAGAAAATATTATTCCTGAGGGCTTCAAGTTTGTTATTTTGGTGTTATGTTCTTTTTTCTTTGTTTTTGTGAGCACTAAACTTAATTCTTGCTACTGTTGCATTAGGTCAAAGAAGAAACAGAGTATTTACCCTAAAAAAGTTTATGACCATCATCACTGGTGATATTTAAATTAATCTAAATCATTTTTTATTTTTAAAGATGATACAGTAAAACACAATGATGTAAGTCTGTTTTTAAAGATTGTTTCTATAATAGGGATAGAAAATAAATAACAAAACAACTGATTTCATTTTTGTACTTTGCCTTGTCTTCATCAATTAACTACAGTTACCTTGAAGAGCCAGCAGAGGGTGTAGTTGAGTTAGGGCTGACTTTTTTTTTTCTTTTTGTCTTGTCCTTTCTATTTTCAGCTTTTTTTGAATAAGGATGTGTCACATTTTAACAGTCAGTAAAGTTATGAGACCTTTAAATATTTAGTTTTTACTTAATCATTATTCACTGTAAAAGGAGTACTGTGAAAATTGTAAACAGCAACATTTATGTTGCATGGATCATCAAAAAAAGATCCATTTCTTTTACTCTTTTTTGGATAAATCATAGATATAGAAGTCCAAGTGTTTTAGAACATTTTGGGGGGTTCTGGTAATTGTTTTGTGTCATTAACCATAGGATAAGGGAGGGGTCTGTTCATTCTGAATCCATTGATCTTAACAACAGCACTACAGAGTTGATGAGTTCACAAGTATCTTAATACTCACTGTACCAAAACGTTTTTTCCACGCTACTTTCTTGCACTCTGAATGAAACAAGACAAAAACTAAAAACAAAACCCTAAACCTAGTGCTCCGTGTTACATGACAGCTTGGGAAAGGGAGCTTATCAGTCATTAATACACATGCTTCCTGCTACCACTTGCATAAGTTATAGTCAAAGAGACACGGAAGACTCGTGTGCTGTTACTGCCCCCAGAAGAACACTGCGAAGTTTCCAAGTGTAGTCACGCTCCATGTCCTCTCAGTCAGTCTGTTCCCCATTGCCACTTTAATACTGCCCAGTACTGAAATCAGTAAAGTTAAGGAAGGAGATTTTGGTACTTCAGTGATTTCAGGTGTGTATCTGGAGAGGGAAAACAGATTCTGTCTGTAGTCATCTCTAACTTGCGCCATTTTCCAGGAACATTAACTCTTGGTGCTTATACTTTACCTAGTGACCCGGTGAAAGCTTGGAGATCTTGTTTGTCTGTAAGCTAGCCTGCTCTTGATAATTCTTTTCCTAGCTCCCTTTTGTCACCAGCATTTTGACTTTGGGGGGCAGATTATCAGTTTTTCTAGGAAGTGATCAGAGCTAGTGAAAAGTAGATTTCTTTTAACCTATTCTTGGTGAAGATCAAAACAATGCCTAAAATAAGTCTCTCTACTTTCTCGAAATTTGGTCATAGGCACCTCTGCTCATTCGCACTTATGATGAGAATGGTATATACATTTTGCTCGCCAGAGCTTGCTTGGAGCTGTCCCATACATAGCTAATCCACACTGGATTTTTCTGTTTTATAACCTGATGTTGCCCATCCCATGTGCATCTGTGACCTGAGGAAGCTTCCTTCCTCAACCTTGCATGCTTCTTCACTTACTTTCTCAGATCTTAAGCCTCAGATCCAGGACCAGCTTCTGTTCTTTGTCCTATATCGTCACCCCTTACTACTCCCACTCCCCACACAAGTCGATCAGTAACGGAAGAAAGGCTAGTGGTTCTAGCTCTTGGAGTCAGGGAGGGGCTAGGGAGGAGGGAAGGATCTCATAATGTGTGATCAACAAGTACCCACCGTACTGCCCCTTAGGAGAGCTGGCCAAACGCTAATCTTTAAATAGATTTCTAGCTTCCAGTTGGAAGACTTGTGCTGCTTTTCTGTTTTCTCTGGGCATTGTGTTCTGCACATCTGTGTTCTTGACTTCCTTTAGCAGAGTTTTTCTAACTATTATAATAACAGGAGATTTAGTCCTCAACATCAGAATGGTTTCTCAACATCTTTTCAGAATGGTATCAGAAAGGTGTAGTCCAATGGAGGTAGTGTTTTAGTGAAAATAATCCGAAGTAGAGGGATTAGAGGATGTGGGTTCTTCTCCTTGTACTTGTGACTTTGGATAAGTCACTTAGCCTTTGAGTCTCATTTTACTTTTTGTAACCTAGAGACAATACTCTTCTATTGTGTAAGTCATGTTCTAAGGATTAAAAGAAATACCATTTTTGAAAATCTTTGAAATTTTCAAAACAGTGAGAAAGAAGATTTGATGTTGGTAAAAAGGCACTGCTATTTCTTTCTGGAATTTATTCTCCATTTTACCTGTACGGTATTTTCTAAAAGTAAAAATAGGAATATATTTCTTTCAGGCAGCAGAAGATAGCAGACAGAGAAAAGAGAGCAGCAGAACAACAAAGGAAGAAAATGGAGAAGGAGGCACAGCGGCTAATGAAAAAGGAACAGAACAAAATTGGCGTGAAGCTTTCATAACGGATGTCCTTCACATGTCATAGTGCCAGTAGGAGAGATATGAGCTCCACAATTCAAGCAACATTTATATGGATTAAGACTATTTTCAGAATACAAACACATTGCTTGATTTTAATGCATTCATCAGACCATCTGGGGGACCAGGATTCTCTCAGAGTACCTTGAGCTCTTGTGAATGAGACTCAAAAAAACAAAGACCTATGAGGCAATATTTTTTTCAACATGCTCCAAGTGTACGACAATTGTTTGCTGTAGAGAAATTATTACAAATGGAATATACCAGTACCTCTTCTAGCTAGTGTTTCTAGCTAAAATAAATGGGTGTAAATAATTTTATGGTGGGAAAGAACTCTGCTCTCTATAATGCTTTCCTTCATTGTGCATAATGATAAAATAAATAATTTTAAATATTCCTTTGTTTCCATGATTATCTGACCTAATTCAGACAAACTGGCAGGGCTTTAACCTCTTTATTTTTGTTTTCAGAAGCTGGTATTGGCATACATTTCTTCTAGTCTGAACTGGTATTGTTTACGTTTAATACGACATTAAGGAATTTGATGACTTTGCTTTTTAAGAAAATGACATTAAATGCAATAATTTTATTTATCATCAAGATTTTATACATCATTGTTTTCTTTTAGATGGTGTTGTAATGGTATACATATTTGTAATTTATACTGCATGTATAAACATTGAAAATCCGCAAAATGACAAATTTGTTTTGCGTTATTATAATTTGTGACTTTTAGAAAACTGGCATTAGTAGCTTTTTCCTTTAGTTGTAGATTTTAAGATGTTACAGTGTTTTAAGTACCTTAGTCCCTTCCCCCACAAAAGCCATTAATTTACAAACACAGAAAGCCTTTGGTTCTAATATTTTAGAGCTTTCAGATGATTACCCTGCCAGTTTTATATATCTGACATAATGCAGTTTACTGTGTTGTTGGCTAAGATAATACTGATTCATTACATTTTAAATTGAGATAAGAATAATATTTTTATTTTGGGGTGTTGACTGGCTCTAAAATATTTTGAAGGAAATAGATACATACTGTATTCACAGAAAAATAGATTTGATAGTTTAAATCCCATTAATTTTTTCTCCATGATTAAAATACATTCAGAAATCCCATTAATTTTTTCTCCATGATTAAAATACATTCAGACTGATTTTTCTATGGTTTTAGAATTTTTAAAGATTTTTACTTTCATAAAAGCTGTTGCCCAAAGTTAACATTCTGTGGGGTTTATTTTTAAGTGTCATAGATACTCTGCAGGCTAACTACTGCTGATATGTTTGAATTAAAATATTTCATAGTAAAATCATAACCTGTACAGTAAGATCACCCTAAGTCCTTAGCCTAGACTAAATGTGATTGTAGAATCCAGTTGACATTTAACTTTGGTAAAGATCTGCTTTTTATAGTTTCAAGCCACATTTTCAGTTATCATGTTTATTAGAGTTTCTGCCAATAAACTTCCAATTAAATAGAATTAGACTCAAATTTTTAGTAACAAATATATTCCCTTCCCTTATTTGTATTTATTCATTTTTAGTTATGGAATGCTACATGATTTCTCTAAATTTGGGATTCATAAAGGGTAACTTCTTTTAGTACAATAAATTTTATTGCTTTTCCCCAGTAGTTGAGAAGTATTGAATTCTACTTTGGTCATGACTTTCATGATGTGGGATTTTGTTTGTTTTTTTGCTTTTTTATTTTTTATTAGAAGTGAAGACTGGGAAAAAAAAAAAGACATGAAAACTGATCAGAAATTGTTCTTTGTATGATTAATTAGAAAGATTTTTTTAAGGAAAAGAATAAATAGCAATTTTGGAATTTTTTTTAAACTTCTGGTGATATATAAACTGAATTTCTGTGTTAAGCTGGGTATAATATGGTCCCCAAAGAAGTTGTGAAGTAAGTTAAATATATATGATATGATAAACACTTCATGCTGACAAGCTGACTTTTAGCTTTGAAATTTATAGTTTGTTTTCTTTTAATTTTAATTAGGAATTGTCAATCTTAGAAGCCTATTAGTAAAAGTAAAGAAGAAATATGGGTAGGCATAGATAGAATTAGTGAAATGCCACCCATTATCTGAATTGTGCATTTCCTGTACTGAGATACCAAGTGATAAGCAGAATGTGAAACTTTGTGTTTTGTGTGTGTCTCTCTCTGTATATATATATGTATGGTTTCCACTCTTAAGCTGTAGCTGAGGATATCTTCTAGTGGACTTTTGGCTCTTTTTTAGTAGGATATTTAATTCGATCAACATTTTAGATCTGCGAATTTAAACTTCAGCATCTAAATTCCTCAGTTCGGACATGCACACACCTCTGTCCAGGATGGCAACTATTCTTTAGATGGAGATCAGTGGTTGGTAGGATGGGGATAGCTGTAGGAACCGGCATCCAGATGGAGTTTCCAGCGGTTCTGTGTGTGCTAACGGGGAGGGGCAAATCTGACCGCGGCCAGTGTTCCAAAAAGCCTGTTTTGTCACTAATTATGTGATCACCAAAGGGATGGCCTGGACCAGATATAGCGAACACACATCTTGTTTAATCCTACATAGTTAGGCTTTAAACTAACCTACTGCAACGATTTTCACAGCCTTTAGCCCCTTGTTCAAAAGAAATCTTTCATAAGGTGTGTAAGCAAACAGTTACCGTGGTGAGTTTTGGCTGAAGCCACTTTAGGGGTAGCTGTGCACTAGGGCTTATGGATTGTTTCTGGGAAGACTTTTCTCAGATGAGTTGGAAGGATGAGGAAGGTGGGTTCATGAAGAGCTTATTTTAGTAGTGAGTAACTTAGTAAATTTGTTTTCTGTTTACATAGGTTTTTAAAATTTGAGGTACTTTGTCCTGATATCAAAAGGGAGGTCTTTTTATCTTTATATAATTTACTTCGCTTCAGTAAAACCAATGGTGTTCCAAGGTTAATAGGATTAGTTTGTGTCTCCTTTTGTATATAACTTTTTTTTTTTAATTTTGCTTCCCACCTTTTATTTTCCATGCCCCTTAGTCGTGGCTATTGGGCATGCTCATTAAGGAACCAGGGTAAGTTTTGAGAGTAATAGTTTCTTTTCACCAAAAGCCTTGATCTTCCAGAGCTAGAAACAGATACTATTCCAGAACACCCTCTTACGCACATACACTCCCCTCAGTCCCCGGAGTTCTACCCTGAATACCTGTTACTGACACCTGCTTATTCACCAAGCAGGAGCTTTTGCACAGAAACTTAGGCTAGAAGTCTGTGGCCAACCAGGGTAATTACAGCCTTTCCTTCTGGAAACTTCCATGGATATTCATACAGGTGCTTTGCCTATATATTGATCTGATTGCATCAATTCTGAGAGCTCAGAGTTCTCAGCTGTAGAAATGGTGCAGTGTTAAATTGCCTGAGTTTGCACATCATTTAAATGGAGATGATGGTTTTAAGGATTGACTGAGACTCTTAAGTGTTCATAAGAGTGCCCGTGGCACATACAAAAACACTCAGCAAATGGTAGTTGTTATGATTCCACATTTTGCTGTGCACTCTTGGCAGCCCCCACCCTGTGGACGATGGGAGACGTTGGCTGATCTTACCATGTTAATCTTTTAAACACCTTTATGGTGAACTGCAAGTTTAACTAAGAGAGGGAAAGCATTATGTGTTCAGCAGTATCTGAGAGCCTAATTATATCAATGACTCTTCCCAAACTAGTGAGGTAGACTCTACCCCATTTCACATAAGATGAAACCAAAGCTTAGAGAAGCAGTTGTGTGCTTAATTATAGCAAGCTTTGAGGGCAGGTTACCTTAGTGGTTAATCAGTATTCATCGTGGACTATGATTTCAAAGTCCTCTTTTCTAGAAACTGCCAGCTGCCAAAGGTTCACCATTAGAATTTCCTTTCTAATTCTTAAAGAATTCAGTGACAATGATGTTACAAATTATAGTAGATAACACCTATGTGTGTTTTCTAAGAACTTATTTAATAAGGAAATTGGTTTGCTTTTATTGTCATGTGAATAACAACTGTTGCTGTATGTCAATGCCATTATGACTGTATTTCCAGTTTACTTGGGTCAGATATTATAATCAAAACAAAATGAAATATGGTTCATATTCACACAGTTGCAAAAAAGGGCCAATTAGCTCACTTGAGTGGATCATTGTTCACTTGATCATTGGCCAAGGTCACAGGTTTTGTGTATATGCAGACTACAGCTGTACCCAGAGACTGTCCTGCCACAAACCGTGTCCCTGACTTTGGTTATCTTCTGAACGTGTCTCTTTAGGATCTGATAGAGAGTATAAATGGCACAGAAAAAAATATTTCCATGCATAGGAAATTCTAAGGACATACTCTAAGCTGGTGGTATGTTGAGGGAAATCATTATGGTTTCTTACTCTTATGTCAATTTTGTCTCATTATAAGATACTAACTTCTTCCCCAAATCACATTCACTGAATTTATATATCAAGGCAGTTTCCAAACCTGTTGATTATTCCTAAATAAAACCAGTACTTACCTACTTATGGAGAAAAATGTCATCATCATTAGATATATTAGCTTATGAAATAAATTTTTAAAAAATGTTTTGACTATTTCTTTTAGTGGTAAATGAACTAAGATGTACATAAGGCTACAGATATATTTAACTTCCTTCATTTAAGTTTAAAGTACAGAAGAATACAGGTGCTTTGTATTGCTTTCTAAAGCTTCACAGCACATGTGAACCTCATAGCTGATTAGAAGGAACCCTCATGGAGTAAGATAATTACATGGGTCATCATTTTCAAGACTTTTTTCCATGGACTGCTTTCAGTGCGAGATGTGGAAATGACGACGACCACTTTCGTTGTTCGTTTTCTCTGTATAACCAACAAGCCAGAAACAATGGGCTGGTTCAGAAGAATTAAAGGTCAGTTTAAAATGCCGGCACCTATTGTTTACTGTAGACAGCAAGGCTGGCACACCATGTCAAACACTGCGAGTTGTTTGATTGCCAGGAAGGGGAGGGAGGGCCTTACTGCACCATCAGATTGCAGAAACACTGCCGTTGTTCACGGGTTTCATATTCCAGTTCGTTACAGCACCAGTCTGGCAAAAATGCAATTTTTCAAAGATATTCAAAAGCCCTTTGATCAAACACCTTCAGGGAATGAGAGTGAAACCCTCCCTGACCGTGGGTCAGATAAGATCACCATGGGGAACTCGGGGGCGGTGAGGAGCGGCGCGGGTAGGATGCCTGCCTTTAAAAGCATTCGAGAGGGAGGCAGACCTGGTGTTCAGGCCAGCAGCAACCCTCGGCTCTGGCAGAGTCCCAGGCGCTGATACGAACTGGGGGGTGAGATCCTCTTCACAGTTAAGCCAGCAGATCACTGGCAAACAAGGTTGCGTGAGGAAAGATTAGGAAACAGCTCCATGAAGGATTCGTCTGTTTAGGACAGTAGAGGATGGAGCTCTTTAGCACCACCCAGAATACTAGTCCCGGGGACTGGGAGTCTCCCTGCAGGTGGCAGGTGGGTTTCCAAGCACCCCCCCCCCCCATATTTAGTGAACTGCTTTCCTAGCTCTTCTCCGAGGTGATGCTGAGACCGCTGCAGGGGACGAGTGGGAGGTGAATGGCAGGGCTCCAAGGCCAGCACCTCCGTGTCCAAACCGCACTTTCATGTGGCTTACATATTGGGGATTTTTATGTCGGTGAAAACATCTTTAAAAAGAGAGACACATTTACAAAACTTAAACAGTAGGGAAGTATTCCAATCTTAATACAAACTCTTCTGAGTAAGATTTGATACAAACTTTCAGAGATTTTAAAAACTGTTTGGAATGACTGCTGTAACCATTAGTCACCACAGCCATTGTGACTGCAAGAGAATCAGTAGTCACAGCACAGCACGTCCTCCAGTGGTTTAAAAATAGTACCTCATAACCACCTGTTTTAGTCTGTGCGGATTTTCTAATTGTGTTCGTTTGGGACAACAGGGAGTTTGACATTCTTTTAAGATTTGATTGCTAAAAACCAATATTTTTAATTTCCTAGGGTACTGTTTCTTTGTGCACACTTTGCCTGGTAAGACAGGGAATAGAAGAATTTTGTAGACATGCTCACTGTGCCAAAATGGAAATTGGAAACTGCCCCTAAACCTTTTAAAATGAAAAGTCCTCAAGAGAAAAACATATCAGACCTAACCACTACTTAGGCAGGGCCTGTGATAGATGCAAATCACAGACTTCCTTTTTCTCCTGCCACAAATGTCAGAAACGCTTGGCATCTGAGTGCAATGTGTTTTTCCCCCTTTTTGAACAGCTCAGCTTGGAAAGGTCAGCATATCCCTTTGGGGGGAAAAAAAATCTTTTCTTATAAATTGGAATGTTTGCACACAGAACTGTAGGAAATGCTTAACATTTGCTTTGATGGGACAGCAATTTGTTCAATAGGGTGGAATTGTTCTTTTTCCATTTTCCTGCCTATTTGTGCATCACAGGCACATGAATTACTGAATGCAACTTTGAGCGCTTCTGAGATCACATCATCCTGTCCACAAAAGCAGCCAACGCCTTCGGCTACCGAAAGGCAAGTTACGTTCCATCTTTTATTTACTCCAAGGGACTCATTTGTGAGAGACTTCTCTGAATAAAAGCAGTAATTTTCCACACGCTATACATACTGAAACCCTGATGAAGGAGGAGGAAGGGCGGGGAGGCAGAGGGTGAGGAAAAGAAAAACAGAACAACGGGTCCAGGATGTCTTGCTTCACCTTTGTCCACATTTGTTTCAGTGTGGATAGGACATCCAGTTTCCCATGTCTCAGATGAGGTCATTTTGTTTGACTCCTCTGGTTTACTGAAAGAGTGATACAAATCATTATGACAAAGCAAGTCACTGTTCGTGATCAGCTGCCTCCAATTTGATAATCAACATAAATATTTGTGGTTCATGGAGAATTCTTCCCCAGAGCCCATCTCTCCATCCGTCTTGAACTCATGAAGAACAGGGCTGAATTTGTGTGTTACATTGGTTTCTCTAGCAACAGGGGATCCCAAAAACAAGCGCATAATTTTTCTTAAGGTAAAAATACTTTAATTTAGCAACAGCCAAAAATAGTCGCAAGGAGGGACTGTTAGGAAGATAATGGCATCGAGGTATTGGTTGAGGCTGGGGCTGGACCACAGGAAGGGACCTGAGTCAGCATGGCTCATTATTTTGGGACACTTCCGGTTATTCACCTCCAGAAATAGTTTCCCTCCCATTTCAGCCAAATTGCTCTACAGCGTGCTAAGTGGCCATGTGTGTCCTGAGGCGCATGTGTACTCCAAGAGAAGAAAGGCCCTATCAGAGACAAATCACCTCTCTCCACACCTACATCCTTGTGCCTGACATCCCTTTTAAAGGGCTTTTAAAGGGCTTCTCTCCTTCCATGAGTCCTTGCTCCTGTGGATTAAGTTTCTTTTTCTCCATCGCTCAGCCACAAAAGCACACAAACAACGTTCTATCTCCTCTCCATATTGAAAAATAAATGCTTGTAACTGGTATCCCCGTGTAATTACACCCACGTCCCAGCAACCTTCCAAAGTAAAACTTATTTTTAAAAAAATGGGCAGTACACATTGATTTCTACTTTTCCTCCTGGATTCACTCTCCAGCCCACTTCAATCTGGCTTCCATCTCCACTTCTCCCAAGGAAAGGATCTTGACAGTCGCTAAGACCTCATCAATGCCGGTGGGCATGTATCTGTTCTCGTGTTACTCAGCTCCATGGTTGGATTTCCACACAGTTGACCACTCCACTCTTAAATCACTGTCCCCTCTTGGTTTTCACAATACCACCTTCCCCTGGGTCTTCTCCTACCTTTGGACTGCCTCTTCTCAGCTTTTTTGTTGCTTCTCTATCCTCTGTCTCTATCTGAACGTGGACGTGCCCTAGGTCTGTCTTTGGCTTTCTTTCCTTCTTTCCACACTCTGAATGATTTCATCCAGCTCATGGTTTTAAATAATCTGTAAAGGCTGAGGAATCCCAATTTTATTACTCTAGCCCTGACAATGCCTGTGGCTTCCACATTCATAAATGCAATGACTCGCTTGGCATTTCCACGCACATATTTACTCAACATCTCAAACTTTTACTCCCAAACATGTTTCTTTTTCCATTCTCAGTAAATGGCACCATCACTGACCCATGTACCCAAATAAAAACCCAAGAGTCATCCTTAATTTCTTTCTACCTTTAACTCTACAGCATCGCCTCCCCACATCAATCTCTCTGCAAATCACCTCAGTTCGGTCTTCGAGTTTTATCTTTAGTCAACTTAATCTCTAGGTCCACTTCCAGCACTAAGTTGTCATAATCGCTCATCCAGACGATTCCAGCAGTCTCTCCGCTCCAACTCCTGCCTGCTTATGATACATTCCACACACAGCAGCAGTTTAAAAAAAAAAAAAATGTGAAAACAAAACGCAGATCGTGTCATTGTCCTGATTAAAGTCTGTTCATATTTCTTACTGCACTTGGGATAAATTCAGACCGACTCTAGCATGGTCTACCTGGCCCCATACAGACTAGCCTCTTGTCCACTTCTCTGATAGCCCACCTCCTCCACTTCTTTCCAAGCTCTAGTCACTCGGGCCTCCTTGTTGCCCCTGTAACATGTCCTGCCCTTTTCTGACTCAGGGCCTTTGCATTTGTTCTTTTTGAAACATTTTTTTCCTTGTGTCTTTACATATGTGGCTCTTTTTAATCCATTAGAACTAACGTTATTTCTTCAGAGATTTGTTCCTTACCTTTACCCCTGTCACTCTTGGTCAAGACCCTTTATTTGCTTAGAGGTACTTACCATCTAAAATGATTTTCTTCATTTGTAGGCATGTTCTGGGGCTTTACAGACAGAACCTAAGCTCCCTGGGGGCAGAAGATTTATCTGCCTTCTTTAGTACTGATGGCAGGTCTGGTAAAGTGCCTACCACCCAGTAAGTATTTGTTGGATGAATTAATTCATTCAAAAGCTATTTTTAGAACCCCTACTATGTGCCACATACTGTTCTACGTTCTTGACATACATCTGTGAACAAAACGGAACACAGATCCCTGCCCTCAGAAACCTAATACTTTAGTGGGAGAGATGGGCAATAATCAAGTAAATCAAGTAAAAACACAGTATATTTTAAAGTGGTAAGTGCTAGAGAAGGATAGTTTCTGGGTGCAAACTTAGTCTATCGCCTCATCTCTTTTTCCTTTTACAGTGGAAAAAAAAAATTTGCTTTGTAGACACTTGACATCTGGCTTCTGAGGTGAACCATGGAATTGTGAGTGGTTTACCTCATTGAGATTTAGCTCCCTTACCTGTAAAACAGACTAATACCCACCTCACAAGGTTAGTGTGGGGAATAAATAAGGTTATAGAAAATCAAATATTATCTCATCCTTCCTAGCCACGAACCCACCCTCATCCTATCATTCCAAGGGGAGGAAGCGTACGGTATTAGCATGTTCTCCCTCTCTGTATCCCTAACATACTAAAAAAAAATCAACCCAACTTTTTTGCAAATACTCAACACATCCTTAGGGAATAAATATATTACCAAACAAGTGTATGGGTAATTTCAGAGCAAACGATCAAAGCTACTTTTATTCCGAAGCAAAGTTTTTTTAAAGACAGTAGGAAACCCTCACCTTTCTTTAATAATTTTTCCCCTTTCTCATTCCTTAATTCATTTTACAGACCCCTATTGTTAAAGAAGAAAGGACCTATCCATTTAGTCTTTCTTATATACAGGAGTAAAACTAAACATAATTATTTTACAGGAGGATAAATATTTTACAGGAGGATTTATTTAAATGGAAACACTTATCTTTATTTTCATCATGCTGAAGTGTATGGTTACAAACAATTCCCAATAAAACACTATATAATAAGCAAAAAATAAGTTAATACATTGTGAACTTACCTACAGTTTCATCAATTAACAGGTTTAGGAACAAACAAGCCATTTTACAACTCTGGAGCTACATTTAGTAAAAAACCCCAAACACTCAAACCTTATCAACCCCAAGTAAGACACTAAGGAGCTATTCAAGACTTCTTCAAACCAATTACACGAGTACAGTTTTATTTTTGGTTACAGTCCCCTGCTGCGCACAAGACCACTGGAATGCTGTAACAATTACACATTTTTAAACGGCACAAAGCGAAGCAAGGAGCGAACATGCCGGCCTTACAGAAGCTGTCTTGAATGTGCAAACTCTGCATTTTCTCTTCCTGAACCACTAGGAGAAGCACAGGTACCTCGGACGACACGGCAGGGTCAGGAGCATGCTTTCTCTACCACTGGTGGGACATTGAACTTGAACCACGTCTCCATGCCTTTGAAGATACCTCTCGTTTCAGACAGCGAACAGGTGTCAACTAAATATAGTGCAAATCAAATACCGAGGAGCAAAACGACAGAGCACAGACCGCCACAGGTTGACCCGCTGTCTCCCCCCATCCTCCCCTCCCCCACCCCCCCCGCCCCAGGGCAGCACGGGACACGGGACAGACTGGCACAGGGCGACAACTTCTCTTCAGGTTTTGATGTGAAAGGCGGTGCGGCGGAGCGAATGCAGGGCGACCACGCAGCAGCCCCGCAGCAGCGCCCCGATGTTGTAGACCGGATCTGTCCCCCCTCTCTGAGTACTGAAGGCCCACAGAACCGTGGGGACCACGGGCGCGGCCACGGCCAGGAGATCCACCAGGAAGCTGCTGCTCCAGTACTGCCTCCCGGCGGCCCCCCGCGGCAGCGGGACGACCACGTCCAGTCTCTCCTCCACCGAGCCTGCAAAATCCAGCTCTCTCATGAGGCGGTTTGCAGGGGCCGCCGGACCCTCCGCGGCGGATGGGGTCTCCACGGGAGACAAAAGGATGGCGGAGTTGGGATTTCTTGGCGTCAGATCAACCAGGCATGCCAAGAAGGACTCCGGGAAGCTCTCGGTCGAGTCAGCCCCGGACTCCTCGGGAGACGCCGGGCTGGAGGGCCAGGGGTCCTGGAGCTTGAGCACGTGCTGAATGAGCTCGGAGACCGCGGGGCTGTAGGGCACCACGTCAGTCTGCACGGCCTGC
This sequence comes from Mustela lutreola, assembly GCF_030435805.1. NCBI lineage: Eukaryota > Metazoa > Chordata > Mammalia > Carnivora > Mustelidae > Mustela > Mustela lutreola. Next base: position 28,797,018 of record NC_081292.1, on the reverse strand, counting down.
TCCACCAGCACGCCGCCCTCTTCCTGACCCGCCGCCAGGGGGCGCAGCTCCAGGGCCTCGGCCCCGCGCGCGCAGCGAAGAAGCTCCAGGTCGGGGGCCTCGCCGGGGGCGGCCGTCACCATCCCATCCAACAGATCTGCGCCCTCGGCCCTGGCGCCTCCCGCCAGCAGCTCGCGGTCAGCCCCTTCCTCCACGACCTGCTCTTCCAGAGCCAGCCCGTCCGCCATCTTGCCAAAAGCGGTGGCGAGGGGCAAGCTCTTCCTCGGGGAATCGCAGGGGAAGTCCAGACACAGCTCGTCCCTCAGGGAGCCGCTGTGCGCCATCTCCATGCTCTGCAGCAGAGACTCCAACTTCTTGTTCTGGATGTTTATGTCCACGAAGTATTTCTGGATGCCTTTATCTTTATCAGCCAAGCTGCTCCGCATCGTTTCGATGACATGCCTGAGCTGCTTGATCTCTTTCCTGGCTTCCTTCAGGGCCAGCTGCGCCTCCACGCGGTGGCATTCTTCCTCGATCCAGTCTTCCCTCATGCGGGCCAGCTGCGACTTGAGCTCCACGATCTCGCTCTCCCTGCGGGGAGAAGACAAGCGGGGCTCAGGGAAATGTCGGCTCTCAGCCGGGCAGACAGACGGCCATGCCCACACTCGGCCAAGAGCCCGGGCTCTTCGCCCTTGAAACGCAGAGGTTAAATCAGTTTTGAGGGTTTTTTTTTTTTTTTTTTCCCTCACAGGTATTAGCTTGGAATTGAATCAGAATAAAAAATGGTTTTTCTTTCTGAGGGCTTATGACCTGTCAGGCGGTGTGGTAAGTATAAGCACCATCCTCTGTTCAGTACTTAATATTTGAAATTTCGACATAGGAATGCATTAGAGCTTCTTTGCCTGCTTGTCCATCCATCGCCTACCCTTTCCTACGTCTACACTGTGTGGAAGGAAAGTTCGTTTCACTTTTGGTCATCCACCACAGACACAAGGCAGACTGGTTAAGTTTTCGGCCTGCAGCCTTGTTCTGATCATAGAATAATCTGAAAATTTTTTAAATTAAAAAATGCTGCATGTCGCAAGGACTTTGTGAAACGCTGATTATTCTGACTCTTCTCAAGGGAAGAGGATAGGGGAGCCATGCGACACTGAAGAAGATCCATCCCACTGTTTCAGATCCTTCACGGGACCCTATCTCTAGATCTTTGTCGAAAAATTCTTCCTGACCTCTCATTTCTTCACAGTCAATGTAAATACAAGTCCTCACAGTCTCCGTGGATATGAAGACCAGGCAGTCAGGATCATGATCTGTATGAAGGGATGGCGTCAGTTTTGCTTCTCTAAATTCAGATTGGACTATTCTCCAGTTCCATTGCCTTCCCATGCTTCCCTGCCATGACTGCTCAACCCCTTCAGTAGATTCCCCAAATCATAAACAAAGATTTCCAGAAAGTGAGGTCTGACTCATGCTACCCTCACCCTGAGTTCACAGCTACCCTGGTCAGAGATTGGTGTGGCTATGCCAGAATGTTCCAGGGGAAAATCATTAAGCAGAAAATCTGGCCTGCCCCAAGATGTCAAAGGTCTTTTCTGAGATAAGATCTCTTAAGCACGGGCTGTTTTTTGGTTTTTTGTTTTTTACCTTAACACTTAGCCAAGAATAATGAACCTCTTCCTTCAGCACAGAAATAGCCTGCAGGAATCACAATACACAGGCCATCCACCCTCTCAGAGAGAGAAACAGGGCTTGAGAGGGGCCCCTCTGTGTGACCCTTTCTGCTGGAAGTAGGGGACTGTTCCTGCCAGTGTTCCTGCTGTGTAAAAATAGCCACGCACACGCCCAACACTTCACATCAAAGCTGTACACACGTAGAGAAAGCAGGGATCCCCTCTAACCTGAAAGGGTCCCTCAACCTCCTGAAGGAGTAAATCAGGCAGGAACATGAAATGGCTCTTTTGAAAGACCAATTTAAGGAGTTTGGCAAAAATTCAGTGAAATCATCTTTCTTCTTGTCTATTTCTCTAAAGTGTGGGCTTGGATTTCACTTGATGGGAAAAGAAAGTGTCCCGCATGGGAGTGAAAGGCGCGCAGATTCACCTTTCATGAAGCCGCCGCTCAGATTCCTTCAGCTTGGTCTTCAAGTGCCTCACAGTGACCTCTTTCTGCTGCAGAGGCGTCAAATACTGTTCTGGGTTTGGAGGCTTGACACCGTGATTTTCACCACAGGACATGTACCTTCCAGAGCGCCTGAAACAATCCAAGCAATGAAATGTTCCTTCTTCTGTGAGAACAGTTAGGGCACAGCTAACAGCCTGAGAAGCTAACTGCCTGAGAAAGAACGGCAGCTGTGTCCGGGGGGTCTTCAACCTCAGTAAAGGTCCTTCACTTGGGAAGGGGGACTGGAACCTACCTGCCAACTTAGGACCTCACATTTCTTGGGAGACTGCGGGGAGGGTGTTTGTGGAGAAGGTGGGGACAGTGGAGAGGGAGAATTCTCTATGGCTTAGGGAATGAGCTCATACAAAATAATGCACAATTGTGCATGGGCCTGCCTGTGGGTTCAGAGTAACCCACTGTTAGATGAGAGGACAATGCGTGGGTTGGCGGGGTGGGAGGGAGAGTGAGATGTCCTGACTTTCCACACAGTGTGCCACTGCCTAACCATCCTGAATGTTAGGAGCTGGATTCAAATTGTTTCTAGATCAATCCCTGGTGTGAGGGTGCTGATCTGACGATCTGATGATCTGATCTTTACCCATTGGAAGAAGTTTCCTTCTTCCAATGGGTAAAGGCTACTGCACTGTCACCAGAATGTGGTTTGTAAGAGAGATGCCCAGGGTTCGAGAAAACTTCCTGAGATGGAATGTCAGCCTCTCTCAGGCCTGGCCAAGCTTGGGGCATCCCTGCTGTACCAGAGCAATGAGCGAGAATGACCACCCAGAAGGAAGAAGACGAAGGAGGAAAGTTGCCAGCTTCTGCCCCGACTCTGGAACCCGTCCAGGCCGCTACACTTGCTCTGCTCCCCCTGAGCATGCGCTCCGTCCAAGATGACCCATGTCCAGCTCCCAACCTTTTAGCGCTTCTGTTGTGGTCCCTTAGCTTGCATAGGTCCTTTTTTCCAGAACCTCCTGTCCCCCAACCCCCACCCCAGACTAATTAATTCCTTGCTTGACCTTCAGATTCCATTTCAAAATTATTTCCTCAGGGAGGCCTCCTCTGATCCCTCCAGACTGAGCTGGATCCCCTCCTGACCTCTTAAAAACACATACAGCAACCGGTACTCACAGGATAACCTTAAATGTGTTTTTGTCATTAAATGAGCAATGTCTTTAGTGTGCTCCAGGCAGTAGGCCCAGGGACCCTCTCTGCCATTCACTGTCCCTTCCCAGTGCTCTACACAGTGCCTGGCACAATGTGGTACTCAAGCCATATCTGATGTTTGAATGAATGAACCAACCCCTGAATGACTCTTTCCTGTTCTGAGGGAAAGACGTCGGCCCCCCCTACTGCCCCTGTGCCATTTTCCTCCCTGGCCTGTCACTCCTCAGACTGATAAGCCTTAGCAGAAACTATGCTTTGTGTTCTTTGTGCAGCTGCCCTTGAGGGATTAGCTCAGTTGGGGAAAGGAAAGAGAAGTGACTTTACTACAGAATAAGGCTCAAGAGTTGTATACCTTTTTTTTTTTTTTCTTTCAAGTTTCTAAGTTTTTGCAAGAAAACTTACCGAGGAGGGCAAATTCAGACCCCGGAGCCCACTCACCTCATGACTGGGCTGCCGTCGCTTCCTTTGTAGGAGCCTGAGTTGCTACTACTTGGGGAGGAAGGCGCGTAACTGGGATGGATGTTAACGGGACTCAGCTGATTCCTGCACAGCATGGACAGAAAGTCCTTCTCCCGTGGGGAGGGCGGGCTGTTGCCAGACTTGTGTGACGAAGCTCCATTACTCCGCCCATGGGGCCCTCGGCTGGGAGAAAAGCAAGTAAAATGTTCACATGCCTGGGGCGACCAGTGTTCCAATGCTAGTTACTACTAAGGAAATTCAATGCATAGAGTTGAAAGGGCAACATAATTACTAGCAAACTGTCCTTCTGAGCGACCCTCTTCCCACCTGCCCGAGATTTCTTTCCATCTGCCATTAGCACGGACAACCTCATCGCCTGCCATTCGCGCAAATAGTTTCTGACCATAAAGCTTGCTTTGGATTAATCCCAAATGGCTGTTAAGAGCACACCCCGCGTCAAATATTGATTTGGTTGAGGTCCCCTCAGGAGGCTGTGCCAGGACACCTGTTCTCAGCTTCAACATGTTTGGGTTTGGTTCATATTGGGGTAAGAAAACCAGGGTGGTTCATTTGGAGGATAAAGAGAAAGGGGATTGCCCACAGAGGAGGAGGAGAAAAGAGGACAGATGAACACAGACCACACAAATGTCTCAAGTCTATAGTTTAACCACCTATTTTCTTTCCTTTTCTTTCCACCCCCAATGACTTAACACAGCCTTTATCATTTAGCTGCTAGATTGGAACAGCCCTCTCCTGGCTTCCCGGCCTGTCGTCTTGCCCCCTCAGCAGCTGGAGTGGCCTTTCCAAAATGGAACTGGATGTCACTGTCCTCAATGGCTGTCATGGCTGCCCCCATGCCTCATGAGGTCCAATCCCACCTCCCCGTCCAACCCATCTTCTGCCACTCCTCCCTCCTCCCTCTGTATTCCAGGAGTCCAAACAACTTACAGTTTCTTGATGATCCAAGCTCTCCATCACCTTTATGTGTTTGAACTTACAGTTTTCTCTGCCTAGAATGTCCTCCTGCTCCCTACCCTAAGCCTTGGGATATCTCCAACTTTGAGACCAATGGAAACCTACTCCAGGCAGCCTTCCTGGATTCTTCCTTCTCTAGACTTGTGTACATGGGGCTCCTTAGTGGTCCCTAGTACTCTGAAATTTATCTCATGGCATCACAACCACACACTGTGTGTCCTTCCTGCTAGACGAGGGCATTCTGAGGGCCGGAGCATAGTCTGTTCTGTCCCGACTACTTGCTGGCACATGGTGGGAGCTCCTGAAATAATGACTATTAAATGAATAAACTGGGTTGTAGCCTTGGCACTGCCACTTACTAGGAACTTAGGCAAGTAAGCTACTTAATACAAGGGGATCTGTAATAACCTTTCTTGCCTCCCTCGCAGAGTTGATGTGAATCAAAGAATGCATGCAAGTGCGTTTGATAAGATGTGAAGGGCGATTCCGCTGCAGGATAGTATGACAGGATCAACTTGTTTGGACTTCCCTATTCATTTACTTCCAGAGATTTGACACCCACTATGTAAGGAAGCAACTTGAGAATGTTGAAATTACTTAAATAGGGTAACAGTTCGGTGTCAGGAATATTTCTTGATGACATTACAAGGAAACGGAAGAGAACAAGATACTTTCACACAGAAGTACTGCTTTTTGACCATGCCCCGCCCCCTTGCAGTTTCGATTACAGCTGCACCCAACGGACGCATATCAATGAGAAACGTGTGTAAATGTGCGTGTGCGTGTGGGTAAACTTGGCTCCGAAACTGCACTTATTTAAAATCAAATGTAATTTCAACTAGCTGTCAACCCAGTAAATCACATATAAATGAAACATCACCAAATTCTAAAGTTAAAAAGTTCTTTCCTTTTGAAATCATCCAGATAGACTCTGCCTCCTTTTCGTGAGAAGGGGACACTTTATATGGAACAGATGGACTGATGGCTTTGTGACAAACCAACTTCAGCAGCCCAGGGGTGCTGGGCTGAGCAGCAGAAAAGAACACGGGCTCTGGCTTGGATCCGCTTCTCCACACTTCACTTCTGAGCCTACTCCAGCTGGCCTGACTATTTCTGAATGTGACAGTGAGAAATATGCAAGATTAACCACTACAAGCCAGGGCTGAAAGTAAAGAGCTAGCCCTGAGTTTGACCTGGGCAATCCCCTTCTGAGTCGACCTTCACTAACGACCTTCTGAGACCCTAGCCCTGTTCCAGATGCTTTGAGAGCACAGTTTTACTTAATTTCAACCACCATGGTATAAAGCTGGTACAATTATTACCTCTCATTTACATTACATTAAGTATTCAGTTATGTGAAAGAACTGTGGTTCAGGGAAAAATCTGGTCCAAAAATGCACAGCCGAACTAAGATTTAAATACAGATTTTTTTTTTTTTTTTAAACTCTGAAGAAATGTCTCCTTACTTTACACAAATAGAATATATTGTCTGGGGCTTTTAAATGGTATGTAGGTACTGGCTATGGATGTGGTTATTACCTGAAGAATTCACCACTGACTTTTACTGTAGAGCAGTCATTAAGATACAAATGAAATTAGATGGGGATTTTGAAGAACTCATCTGGTATACTGAATAAAGCAAAATCCCTTCAAGTACTAAACACTACTAAAGTACAATTAAATCTTCAATTATATTTCAGGAAATGAGTGGTTAGAATATAATAGCTAACTTATAAAAAAGAAACTACATGCTTAAAAGTATCAGTCTTATTCCTTACATTTAGTTCAGTTCAAATGCTAACACATGGAGGTACAAAGTCATGGCAAAACATTTTCAAGGAGAGGCCAAGGGTCCATGTTTGCCATGGCCATGGCCGGGAAAATGCGATGCTACTTTCCTCAGCCCACACTAAATCCCTCGGTGTGGTGGACAAGAAGAATGCAGTCCACAAGGAGGAGACAGAATTCTGCTGCCCCTGCCCCCTCCTGCACACCTGAATACAGTGATGGAAATGAAGAGAAAGAGAAGAAGGGAACCTCACAAGGGGCCAAGGAGAATGTCTATTCGCCCGATGTTGTCCTTTTTACTCCACGGCAACATTACTATCATCATCATCACCATGGTCACTGTTATGGGCTGAACCGTGCCCCACTCCCAATTCATAATATAGAAGTCCCACCCCCAGTCCCTAAGAATGTGACTGTATTTGGAAACTGCTTTTAAGAAAGGTAATGAAATCCAATGAAATCCTATCCAATTCGACTAGTGTCCTTATAAGAAGAGGAGATGCGGACACAGGCACAGAGAAAGGTTCTGCTGATGAAGCAGAGGCAAGATGGCCAGTTCTAAGCCAAGGAGCAAGGCTTCCAAAGAAGCCAATCCTGCGGACACCTGGCTCTTGGACTTCCAGCCTCCAGAATTGTGAGAGGGTGACTTCCTGCTGTGTGAGCCCACAAGTCTGTGCTCTTTTGTGACAGTAGCCCAAGCAAAATAAGACAATCATCACCACCACCGTCATCATTTCATCCTCATGGCCATCAATATTATTCTTACCACTACTGATGAAAATATCCACTTATGGCCCTTTTATAAAATTCTGGAAACCATGTTAAGCACCCATACGTTAGTTCAATTAACTCGGTGAGGTAGATGCCACCCACTATTACCCCATTTTCCAGAGCAGTAAGGCTCGGAGCTCTGGCTCATGTGCCAATAAATAATGGTGGCTAAACTCAAGCCATGTCTCTCTGACTCCAAATTCCAAACTTTATTATTTTTTTTTTCTGTCTCACTTCTATCTGCCCTTGGCCAGATTAGGATTTCAGTTTAAGAAAGAGAATTCCTCAGGGGCACCTGGATGATGCACTCGGTTAAATGTCCAACTCTTGATTCGGGCTCAGGTCATGATCTCAGGGTCATGGGACTGAGCCCTGAGCTCAGTCTGGAGTCCGCTTAAGACTCTCCTTGTTCCTTCTTCCTCTCTCCTTCCTCTCCCTCACCCTCTCGCTCTCTCTAAAATAAATAAATAAATCTTCAAAAAAAAAAAAAAAAAGAGAGAGAGAGAGAGAGAGAAAGAATTTCTCAAAAATGTCAGCAGAGTTGGCCTGTAAGAAGAGATCATTTGTAAATCCTTAAGTCTTGTTTTTAAAATCCCACCAAAAATATTCTCACCAGCTCCACCTGTTGCTTACTTTTCCCACCCCTTCACCACCCAAGTTTCTTCTCACCTTCCTCCCAGAAGCTGATTCTCCACAGAGAAAATTCATTTATTATAGGAGGCACAAGCCATTTAAAAGGATCATAAACTATTACAAGGTTGACAAGGATACCCAACCCATCTAGGGGAGTTGTCCTTGCACAGCCCTGGAGAACACAAAAATTACGTGAAATGTCCAAGGTACCACCTCACAGAAATCTACTGACTATGCTCTGTGCCTGGGTCTGATTAAAAAAAAAAAAAAAAGTGAATATAATGGATAGAATACTGCCAATTCCAATTTTCCATCTATTAAGCATGTATCTGATTTGCACATAATTCTACTTAGCTATTTTAGGTTTCGCGTTTCAGTTTTCAGTCACTTGGAGAAACCAGAGATTCCAGACCAGACAATTTTCTCTAAGTCACTCAGTATTGTAGACATTACTTTGGAACTTAACCACACAAATTCTTTTGAAATGTTTAATAAAATTGGCTTCTTTGACAGGCCATTTCTTTTTTTCTCTTGTTCTCTGCTCTTTGAGACTTGTACTATAGGTATGTGCTAATTTTCTTGAATGGGTTAGATAAATGGTTTATTCTCAGAGGAAGCCACAACTGATTTATACAGAAAATGTTTATATTCATATTCTGTGATCCTAGAGGTACTTTATTTCCAAAATAGATTATGTTTGGGGCTAGAATAACTGTGCTTTTTCATTGTGGACTTAACTCTTTTGTGACAGTAGCCCAAACAAAATACATCGGCTAAATGTTTTGCTCACTGAAGAGAAATGGGAAATATTTGCTTGCTGAATCCTGAGAATGCAACTTTTTAGTAACTAATCAGTTTTTCTCCATGAAGGAAAGGACCTTAAAAATTATGTGGTCCAACCCTCTTTTTACAAACTTGGACACTGTGGCCCACGAAAGTGAAGGGATTTGCCTAAAATCTAAAGACAAATCATCCTCAGAGGTCTTGCTGCTCACTCCATTGAACTGTTTGGGTCCCTGGCTCAGAGCTCAACATATCACAGAGGTCTCTTGGAAACACCCTATCCTAAAGATGCCATACATCCTATTAGTCTCAATGGCCTTTCTCTGTGTGTTTTTTTAAAAAATTTATTATTTATGTATTTATTGTCTTTCTTTTCCTACTAGAATGAATATAATTTCCATGAAGTTTTGTTTATTGCCCTATCTCTAGACCTTCATAGTAGATGCTCAATAAATACCTATTGAATGATAAGGTCACTGAAAGTAGGAGAGAATCCTAGGCTTACCACTTTTCCTGCCAAATGTAAATGGTAGCTCATGACTTCCCACAGCCCCTCTCTTCCCGCAACCCAAATAGCATCCATGGCGAACATCTGTTGATGCTTGCTACGCTCTAAGCACGGACCCACACTCTACATGCATGAACTAATTTAATCCTAACAATAAACCCTACGAAGTGGGTATGACTGTAGCCCTATTTTATAGATGAGGAAACTGAGGCAAAGAGAAGTTAAGCAACTTGCTCAGGGCCACACAGCCTGTAGGGGGTGGAGCGGGCCGTCACACCCAGGCAGCTGGGGCTCCAGAGCCCACATCTGTAGCACTTCTGTTCTCACGCCTCTTGTGGTGATGGCCACCCACGTCTATGAACTTTATTCTCTTTTCACCCCTTCCCCAAGTGAACGCTGGGAGTAATCAGGGCTCACTATGTCTCTTTCACGAGGGTAAAATGCAAACTCAGCTAGTGGAAAGAAATGGTGAAGTCAGAGGCTTCAGAGCTAAGAGATGACAGATTCATGAAGGGGAAGCAGGTAGGAAGTGGAACCAGGTAAGTACACAGTAGATACTCACCTGTGTACTTACCTGTGAACCAGGTAAGTACACAGGTGAGTGAGGGAAGGGGAAGGGAGAGAAGGGCGAGTGGCCACACAGCCAAGGCCTGGATGAGAGACGGCCACGGGCAGACACACCCTGGCTAAGCCCTGTGACCGCTGCTGGGAAGACAGTGAAAAGTTCCAATTGCAAATCATTATAGAAAACAAAAACTGCTCACTGAGTATAACAAAATATGAAATGACAGTTCATTCAGGTGGTTCCACAGGAACGTAAAGGACAGGTAAGTCACCTGTGTAAAGCATCTTAATAATTACAGAGCAGGAAACTGTGCCTACTTGCGTGAAAAAGAGGACCGCTTGCTTCCCGGGGCAGACATATGGACCTCAGGAGCGGAAATGCTGCCCGTGCTGCTGGAGGAGCTAAAATCCGCTTCACTACCTGAAAAACAACAGGGGGCAGAGAGACAGGCGTGAAGGAAGGAAACCTGAGAACAGGCTGGCTACTTCCCTGCCCGGCCAGGCCCCCAGGTCCCCGCAGGGGCACACTCAAAGCTCAGCAAGTGGCAGGATTCCAGAGCTTCCCGGCTCTCGGTCCGTTCCTCAAAGCAAATAAGAGAAGGTGCGAGAACGAGGACAATATTTCATAAACACAGCTTAGAAGCCCAGCGGGGCTGGTTTCATAAAGACCGATCTTCCTGCGGACACTCCCTGGTGGCCGAGGTGGGGACAGACACGCAGGGCTCTTCCTGTGCGTCCTCAGCCCTCCCTCAGCCACAGGAACGTTCCGGCCCAAACTTCAGGCAGAAGGAAGAGCATGCCTGTCAGTCCCAGAGTCGTTTTTCCAGGAGAGTGTATCTTTGGGCTTTTGCAGTCAGCTAGCCGTTCCTGAATCTGGCTCTTTTAGGTCTGGGGAGAATCAGCAGGGGGCAAGCAGCGGGGAGGACAGTGAGGAGGGCTCCAGACAGGTCCTTGAACCTGCTTTCTGATGAGTGACTCTGACTGCTCGGATGCTTTTCTTTCTTTCTCTTTTTTTTTTTTTTTTTTTAAGATTTTATTTATTTATTTGATGGATGGAGATCACAAGTAGGCAGAGAAGTAGGCAGAGATAGAGGAGGAAGCAGGCTCCCTGCTGAGCAGAGAGCCCGACCCGGGGCTCGAACCCAGGTCCCTGGGATCATGACCTGAGCTGAAGGCAGAGGCTTTAAACCACTGAGCCACCCAGGGGCTCCTGCTGCTTTTCTACTGAGAACACAACCTTCACGGGGGACCTGGGTGGCTCAGTCATTAAACGTCTGCTTTGAGCTCAGGTCATGATCCCAGGGTCCTGGGATCAAGCCCTGCATTGCGCTCCCTGCTCAGTGGAGAGCCTGCTTCTCCCTCTTCTCCCTCTCCCACTCCCCCTGCTTGTGTTCCCTCTCCTTGTGTCTCTGTCAAATAAATAAATAAAATCTTAAAAAACAAACAAACAGACAAACAAACAAATAACACATCCTTCACAAAAAGGCAGAACTGAACATTTCCAAGCAGAATGAAGAAAGTTCACAGCGACAGTGATGGAAACTGGGGTTATTATAGGGATGTGTGACATTGTAGTTGGGGGAGGGGGAGGGAGAGTGTTCATTAGTTTACAAAAATCACGTTACATTTTGAGTACAGACTACAGACTGTTATGTAATTAGAAACATGTTGTGTGGCAGAATAATTAATATAAATTTATTTCTAACAAAAACATACAGAGTTCTGAAATGGTCATCATAGAACTATTCCATGGATTGCCTTGGGGAGTGAAGGAGAGTGGAAGAGGCAAAAAAAAGAACAAATGAGAAGAAGGAAGAGATGATTTTTAAAAAGGTAAAATTCTATAGGCTTTTGGAAAAATAAATCTAGCTATACAGTTTTATTTGACCTTATCTCTCAACTCCTACAACAGTTTGTGACTCTTGTGGTCTAGAACCCAGAGCCAGCTCACATTTCTGGGTTGAGAAAAATAGGAATGACCTAAAACCTTTGAGTTTCTTTTTTTTTTTTTTTACTTTTCAGTGTAAAAAATACATTGAATTCATTGTTTATGCACCACACCCAGTGCTCCATGCAATGCGTGCCCTCCACAATACCCACTACCAGGCTGACACAACTTCCCACCCCCCCCTAGCCCCTTCAGAACCCTCAGATTGTTTTTCAGAGTCCGTAGTCTCTCATGGTTCACCTCCCCTTCCAATTTCCCTCAACTCCCCTCTCTTCTCCATCTCCCCATGTCCTCCGTGTTAAAAACCTTTGAGTTTCTAACAAGCCATGAGCTATAATTATCATCACAATAATAACTATTTATTGAGTGCCTACTAGGCACCAGACCCTCTAGGACAAGTTTTCTATTCTTTGTATCTGTTAATCTTGACAGGTCTGTAAAGCAGACGTCAATCTCGCTATTCTACTACTGAAGAAATTCAAAACTGATTTGCCCAAGGCTTGTGGGGGACAAATCCTGGTCAGGACCAAGTCTCCATGCCACTTCTCCACACCATGCTGCGTCCTCAAGAAGGCAGTGGGAAGAACGAGGGCGCAGGGGAACTTCCTGGATACACTATATAGTCCTGTTTCCCTAACAGCCAAGAGGACCACTGGTACGAGATGCAGCCAGACTGGCCCACTGGTGAACAGATCCTCTCACTGACAAGTTGTATTAATTATGCTAGAAGGAAAGGCAGGGCAGAGACAGAAGTCCCTTCCTGGACTCCCAGCACCTCTCTGGAATTTCATCTTCTGGAAAAGACACCAAAAATGGCCGCTTAGCACAGTTGATGGCAGTGAATCCTAATTCCCACCAGAAGTCCAGGAGAATTAGGCAGTTTATCAGGACTGAGAGTGGCTATTCCTTCCGGATTTCAGAGACTCCGTCTAATGTTGTAACGGGCTCCCCAAATATAATTAGTTCCCTCTGCATAATGCACTAGCTAAACTGCAGTATTTTACAGTCTCAAGGATTCATGATTATTGGTAGTGCTATCCGGCAATATGCTAGTCCTGACCTCCTAATTCCACCAGCCCTGTCTGCTAGTAAATCATCAGGTTAGTGACTAAGTGATAAAGGCAGACAGTTTTCAAAAAACAGATCCTGTGGGTGCAGCCACCAGGCTCGAGAGACGATTCTCTAACGTAAGATTATGACTCCGAAACACCCAATTTACATCCCTTCAAAGAAACGCATAACCCCACCAATTATAACTTAACTGCCTGAATAAAAACAGAAATTCTACAACAGAAACAGACCAGACAACTGCTGAAAATCCATTGTCTCCTCAAGATGCCTTTGATCTGTGGTAATTATGTACTCTGAACTGAAGGGACGAGTTCACTCTCCACCTCACTGCTATTGGAACTCGACATATTGACTCCTAGGTATGGGCGGGGCCCACGTTTGTTCCTATACTTCTCTTTCTTACCTTCTGGAAGAGGTTAGAAGATTCATGACGGGTACCCAGTGGCTGCATGCAGGACTGAGTAAGAGGATAGAGAAAACATCGACGCTACTTAACGCCATTTCACTTTGCTATGTTTTAAAATACATCTTCAGTTTGGTTAATGCAAGGTAAAGTCAACACACTCTTCTTAACGGATACGCAGAAAGGTCAATTGCACTACATTATCTGATACACAAACTCTTTCATTTACTAAGCAAGATAACTGAGAGGAAGACTGGAGATCTGAAAGTCCCCGTTTACCTACCAGCTGGCAACAAAGACTCAAGGAAGGAGAGGCTCTTTCTACTCATTTCCTTTAATCAGCGTGTGCAACTAGGTTAGTGCTGTGGGGATTATAGCTCAAGGATCATCGGTATTATTCAAACCATACAAAGACGGCACCTAACCTAAAAATATAGGCCCTGCGTCAGACAGCCCGGGTTCAAATCCCACCACTACCGGTCACTAGATGGGGGCCTTCTGGCAAGTTACTTCGCCTTTCTGCGCTTCATTTTCTCCATCTGTTGCACGGAGATGATAATCATGGATTCTGCCTCTTAAGGTTATTGTAAGCAAGGAGTGTGTGTGTGTGCGTGTGTGTGTGTGTGTTTACAAACACATGCATACACACACACACACACACACACACACACACATAAACCACCTGATCCCTTGTAAGGTCTCAATAAATGTTAGCCATTCTTCTCCTGCAGGGGTTAAAAAGACAACTTTTATTACACATTTCCTTTTTAAGAAATTTAGAAAACAGCAATGATCCGCAGGACAAAATGCAGTCTATTATTCCATCACCAAAAAATAACTAAAGTTAACCTTTTGATGTATAATTACTCAGCATTCATAGTTAATACATTACTATGTAGTCTAATTGATTTTCTTTTAATATGTGAATATCTTCAAAATATACTACATTATAGGTTTATATATATATATACACATATATATAAAATATATATTTAAGATATATTTATATATATATTTAAGATTTATTTGAGAGATTGAGAGAGCAGGGGGAGGGACAGAGGGAGAGGGAGAGGGAGAGAGAAACTCAAAGCAGACTCCGTGCTGAGTGTAGAGTATGAAGTGGGGCTCGAGCTCACAACCTTGAGATCACGACCTGAGAGGAAAACTAGAGTCAGATGTTTAACTGACTGAGCCACACAGGTGCCCCTGTGTTGTGTTCTATTAAATCAGTGAGTATATAGTCTATGTTCAATTTTTCTATTATGAGTAAAAAATACTATATGCCAGAAACCATTCTAAGCATATTTACTTATCAACTTATTTACTTCCCATGATAGTACAGACCTTATGAGGTAGAGACAATTATCAGTCCCTGTTGCAGACAAGGCAGAGAAGTTGAATGACATGCACAAGGGGGTACAACTATCAAGAGGTGGAGGCAAGACTTGTACCTAGGCCAAGAAGGCCAAGGAGACTCCCCGCTGAGCTGGGAGCCCAAGTCAGGGCTACTGCAGGACCCTGAGATCATGACCCGAGCTGAAGGCAGATGCTTAACCAACTGAGCCACCCAGGTGCCCCCTTGTCTGCTATTCTTTAGAATCAATGCCTGAAAGAATTTTTAAGCCAAAGGATATGCTCATTTCCAGAAATTTCATATTGCATCGCATATATTTTTGGATGACATTAGCCTAAAGCAGTTTTTGTGGTCAAGAGCGTGTTTGTCTCCACATGCCTGTGTGTAGATAACTGACCTCGAATCTGATGTCATAGAGAATACTCGGAAAGAGCGCAGGATACAGTATTTGCTGTCGCAGACTTGTGTTTGAACAGCTAAAGGGAGTTTTAAATGCATGCCTAAGTTATCCTCATCAGTATTGTCTCTGGTCAGCTACTGGCGTCGGTGGAGCAGGATTCCAGGACTGAAAGCAGTGGATGACCCTGATGACCTCTACCTCCTGATGCCAATGTCTTGGTGACTGCACATCGTGCGGCAGAAGGCATTCTCCAACTAGTGAGCTCTGCTCCCTGGCCTCCAGAAACTCTGGTGGCCTTTGCTTGTAGGACCGCTGGTTCTCTTGAGAGGCATGACTCTTTTTCATAATGTCAGGGCAATAAGCATTCTGTGCATGTGATGGTGAGGCCAGGAATGAGAGAAGGAAGGAAAAATGGAAACAAAAAGAGTATGTGCAAAAACTGATAACTAGACTTCTTTTTTTGAAACACTGCCTGCGAACTGGTCTCTTAGGACATTATTATTTTTGCTTTCAGGAGACTATGGAGTCCTCAGACATCAGAACATCACAAGCCTCTGAAAACAGAGGCTACTAAGCTGTGTTAAGCCATTCTAAACCACTGATTGAAGCAACCCCAAACCTTCCTTTATCCTTTGTCACCACAAAGCTATCAAATTAATTCAGATTGGCCACCTACATCCCTACCTCAAACAGAGGCAACAAATTAAAAAGGGAAAAAATAAAAACAAAAAAATAGTTCCCCATCCCTTCTCCCCCACCCCCAACACACACACACAGATACACAGATCTTTTATTTAAAGGTCTCTAGAGAGGAGAGGAGCCATTTCCACTGAAGCCAAGCAGAGCTATTAAGGAGCAGCTGCGGAAGTGGACACATGTAATTAAAGAAGACACTATTTACAAAAAAAAAAAAAGAAAAAAAGCTTCTTTAAAGTAGATTCTGTAGAACGGACTCTTAGCTGCGAAGCTCTAGGGCACCCAGCCAATGAATCCAAGAAACTCTTCACAAACTAAACAGGATTTTCGTTTTAGTTTCTGCAAACTATTCTCTAAAACCCCTCTAGGCATTTATTTTAGAAAAGGAATATTTGATCAAAAGATCAATAAACTGATTGGAGATATATATATGCAAGTTTTCTTGCATTTCAGAACAAAAGACTTTCTGAAAAAGTGTAAATGCATTTTCATTTGTATCATAATTTCAGAAAGGATTTCTCTTCATTATGATTGAGGTTTAATGGATGGAGCCACCATAAACTTAAAAGCATAAATATATACACAATTAAAAACAAAAGGAGGTTCAAATTTAAAGTATTTGGAAGACAGTTTTGTATTGAAAAAATATGACTACATAACAGCAAAATTCCTTATAGGAAAATAGCAGTCAAAGACAAATAATAAACTGAAGGAAAATATTTACAACAGAAGACAGACAAAAGGCAATCTCCTTAATTTACCAAAACCTCATACAAATTGGGGGAAAAAGAAAAAACCCTAAAAGAAAAATGGGCAAAGGACATGAACAAGCAGATGGTAGATAGAGAAAAAAAAATGACCAATACACATGGACAGACATTCAATCTCATATGTAACATAAAAAAAAAAAAAGTAAATGTAAACAAAGAGATTTTTTTCAGTTATCAGATTGGCAAAAAATTTAAAAATCTAAGTTTGAGAATACTAGCTCTGTTGAAGGTTTGAGAAAAACACTCTGATAAGAGTCAAGAAGAGAGTGAGGAGAAATTTCTCCCGCACATGAGCATTGAACAAACAACTTAAATGCCCATCAGCAATGACTGGTGAAGTCAGGTGGTACAGCCACCTAGGCGAATACCTATCAAGGAGTGACATGAACCTGTCCCTGCTCAATGAAAGCATCTTGAAGCCATGTGGCTAGATAAGAAAAACAAGATGCAGAATAGTGGGTGTGGCATGTCTGCTGCTTCATAAATAAATCTTTAAATAATATATAACTGGCTACATCCACAGAACATTTTCACTGAGGGATTAAAAAAAGATCTGTTAATAGTCGTTTCCCTTTGGAATGGGACAGTAGGGATCTAAAGAGACCCTCATCTTCACTTTATATCTTTCTGAGCCATTTCGCTCCTCTAACCATATGCTTATTACTCTTCTTATAAACCAATGATAGGATACACTAACATAATGGGCAACTGATTTTCCCTTTGAAAAAGATCTAAAATTTTTAAAGAAAAAGCACTTTATAGGAAAAAGCAATCACACCATTCCATGTAGTGTTAAGAGGACTTTGGAGTCAAGTCACTTGGGTTTGAGGAATCATGCCTCTTCTACTAACTGTGTAAAGGCTTAGGCAAATTATTTACCTTCTCTCTACCTTAGTTTCCTTATCTGTGAAATGGAGATAAAGATATTAATAGTAAGCATTGGTAAGGGATTCCAGGAATTAGGCGATGCATACAAGAAAGTTAGAACAGTGCTTGGCACATAGCAAGCACTCAGTCTATGTTAGTTGTTATAATTTCTAGTTAGAACTACTGGTACAGTGGCTTGATGGCCAGAAAAAGCTTTTAAATATCTTTCCCTTAAAAAGACCCACAATACAAAATGCCTTATCCTACTTAAGTCAAACATTCTTACAAACACTCTTTACAAAAGGTGGTTTTCCTTCAGCCATTTGTCAGTGGAGACTATGTTTCTATGTTTTACTGTGTGTGTGTGTACAACAGAGTATGTCTCAAAAATCTGTGGTCCTAAAACAAACTCTCCATGGTCTCCTCCAAATGTCTTTATAGAGTTGCTCCTGGGTTACAACCCACTTTAAGTAAGCCCCAGGGAAAATGCACTTAGGTTGCTTGACCTATTCTTACCAAAGGTCAGTACCCTGAGCCAGGAAGCTTTGAAGGTCTGAGGAAGAAGGGTAGGAGCATGAGAGATGAGACCCAAGAGGACTGAGAGGGTCAAAGGCATCTCTATCTGTTCATCGTGGGCTGGTACAACTACTTGTCTTGATAGAAACACAGGGAATACACCTGCTGAGCAAGAAAGCAGATGAAAGAAAGATAAAGCAATCTAAAGAAACTTCCAAAAAGCAGGGGGAGTGAACATTTCTGAAAGAAACCCCAGATACATCTAGTCTCCCTTTGCATCACCATCAGCGAAAATTAACACTATGCATTGGCCAACCTGAGTAGAGTACAGGAAAGACAACGGATGCTGTTTGGTTTTGTGAATGATCACCCAACTTCCTGGGCCTGTTCTCATGATCAGTAATAAATAAATATGTGCCCTGTTATCTTACCACAGATGGCCAAAAAGAGAACACTAGGCAAGAGATCCGTCAGTTCAACCCAAGGCCAATCAGGTGCCTCTGGAATCTTCTATAACCACTGCCACACACTACCCAGCATCACCAGAAGGAGGCGCCAGCCTGCAAAGTCACACACCAACAAGCTCTACCCAAAGAAGGCACTATAAACTCTGGCTCCATCTCTCAGCAGCTATGTGTTCCTGTCCAGGCGATTTTACCCTCACCAAGCCTTAGTTTTCCTATTTATTATGTATATGTGTATGTATTTTTTAAATGATTAACTTGTTTAACAAAAATTTATTGAGCATCTGTCATGTTGTTATGCATCAGGCCCCACTCTAGGTGGAGAGAAGTTCCTATCTTGGAGAGTTGCTGTGAAATTGAAATAAATGAAAAGTGAAATGTGTGGGAAGTGCTTGACAGGCTCATAAATACTCACTTTATAATTCTTATTAATAATATAATGATTCTTAAATCTTACTACCTAAAGATCATCAGGAAAGTTAAGTAATAGTGTGTTTATCTGGTTAACACTCACAAAAATTCCAGTTCAGAAAGATTGGGGAGAAGCCAGGAATGTGCATTTTTAGTCATTACCACAGATGACTATGTAACCAGCGGTCACAGACCACACTGAAGAGGAATCCAAAGATAAAGAATACATGGAATCTTTCTCCAGGTCTAGTCAGATTGCAAGGACTCTCTTCAACGGAAAGCTGAAGATGAGTGAGCAGAAGTTGAGGTCCTTTATCAAGGACCAAGCACCCAGAAAAGAGTCTACCTTCCAGGATGATTTACCCCTCACAGATCTCCAGAAGCCCCTTTCTGGGCTAACTCCATCTTCAAAGAGTTGTAAGGGGTGACAGGGACATAGAGAAAACGTGGCTTATTTGAAAACTGGCCCAGATCCAGCCAAACTCGTGCCCACATGATGGTTTGTAGAGCTAGCGGGATATTTAGCAGTTGGCCCATGGTTTGAAGTCCTCATAAATCCCGTTTTAAAGAGGAGGGACTGGGGCTTCGGGGCGGCTCAGTTGGTTAAGCACCTGCATTCGGCTCAGATCACAATCCTGAGGTCCTGGGATGGAGTCCCACGTCAGGCTCTCTGCTCAGTGGGGAGTCTGCTTCTCCCTCTCTCTCCGCTCCTCTCCCTGGCTTGTATTCTTTCTCTCAAATAAAGAAATTAAATCTTAAAAAAATTAAAAAAAAAATAAAGAGGATGGGCTGACCAGTTTGGAGCTGGGGGTGTCAAATACCATTCAGCAGAGAGAATCAGCTCACAATCTAGCACACTCCCTGTCTGGGTTAGCCCGTCAGCCCTGACTTGCTGCCTTCGGCGTGGTCGATGTATACATGGCTGACACGCTGAATGGCGCCAAACCCACCACACAACCATCCACCATCGCCCCGTGCTGACTCAGCACTGGGCACCAACCTTTCAGCAGGTGGGCACAGAAGCAACCATCTCCCATTGTCTTCCATTGAACAGGTCTGGGGAGAATTACATCTATTGTGGCCACGAACTTCATCTTAATTGACTATTCTGGGAACCTGGTAATAACAGAAGTAAATCCGCCCTGAAGAATTTTCCAGACTCTTACATGTTCCTTATCTTTAAGTTCTTGGCAAGTTCACTGAACTGAACTGACTTTCTGCCCCTTTCAAAAAGCTAGCTGGTTCTATTTAAGGAAAAGTGTTTATCCAGTGATTACTAAAATGAAGTGCCTGCCTCCGTGTCTGGCAGGAAGACCTAAATCAGGGAAAAGCCAGCCTTGAGGTGGCGGGGTGGGATCAGAGCAGGGATGACATTGTGGGGGGAGTTAACAGGGGAGGTAGGGGGGATCCAGGGGTGGCAGAGAGGAATGGGGACTGACAAGTCATCAACACTGAAAAGTCAGAGCTGGGCTAGGAATGAGGTCTGTGACTTCAAGTCCAGAGCATAAAAGGAAAAGATGAGTCTTTTTTGAAGTCATCTCACCTTCCACTCCCAGTAAAGTGGTGTTGTCTGCAGGCAGTTCCAGACCATGAATGCAGCAAAAACACCCACTCGCTAGGAAGACAGGACATAATCTACCACTTGCTACAGAGACTAGCAACAGCACTAAAACAGCATGGTTTTTCATTTTGTTTTATTTTATTTTTCTTAAGATTTTATTTATTTATTTATTTATCTATTTATTTAAGACAGGCAGAGAGAGAAAGCCAGTGCTCCAACAGTGGGAAGGGCGGAGGGGAAAGAATCTGAGATAGACTCTGAGCTTAATCCCTGGACCCTGAGATCCTGACCTAAGATGAAATCAAGAGTCTGAGACTTACCCAGCTGAGCCACCCAGATGCCCCCCCCCTTTTTTTAAGATTTTATTTATTTATTTGACAGAGATCACATGTAGGCAGAGGCAGGCAAAGAGAGAGGAAGGGAAGCAGGCTCCCCGCTGAGCAGAGAGCCCGATGCAGGGCTTGATCCCAGGACCCTGGGATCATGACCTGAGCAGAAGGCAGAGGCTTTAACCCACTGAGCCACCCAGGCGCCCCGGGATGCCCCTCTTTTATGTATTTATTTATTTATTTAACCTCACTTCTGTCAGAAGAGCCATTTTCTTAGTTGACTTCAAGACCTAACAGTCTTGGCAGCCTCCTCTCGTCTTCCCCACCCTGTGCAGCAGCCTCGAGGCTGCACCACATGGTGTGTATTCTCTAGTCACAGGCCACCCCCCCAGGGCTGTGGCCCCAACAGGGAGGGGTGCAGGAAGGGTTGCCACAATCTACATCTTCGCTGAAGCAGCCTCTTGCACTGGACCCTCTCCCTTGACTTTCTCAGCAGCACCAACCTTCCCCTTTTTCTATACTGGAACAGTCTTCCAGGTAATTACATCACTGGACCTTGGCAACTCTCAGCCATGCTCCACTTCTAATATCTTGATTTCCTTTCCCCTTGGTTCATGCATGATATATCACCGCTTGGTTTTACCCTTGCATTTTCAATCTCTGTGAAGTTGTTTCTTTTTGTTTTTTATGAGGTGACACTTTAGTAGCCTCAGTTACCAGCTGTGTGACCTTAGCAAGACACATAACCTCTCTGTGCCTTGCTTTCTTCTCTAAAAGGGAAAAGATAATAGTATCTATCTCATAGAGTATTGAAAAGATTATATAAGCTAATATATGAAAAAGTAGTGCCTGGCACTCAGTTAACACTTTAGAGGATTTTTTTTAAGAGTTTTATTTATTTATTTGAGAGAGAGCATGAGAGGGGGAAGGTCAGAGGGAGAAGCAGAACTCCCTGCTGAGCAGAGAGCCTGATGTGGGACTCGATCCCCGGACTCCAGGATCATGACCTGAGCCGAAGGCAGTCACTTAACCAACTGAGCCACCCAGGCACCCTCAGTTAACACTTTAAAATACTGCCTTTATTTTTATTTTTCTTCTTATGATCACCCTCGCAGAATCACATCTGGGTCCCAACATGTGTAACCAAAATCAGGGAAAAGGACTTGGAGCAGGAACAAGGAGTGAGGGGAGGCTGTCATCTGGGATGTGAGTAACAAAGCTAGCAGGAAAACAGACAGAAGGTGGTTCTGACAGAGGCTGGTAAGGATTCTGCCTCCTTCCTTGAGATTATAAATCAGTGAGTAAATTCCTCAGCTCTGGGCTATGTTGACTGAACTCTCAATTTCACATGAAAGCCTGAAGCACATCATAGAGAGCTAACTACCGAACCTTCTCATAGAGGCTGTAGGTCATCACACCGTGGGAGACAAGCTCCACCAGGGCAAGATTTCATGTGTTCCTACTGGAACGCCCCACAGCTCTCTGCACCCCTAGCAGGCGTCCAGTTGAGACAATGATCCTGATGTCGAGAAAGGGGCAAATCCCTTAGGATGGACACAACTTGGGTTCAAAAGACGCCAACAAAGGGAAATATTTCCTGTGGCAGGATTAAGATTCCACGGAAGAGCCTCCCGGAACTACCTAGCTTTCAAAACTACCCATGACTATTCAACCCATAGACAAGGAGTGGTGGAGGGCAAAGGGAGCGGCATATGAAAGCAGCAGCCCTGGAGGGAAAAGTAACAGCAGCGAATGATGTGATGAAGGCAGTTCAGGGGAGAGATAGTCGAAATTCTTTTTTTTTTTTTTTTTTTTTTTTAAGGTTTACTTATTTTAGAGAGAGAGAGAGAGGGAGAGTGTGAGCATAGCGGGAAGGGGCAGTGGAAGAGGGAGAGAGAGTCTCAAAGACTCTCCACTGAGTGCAGAGCCTGACTCGGTACTTGATCTCACAGCCCTGAGCTCATGACCTGAGCCAAAACCGAGAGTCAAACACTTGCCTGACTGCGCCACCCAGGGGCCCCTAGTTGAACATCCCTCTAAGCCACGGGCCCCCAAATTTGTGTCCGACAACAAGTGTCTCGTACTGGACACAGTCTTTTTTTATTTTCGAAAATCCCTACACTTGTTTCTCGGAGAAAACATGTCAACATGTTACCTTCCTCAGAGAGGTAGAGATTAGAGAAGAGGAACCACATGTTTTCTTACCCTAGCGATACCGCAGCCATGGTTTCTTCTGAAGTGACTGCTGGGATCTTCCCTGGCCTACTGATACCCTCCTTCAGTGATCTTCATGTATCAAGAACCAACTGGACCAATGGAAATGAGACATGGGAGAAAGTGGCAAAGACTTCAGGTCACAGTGCTGTGCGGGAACCAAGCAGGGGCCCAGAGAGTCACTTTTCATTATTTTCTCTGCAGAAAATCTATGAATCACGGTGCACAGGATTGGATTAATCAAATTCCTTGGATCCTGACACACTCTCATCATTGGTCCACGCAAGACGACCTTTATTTTAGTTCTTTCCTGACCGGTTTGTATGAGCCAGCATTCATGTTTCTTTAGTATTTATTTGTTGTACTTATGTTTTTTGTTTATTTCTTTACATTTAATCTTACAGTAAATGAAGAAACCACCACCCATCACAACAACTAAAATGTCTACACTAACTACTAAACTACACTAACTACTAAAATGTCTACACTACCTACCTCCACTTTCTATTCCGTGGTCACCATTTCCTTGCTTTCATTTTTACAAAGAATAGTCACATCTATAAGTATTCCTAAAAAGTAGATTCTTTTTTGTTTTCTGTTTTGTCCATCTTTCACTTTTTCATAAACAGGCTACTATGATATGTATCATCTTTTGGGATGATTTAGGTTCAAAATCATATTGCTAAGATCTTCCATATATCTGTAGTACATTCATCTGACTGCTATATAATATTCCACTGTATCTTATACCACAATTTATTTCTTCATTCTCCTGATGATGAGAAAATGAACTGGGTTTATTCCAGTTACTCATCTAGCTGGAGTTTCCATTATGATAAACAACTACTTGTATTTCCAGAGGCACAAGTCTCTCTAAGGAAAAAAAACAAAAAAACAAAAAAACAACAAAAAATAAAACAAAAAAAAACCCAGAAGAGTAAATCCACTTTTATGTAATATGTTCCATAGACAAAAAGAAATGCTCTGTGGACCATTTGTCTTTCTATACCTTTCCCTCTCGTTGTCATGGGGAGTCAAGAGCTAAAAGTAAAACTGGACTCTCTGCTTTACCTTATCTCAGTTTTACGGTGATCCAACACGCCTAAGGGGATCTTCATTCTTGGGTCATTCTGACCCTGACTAGCTCTAAGGGATCAGGAAGTCCATGATACTATTTTAGATTTTGCTTAAGTTATCTCCATGACCTTGCCCCTTAGCCTCAGCAATGAGACGGGCCCATGAACATGAGAAGCTGGCCCAGAGCTACTGTTTTATGAATATAACCTCATATTGTGGAGAGACAATCCTTGCTCCAGGGTAGGGAGTAATGGACACAAGTGTCTTCCTTAACACAGCCCAGAGTTGGTCAAGTACCTCGTTCTAAAGCCAAATGCTGGGTCTGAGTCACAGTCACAGCAACGATCTGGGTTTTTAAAAGACACCACTGTTGCGGAGAAGGGGAAGAGACTGTGTAAAAGTTTCCAAATCAGAAAGCCACTGCCCTACTTTGGAAAGGTTGAAGCTAAAGTAAAGATTTCTATCTTTTGATTTTCATCTAAGTATCTCCATGGTAGAGCTGACGACTTGTCACTTCTTAGTGTCTCTGTGAAGTTAGTAACTAGGTCTGTGAAGCAGGTCAGACAATTATAGCATAGATTTTTAAACCACCCTCTGCTCCCAAATTCACCAATAGTCTTCTCATTCCTCTAGGATGGTGGTTCTCAAAATGTGGTACCAAATCAGCATCAGCATCACCTAGGGCCTTGTTAGGAATGCAGGTTCTCGGACCACACCCCAGACCCGAGGCAGGGGTGGAGCCCAGTAACTGGGTTTTTAACAAGCCCTTGAGAAGGTTGGAGAAACATTGCTCTGAGACACCCCGACCAGATCCCGAGTACATAGCACAGTGCTGCATGGCTACCTCCGAGAAATAGACCATCGGGCTTGACTGTGACTTAAACACAGCTGTACTCATTTCGGGAATCATTTTCACACATTTCACCTTCAAGATAAGTCAATTTCTCAGTTTCCTTGGCATAAATCCAAGTGTTACTAACCATGCTTCACATAACTGACAATGCCTAAGACCCGTAGGTAAGAGCAGGGTCTAGCACGGGTAGCTTCTGAGTTCAGACATCTGATCTTTTTACTGACAATGTGACCGCAGGCAGTTCCTTGATCTCTCTGCCCCTGAGTTCCTCACTCCAAGAAGGGATTGACCATGCCTTGCCAATGGGATCACTGTGAGAATTAAAGGATGGACTGTGGGCGACTGTAAGTGCACAAGAAATACTCATCATTGCTACAGTTGGCCTACTTACCCATGTGTTCGGTATGTATGCCTAAGCACTTACACTTCCCTAAGAATTCTTGCATATGGGCACTATAAATGTGTGTGTGTGTGTGTGTGTATTTTAAAGTACCGTGGCTTAAAGAACAAGGTAAAGTGTTTATTACGTGACTAACGTCTAATGCAGGTGACTTAAGGTTTTTACAAACTACTGGGCTTTTGTCAGAAATGGTTTACCATGTTTGCATGCTGTTCAAAGTGGTTTACATGTATTCTTATTTAATCCTCACGATAAGCCCATGAGACAAGGTACAGTTTTACTCTCATTTTACAGATGAGAGAAGAAAAGCACAGGTAACTTGCTTGTGGTTATTACACAGCTCATAAATGGTGCAGCTGGGATTTAAAATCAGGTATACGGGCTTGAGAAATACCAAATAATAAATGCATTAAAATATGCCTTAAGCACTAAGAAGGCACACCTGCAAGGAACTTTGAGAGTTGGGGAAAATACGGTTTTTACCATAAATGCTTGCTTGCTTGCTCTTGCAAAGGGCATGCTGAAACCTTTGAAAATTCATTTACAATCAATCTGCAGCAGAGGTTTTTAACAAGATTATCACCATTCTGCTCTGCTCTGTATCTCTTATGGAGAGCAAACAATTAGTGAACACAGACCACACTGGCAAGGAGACTGCCTTTTTTTTAAACACATTAACCCTTGGGGCTGAGCCATTCACATATTTTCAACAGAGATAACAGGATTGAATCTTCATTCTTAAATGAAAAGTGAACATATTGTGAATGCACTTAAAAGAAGTATTGCCTTTTGAAAACATCTAATAGAAATGGGTTTTTCATGGTGTGGTCTGAGGACACCGGCATCTGTGCACCTAGGCTATCTGCTGAAAATAGACAATGACTCATATTCCAGACTTGTGGACTGAAATTTCTTTACATGATTCCCATAATCCACATTTTTACAAACTGT
Organism: Mustela lutreola; assembly: GCF_030435805.1. Lineage (NCBI taxonomy): Eukaryota > Metazoa > Chordata > Mammalia > Carnivora > Mustelidae > Mustela > Mustela lutreola. The sequence goes on along the minus strand of NC_081292.1, from coordinate 28,770,949 downwards.
CCCCAAGTGATCTTTTACACACACTAAAGTATGAAAAGCACCGTCATAAATGGCTCTTGTTTTTTAATATTTAACTATAAACTGCAAGCTACCCGCTCTGAGCTGTTTAGTAACTCTGCGTTCTGCCTGCTTCTTCCCATCGGGAAGGTTCCACACCCAGGCCATCAGCGTTTCTCACCCGGAATTAACCGCAACAGCCCCACACTGCGTCCCAGCTACTCAGTGTGGTCCTGAGCACTCCATCTTCCATGCTGCTCCAGAGCATAGAGGTGACCCACCTCCTCATGAGGTGACACCCCCCCCCCAACGCTGTTGAAACCCTCTAATGGCACTCATGTCCTTCAGATCAAGTCCACACTCCCCGGCGTGATTTCCAAGCCCTTCTGCCTCCCTTCAGCTGCCACTGCATCCCGGCCCAATGCAACCAGTCCCTCTGGATCTGGCTAACTACTACCTGTTCTTCAGGTCTCCAGCCTCAACCTTTAATTGCTTCAGGAAGGGAAGCAGGTGCCCCTCCTTTATGCTCCTCGGCCTACCCAGAATATAAGAAACATTCCTCACACTGCAGTGCGATGTCTGTTTGCAATTTCCCGGCGTGTCATCAGCTTCTTGAGGGCTTGTTCGTCCTTCTATCCCAGTGTCTACGGCAGCCTTTGGCATACAGTAGGGGCTGTGGCCTTGACAGATTTCACACTGTTCAAGGTCCTCCACTCTTGTCATTCAGCAATGGCTCCTGGAAAGGCTCTCTGAGTTACCTTCCTTTTTCTTTCAGTTGGATTGATGGACTAGTATTAATTACAAGTAGGAAAAAATAGTCCCTCCACTCCTATCTCCATCCCACATGCTCAAATCTCTTAAAACTCAAGGTTTCATCATAGGATCTCCCTGATATGAGGAAGTTGAGAGGCAATGTGGGGGGTCTGGGGAGTAGGAAAGGAATAAATGAAACAAGATGGGATCGGGAGGGAGACAAACCATAAGAGACTCTAAATCTCACAAAACAAACTGAGGGTTGCTGGAGGGAGGGGGGCCGAGAGAGGGTGGTGGGGTTATGGACATTGGGGAGGGTATGTGCTACAGTGAGTGCTATGAAGTGTGTAAACCTGGCAACTCACACACCTGTACCCCGGGGCTAATAATACATTATATGTTATTTAAAAAAAAACAAAACAAAACAAAACAAAAACAAAAACCTCAAAGTTTCGGCCCAAAACTTGGTAAGCAAATATCATGCGACCCGGAAAGGCCTCTATCTTACTCATCCTTGCCTCCTCAAGGCCAAGCACAGTGCCTGAAAAATAGGAGATTCAAAAGAATATTTATTGAATGAGGAGAAAAAAGGTACTGAGAAAAACTTGTAGGCTTGACTGTGCCAATAACCCCACTAATTTCTGAGAAATTGCAAAGGAAGAGAAGCAGCAGGTTGGAGATGGACAAAAAGTATACATGTGATTCAAAGCAGAGAAAAAGACAAATTCTGAAAATCACCAACTGCCAAGTTTGGGGTGGATCTGCCGTAAAACTGTAGAGGCAAGTAGGAACCAACAAGAGCTCATGAAGAACCAGGTACGAAAGACAATCCTCCCTTCCTCTTCTGACCGAGTTAGGGTTGCAGGCTGCCACGTAAATCACAGATGTGGAATTCGGTAGGCATGTCGTCACACACACTAAGTAGAGTCTTAGGACCAAGGCTGACATACTCACAGGATGATGGCACAGTCCAGTACCCACAGGATGTTGACTAATGGATTGCCTGTCAACCTCGAGGGAAATGTCTAGTAATGTGTCACCTGACTCTGTCCTTGTCCTTAACCTATTTAACATGCTTTATTAATGACACAAATGAAAATATGAACAGCAGACTATGGATTCCACAGGCCTTGAAGAGATAACGGACACAACAAAGGACAGAGTCAGATACTAATGTGAGGAGCAGCTATCTGCCAAAAGCAGAATGTGCTAAAAACTCTACATCTGCTATTTCGTTGAATTGTTCCTCTCAAAACACACAGGGTGTTGACAAGAAACTGTCTTGAGCATGATGAGATTTGTCCCAAGCCTGGAGCTAGTGAACAGCAGAGTGGGCTTGTCTGACTCCAGAGTCTGCTTTCTTTTTCATATCCTCTCAGCCTGGTACCTTGTGATCAGAATTCCCAAAGATCTAAGAACTGGAAACCAAGATGGTAGCATTCAATTTAGTCCATTTCAAATATGCAATAAGCCTTGCACGTGCAAAGGCCCTGGGGGTTGGGCTGGGGAAGAGGGTCTGAAAAAGGAGAAGTCTGCTGCTCAAAGATCCTTTCAGGTGGAGATGAGATACGCAGACCAACAACTAGGATATGAGAAGACATGACGAGTGAAAGACAGAGGGGTCCTGAGGGAACACAGAGGAAGAACTACTCCCAGCTAGGTTGAGGGGAAGAGGGGAGGGGATATGTCACAGACAAGAAGCCACTTAAGATGTTTCGAACACTGGGTAGAATATGAAGAAGTGTTGGAGGAAGCAAAAGGAGCAGACCCCAGGTGAAAGGGATGCTGCGCATGAAAACACGGAGGAAGGAAAACATGAGGAATATTCAGAATATACAGAATCCCTTGTTTGGCTGGAGCACAGTGATCAGAGGAGATAAAGGAGCCACAAAGGTGAACTGTACGTGGAGAGTGGAAGAATGGGCACGCTCTGCTAAGGGCACTGACTCTGAAGGCAAGAGGGAGCCATGAGGAGTGTGGAATGGGGTGCTGATATGAACATATTTCATGCAGCCTTTGTGGCAGCTGTGTCTGGAGGAGAGATGGGCAGCTGGAAGGCAGGGCAGGGGACTATTACAGCTAGGAGGTGGGTCATATGGTAAAGGCGAGAGAGCCCCAGCACTGGAAACCCTTTCTAGTTTTGAATCTAGTTCTTAGGTCTAGAAAATTAACTGCATTGGGTCAAAACCATTTAAAACTACAGGTGAATATGAAAGAATTTAAAACAGGAAAAGCAGAAAGTAAGTGAAGTGGTAACACCATCCCGTGCTCCGTGCTTGACTGCAGTGTCTGGACATAAAAGAACAAGTGAATGAAGATATGTATGTTTTCTGCACAGTGTGGAAAACCAAACCAAACAGGAACTATCTTGGTCAAATGAAAGGAAACAATATCTCTCCTGGTGCCTGAGGACCATGTGAAAAATTAAACAATCTGATCAGAATGGACTGAGATGCTCCAAGATCAATGCTAGATTTTAATCTAGCACTGCACAATCTTTAATGCAAATATCTTTTATTTGCAAGCATGAATGTCAATAAACTAGAACAAATAAACTGGGTAAATTCTGGCCATTTCTGGCATCTGCACAGAGCTGAAACAAAAGCAAATGGAAAAATAGAAAGCCTAGAGGGGTTTGTTTTAATTCAGACATGTGTTCAAGGAACTACAGTGAGACTCGGGGAGAGGAAATCATAAAGGCACATGGAAATGTTTCCAGGAGAAAGCCTGGCAGCACAACAGAGAGAATTCTGGATCAGAGAACTGACTTGGAGGAGAGCAGGTGCGGGGCAGGTGGGCAGCTCCCACGCTCTGCCCAGAGACGGCTGTCCAAGGCCCCGCTGAGCAGAGAACCTGCCCAGGGAGGGCACTTCATCTAGGGAGCCGGTGCTTCCACCATGACCTTTTGGAGCTGGGTGCAGGTTGGGAAGAGAGACAAGGTATTATGCAAACCAGTTCAGCTTCCAGCCTCAAGCTGCAGCATTTCACCTCACACCACTGTTTATCAGTTAAAAACTGATCTGAACTCTCAAACTTCTGAACAGAATGCTTTTGAACGTCCCCCCTGAGAGAGTTCTGCATTGAACGTCCCCCCTGAGAGAGTTCTGCACTGATTCTTGTGTGTGGGTTTTTTTTTTTTAGCACTTAAAAAGAATGAAGCACATTCACAATTAGATTATGCTCTGTACACAAATTATGCCCTGAATTTCCATGGACTTGTTTAATGAAACCTTCCCCAGGATCTCAACTCAATGTGACATCTGGCACAGAACACGCATTCCCAGGCCAACATTTTGCTTGCCCTGCCGTTCTGCCCCACGCCTGGCCCTCCACAAGTTAACTTTTAAATTCAAGTGTACTCAGTGTTCTCTCTTCTCTCCATCCTTTTCCTCCTCCTCGCCCCACAATGTTCTTGGAAAAACCAAAATGGAATGGAAAAGCAAAGCAGACCATCACAAAAATACTGAGGCCATTCTCTTCGGGACCCCTGGAGAATAACTGCTGGGTGATAAAACGGAGAAAATGGTAAGGAGGTACTTTGAAAACATCCCCAAACAATTAAAATAGTATGTAATCAATTTCTGCAGTCCGTATCTATAAGCACCCCATAGAGGCAAAACTAACAAGGCTCAAAAGGAACAAGCTCACTGAAGCTGAACTAAGGTATCTCCCTGACATGTGGCAGTGCCACACATATCTCCTCCGGGCTCTAGAGCATACCCATTCATTCACACACATCTAGGGAGGGCTAAGTTCTAGGCACTCTGCTCATTATGGAGAACACAAAAGCAAAGAAAACATGGCTCCAGGATTTTTAAGTGTACCCTTGTGTCTCCAACATATTTTTAGGGACACATGATTAAGCTGGTAGGTAGATTGTCCTTAAAGTGCAAGGAAATGATAAAACACGCATTTCACTATCGCGGTCACCTCTGGGGGAGGCAGAGAATGGGATCTGGGAGATCATGCAGGCAGTTTTGGGGGTGGCAATTCTGAAAGTGGAAGGTGGGTCACAAATATTTATTATTATTATTATTATTATTATTATATGGTTATTATTACAGTGAATGGCTTATGTGTGTATTGTATATATATTCTTTTTATGTGTCACATTGTATACGTAATATTAAAAAGAAATAGGGAAGCAGCTATAATGAATTTAAAATAAAAGATAATAAAATGATAAAGAAGGAAAGCCAACATTGTTTATGTTCTAGGAAGGCTCATACCCCCGCAGAAAAAAGAGCCATTTAAAAAATAATGATTAGGGGCACCTGGGTGGTTCATGACCTGATTCGGCTCAGGTCATGATCTCAGGGTCCTGGGATCGAGCCCCACATCAGGCTCTCTGCTCAGCGGGGAGCCTGCTCCCCCCCCCCTCTCTGCCTGACTCTCTGCCTACTTGTGATCTCTGTCAAATAAATAAAATCTTAAAAAAAAATGATTAAATACAACATGGTAACCATAACAATAGAAATATAAAAGAACACTAAGGGAGCACACAGCATTTAAAATGACAACCATGGCCTGTGAAATTCTGATACCAAACTGTCTTTGCATTTAGGAGCCTGGTTTACCCCTTTGTAAGTGTCAGTACGACATTACTTGCCCTGGGATGCCTTCCAGATCCCCAAATTCTGGGCTCCACGGTCCTCCTCTGTGCACGGGTGGGATGCTGTACTACCCCCAGAAACATGTTACACTTGTTACAGGGGGCCCCCGTGTTTACTGTTACATCCCAGTACCGGGCTCATTTCCTGGCTTATCAGTAACTGCTTGTTGAAAAAACAAAGGAGTATCATTCCTGGTTCGGTTCTTTTAAGCGGTGGCTGAGATCAAAGAGAGAAGGGTAGGGTGGAAATGTGAAGTTGGAGACTCCCATCCAAAATTCAAGAATGCCCCAGCTTTATGCAGACAAAACTGCTCTGCTATCCCTGGTAAGCGAGGCTTGGCAGGGTAGGACGCTGACAGATCCTAACCCAGGCCTCCGTACGCCCTAGAGCTTCTCAGCCTGTGGCCTGGATCCTTCCCTTCTTCCGTTAACTGAGGGGGAAAGCATTGGATGTCAGGCTATATCAGGTTCAGGCCCAGCCTCCATCTCTCAGGAACTGTCAGGCCTGCCCACAGTCTCGGCAGAAATCAGATCTTCCTGGCAGCGGCCCGAGGAGCCTGCCTATCTCAGCCACAGGGGTGAGCGCAAGAAGCCAAACCCTCAGGAGGATCCAGTTTCCCTGAATAGTGCTGCTGCCCCACAAGACACAGAGGCATCCCTCCCTCTGAAACTGCCAAACTCTGTCTGCTGAAAAAGGACTCGGCAAACAGAACTGAGAGCTCCAAATGCTCCTCAGATGTCAGCAAAAGGATGAGAGCCACGACTCATGCCTGCAGCCCCAAGAGCCGACGGAGCATTCAACCAACTGCATCATCGGAGCACGTGACTGTATGACCCACAACAATGGAAAAGAAAGTGGGGCATTATTTTGGTCACAGACCAGCACAGTACAGAGAGAGAAGGTCACCGTGCTGGTGGGGAGGTTGCTAAGGATTTACTGTTTGCCTTGAAGCCTGACAACAGAAAGCTTATTCTAGCTACATGATCTGAGTGATATTGCATATGAAATCATGTTTAGCATCATATATTTAGCTACCTATTTGCACATCCGTGGATTCCCAAGTTCCCCAACTCCAGAGAGCTCGTTTTTAAATCACACCGTAAAAATGTCTTCCCCTTTTTTCCATTCCAGTGAATTGGTATAGTCCTTGTTCCCACATGCCACGTTCTTTCCAGGGCCAACAGATGGAAAGAGAGGAGATGCCAGAAAGAAATGGAAAATGAAAATGACATAAAAATAAAAATAAAGTTGCAAAATGTAATTTGGGTTAATTCCTGGTGCGTTTTTAAAATCAGCACCAGCAGGCTCTGTGCATAGGGCATTGGCTTTTTACTTTTTTTTTTTTTTTTTTTTTTTGGCTCAGATGTCACACAGGATTAGTGCAAAAGGAAAAATCCCAGCACGGGGCCTATTTTTATACTTAATCAATCATTGCCCGTCTCTTCCTCCCATCACTCCCCAAACTTTCAACTTAATGAAACTGGTCTCTCTTCAAAGTATGTCATTTACTGCCCTCTGAACGGAAATCCTTTCAGGAAAGGAGATGAGCTTACACTCTGAACCCAGATTTTTAACTTTCACATTTTTAATTTATTATAAATACTAACAACTTATGCTGATATTTAATTCCTTTTATCTTACATATCCATTGAGGAAAGCTACACATCTATTAGTAGCAGCAAAATGAATAGGCAAACATTTGATTACATGTACACATAGCCATTTAACAAAAAGAGCAAGGCACACATTGGAAAAGAGAAAACTATTATATACGTCTCACATTTTGTGAGGCACATAATTATGTACACTGAATGCCATAACTCCCATCAGAATACCAAGCACACAGTTAGGTTCTTCATAGTAAGTATTGGACAGAAAATTTGATAGCCTGAATGGAACCAAACTACAGAACTGTGCAAGCTCTGAGCTATCACCTTCCTTAACCACAGAGATTGCAAAAATGGTCATGCTCATAGGAACGTAATACAATATAATACAACGATGGTAGGTCATGTGCCATCGATTACGTCACTGAATTTTCAAAACAGCTTTATGTCATAGGTACTATTATTATCCCACTCTACAGATGAGGAAACATAGAGAGGGGATTTACACATTCTGAGGCTGGAAAAAAAAGTCCTACATGACGCTGGTCTGCAGAGATGGGCAGGAGAATTTATTGAAGGCACACTGAAATGGGAAAATGGGGTCTTAGGTTACCATTTGGCTGAAAAACATTGGGCAAAGTGTCATCAACATTGTTTCTATGTCTCCAAAACCAGGATTGCAACAGAGTTCACGCCCCCTTATTTGTCTGTTGTTCCTTTGAAGGATGGAAGTCATATTTTAAAAAAATATTAAGTCAATGACCCAGAGCCTGACCTCAAGGACAAAGTCAGGTGCAGACTAGTCACACACAGTCCATTTCACATCCTGAAAGGGTGGCACCTTCTCACCATTTGGGGCAGTTATAATTGAGGCATGACTAACAGTTGTCCTTTGCTGAATGGTCAGTCATAAGTACAGAAAATAAGAGACACTTACAACCTAGAAAAATATTCTGTGCTCATTCTTGTATGTGATTGAAACTGAGTTTCTCTTATACCAAAAAACACGTGTTATGTTTTTTGTGTAGAGCTGCTAGATGCTGTTATTTACTGTGGGTAGTCCAAAAACCTAAATTTTACACAATTTCAAAGCTATTGAACTACATTTAGGTTCACCATAGGTATTGCCTTTCTTTGTTTCTACTAATTAATTTTAACACCACAGGCATTAATCATTTGCCCACCAGATGAAAATCGCTTTAAGATGACTCATGTGTTTTACAACATTGCAAACCCAGTCCGTATGTTCTTGGAATGTAGAGTAAAGAGGAAGTGTTAGATCAAATCAGTTAATAATAAAATAAATAAATAAAAAAGAACACTCTTCCCTATCCCAATTCCATGAACATGAAGAGTTTCAGAATGTGAGAAAAGTATATTAAAACTGGACAGAGATGTGCTCTGAATAATTTCCATGAACTGGCAGACCCGAGCACATGAGCAAGCTCTCTCTTGATAATAAACACGTCGCGTCTCGGCCCACACAGAGGCCCATAGCAACTATGTGCGGGGCCAATTAGCATTAATTGTGGTTGTGCTCATCTATTCCCACAGCACACGACTGAGTAAGGCCCGGCTTTGCATTTACAAATACAGTGCTCAGAGTTAGACGAGCAATTCTAGAACGTCAAAGTCCATTTTTCTCGTTTTGGCTTCAAATTGCACAAACAGACTCACAGATGACAAGGGGTATTTCAAACAATAGACATGTGTGTGTTTAAAAGTTTAGGTATAGACTCTGCCTTCGGAATATCTGAGAGGCAGAGTGGAAAATTTGTTTTCAGTCTACATTTTTAGCCCGCCACAACGAACTTTACACACGCATCCATACAGAAAGAGCCTATCCTCTGTGATTCGATATAATTACTTACTTACTGTGACTAATACTACTTACTTAGAGGGTAAGCTCCGTAGACTTTCATGGCAAACACTGCCTCTGCAAACAGCCTCCCGCCACAGGCTGGTGTATGTCTTGTGCAGAAATACAGTGTGAGCAGCTCATCTCTCCGTGGAGTACAGTCTCAGAGTGGGGTATCCATGGAGACAGAGCAGGGCAAGGAAGTTACTCTGCTGGGCACCATAGCAACAGGAGGCAGAGGGATGGCTGGCCTATCAGGGAAGAGCAGAGGAGCTTCTCCCTGGTGACTGCAGCATTCCAAATGAAACCATCGCCCTCATGAATGGACACAAAGCATTTAAAGAAATACCAAATTGTCAAATAGAAGGAAATGCCTACACAACAGTCAGGGCTAATCTGCTAACAACACTGGAGCGAAACACTTAGTCTTTCTATAATGACTATCTCCCAATGGGCAAGGAAGAAATGACCTCAAAACCCCACATATTCTGAAGTTTAATGGCAAGCATGTGAAGCTTTGAAAAAAAAAAAATGCATGGTGTACTCCATGAATTCCAGCGATTTCAAAATGCAAGGCAACTCACAGAGCGGACCAAGAGGGAGAAATGGGAGAGATCTGTTGTTCTGAAGGGAGAAAAGGGAATCCAGGGCTCTCTGGGACAACCCTCAGCATAGTCCTTCCAAATGGGTTTGCTTAAAGTAAACACATTTATTAAGCTTCCGCCAAAGCCCTCCATTATATCAGAACAATTCTTACAAAGGAGGTATCTTTGATAAAACCAGACCAATGCAGAGGAGATGGTGAGTGGATACTCAAATGCCTTAATACTGTGCTATCTGTTAACTTGCCCCACTTCTTATTTAATAGCAATGGCACCAGTGATCATTTATGGACCATATGGTGTATGCCAGGCAAATACCATCACTGCAAACATCGTAGTAACAACGATTTTTGCAAAGATATATGACGTGCGTGTTGACCTCTTCATGTGTACAGCATGCATTTGCTCTGCTATATAACCAACATACTTTGTGATTCTCACAGTAACCTGTAAAAGCTAATTATTAGTTATTCTTCCACATTACAAAGAAAAAGAAAAGATTTTTTTTTTATGTTATAAAAGAAACCCTTCTGCCCTCGAACTTCCCTTCCTCCACAGCTCTGCAAGTGGCCTGGTCCACCCTATTCAGTGTCTAAATATAAGGTGATGTAATTTACCTCCCACAATTTACCTCTCAGAAAAGAAGAAACCCCCTATATTAAAGTCTTTCCAAAGCCTCTGATTACAGAGCTTTTGCTCATAATTACCTTCTTTGAAAAAAAGGGCCATTTGAAAAAGACACATCAGTCTGAATTGACCTCAGTCTGTGCTAGTTTGGGGTGCCTTTGGAGGTCAACTGATGGGATTGTTTAAAAGGAAGGAGACCAAGAAATTAAAAAAAAAAAAAAAAAAAAAAAAAAAGATTTTGTAATTCCTCAGACTCTTCCAGCCTTTAAAGAACACTTCAAATAGCAACATAGTCAGTGGTTAAATTGTACAGGTCAGAAAAACCTCATTCCCTTTGCTGACTGAACTCAAGAACCAAGCAGCTTCGGATAGTGAAGGATACTCACATAGAACTACAGGAAAACAGAAAAATCCGCTCTCTCCATGCTGTACCTCAGGTGCTATGACAACCTGTAGGTTATCCTCCAATGTCTACCTTCATTCTTCCTTCTTCTGCTGTCACAGGTGCCTACTTGACTAAACGTCCTGGGATATAATTGCAAATGACTTCCGTGTCCTGACCTTAACATGACTGAGTGCCCCTTGGTCCCTCTCCCCCTCCCCGCTGCCTGGTGGATGACAGCCGACCTGACATAGCTGCCTCCCAGCCTGGGTCACCCAGATCCCTAGGTTTTGTTTAGTAAGAGACAAATAAACCTCTGTCTGGTCTTAACCTCTGTATATTAGAGTCTTTTTTCTTTCTTTTTTTTTTTTTTTAAATAGTAACTTAACAGATACCCTCACAATACTTGTAGGCTTAAAAAATGTCCAATGAGGGGCGCCTGGGTGGTTCAGTGGGTTAAGCCACTGTCTTCGGCTCAGATCATGATCTCAGGGTCCTGGGATCAAGTCCCGCATCGGGCTCTCTGTTCAGCAGGGAGCCTGCTTCCCTCTCTCTCTCTCTCTCTCTGCCTGCCTCTCTGTCTACTTGTGATCTCTGTCAAATAAATAAATAAAAATCTTTTTTTTTTTTTAAATGTCCAATGAGAGCACCAGACACCGATTCGAAATTGCTTCATATCAAATGAATTGGGTGAAGGTGAAAATGCTGTGCTCTAGAAAAGTCAGAGGAGTTGCAGAGTAGCTCTAGGGAGGAGAACAACTGAATAAAAGATTTTATATTAGACATGAATAAAAAAAAATCAATGTTTCTAGGGGTGCCTGGGTGTCTCAGTAGGTTGAGCATCTGACTCTTGATTTCGGCTCAGGTCACGATCTTGGGGTCTTGGAATGGAGTCCCACATCGGGCTCTGTGCTCAGAGGGAGTCTGCTTGGGATTCTCTCCTCTCCCTCTGCCCCTCATCCCACCACTCTTCCTCTCTCTCTTTCTCTCAAATAAATGTCTTTAAAAAAAAATCAATGTTTCTAAATTAATAATATAGTATAAGTAAGAACATTTAACTAAGACAACAAATTTTTAAAAAAATCAGATACAATTTCATCCATATCTCCAAAGATTTACTTGAGCTAACAAATGAACTAAAACTTTTTTATTCTCATTAGGGAAGTGGGGGGACATTATATTCAGTCATATACACTGTATCCCTATACTTTTCTCTGTATCCGCTAACTCCGTCCTAGGCTAAGCTATCTAAATGTAGACCTGCTTCCTGTTGCACCACTTGATAATCCAAGCTCTACAGAGTAGCCAGAAGGATCTGGACTATTTACCTTAAATTATGTCTCGCTTCTTAAAAACTCTCCAATGGCTTTCCAGTACTCTAACAATACAGACACCTGCTACTGCTCTTTACCTTCCTAACTCACCGCCCTACCCTGCCCTTTAACCCTCCCCTAAACATAAAGGAATATGGCTACGTTCTCAGCTCAAAAGTCATCACCCCAGACACACCCTTGTCTCATCCCCACTCAGTCACTGTCTATATAGCATTTCCTGGCTTTGCTTGTCAGCATCTGAACTCCTCTTGTTTGTCTGCCTGTGTATCAGCCACCTCCCCATGTTAAAGGCAGACTCCATGAGAACAGGCATGTTGTCTGTTTCTTCTCTGTATCCTTCATGTCCACAGCAACAGCATCAGCACAGAGTAAATGCTTAATAACTGTTAACTGAATGACTGAATGACTGACTGAATGAATGAATGCTGGTCAATCTACAGCCAGGATTCAAGCCTCGGTTTAACAGAAACCCCTTATGTGTAATAAAGGGGTTCCTTTCCTTTACTTAGACTGACATAGACATCACTTTCTGCAATGCCATACACATTCTAGTCCCTGCATCTCCAAGTATAAGCTCACTGCAGCCAGGTTCCTGAAGGGTTACCTCGGTTAAGCATGACTTGCAGCCTTGGCTCTCAGAGAAGCTACAAGCTTAGGGGATAAAAGTATGTTACCCACACAAGCATACTATGTAGTTCAGCACATAACTTTTTATCAGTAACCGTGCCGTACACCAAAACATCACACAACAAATCATACCAGCAGAGGAGACAGAGAGAGAGCGGGGTATTTACCCCTCTGGCTCTTTTCCTATCCTTTGGCTTCATTCCTCTACCAAAGTGCACAGCTGCTCCACATGTGGCCTCAGAGTTCTCTCCCTCTGGCTTCCAGCTAACTCTACCCTGTCCTCAGCCCTTCAGGATGTGGGAATGTCTCCAAGCTCCTGCCAGTGCCAAGCATTTGACCATGCCTTGTTGGATCCCCTTAATTATGCCCTTTGCATGCAGACAGTCTCTTCAATAAACTCACCCCAATTAGCACAAAAAAAGGTCCCATCTAAAGCATATATCTGCATGATTTATAACTCAGTTTCCAAGTTTATGTACAGAATAAGTTTCTAGGTTTATTTCTCTTATGCTGGCAGTGGGTAACTATGTTCCGCGGTGGGTGTGTGGTCTGCTGGAACGTCTACCATGTATGGGAGACCAATAATGCTTCGTTCTCAACACGTTAGAGCACTTAGTAAGCATTTGGCAGGCTCCCAAACCAGTGGCTAGAACTGTACATGAAATAAATCCTACAGGCCCACGATTTGTATGGCAGTCACCTTTGGGAAGAAGAGGATTATAATTCACTAATTCTTAGGGGGAAACCATTAACGGGCCATTTGGCACCATTACACTGATCGGGTGCACCGTCAAAAGCACAGATGGGAGAAATGCTCAGAGTAGATACGTAGCCCTGTCGTAAAGATAAACACTCATCCCATTTAAGCTTTATTTTACTGGTCTGGTCTCTGCTGGGGAGAAGTGATAGATCGTACAAGAGTCCACCGCGAAACATTCTCTGCGGTAGCCTGGGTGAGCATTCTTTCTCTCAGGGTGGAAGAAAGGTTCAGAGACCCATTTCAGTATAAACACTAAAGCTCTTGCTACGTTGGCAAAGTGTAATGATCTGTGCTTAGGAAAGTATTCATGATATGCAGGGCAGCACAATAAACATCTTGACATGCAGGATAGGACGAGAGGATGATGAAGTGGAGAACACTGGAGACCTGAACATTCCTCTGATGTTCATATCCTCAGAGTTTACTGATCTGCACCCGGTCTTATGTGTTCAGTTCTGTGGACTTTATTGAAGTTACACTGAGGTTCATTGAATCTGTTATCAGCAACAGCCAGCATAATCTACATACGGGCTATATCAGCTAATTTATGAAAATTAATAAGAATTTTTAGGGCTTTACAGACATTAAAGAAAAATAATTTCTATCTTATTGAACATAATCTTTCTCAATAGTCAAGCTCCCTTATTGTAATTAAAATGATTCCTTTGAAGGCAGGCCTTACAACCAGTGCAGTGGTTAAGAGTTAGTAGCAAGACTGCCCTGTTTAAAACCTACCTACCTGCCACCTTGGATAAGTTACTTAACTTCTCTGGACTTTAGTTTCTCCATCTGCAACACAGGGGACAATAGTATCTTTTTCTCCTATGGATGTTAGGATTAAAGAGTAACATGCTTAGACTTTTGCCCGGGACTGTCATTGCTCCATAAATGTTAGCTAAAAAATACATTTTTAAAAGATTTTATTTTTGTAAGTAATCTCTATGCCCAGCATGGGGCTCGAACTCACAACCCTGAGATCAAGAGTCTCATGCTCTACTGCGTGAGCCAGAGAGCCGCCTCCGGCCAATAATTTTTAAATCCAATTTCAGACAGTTATTCAAGCCCTACAATTACATCTAATATATCCTTCCAGATACTTTCATAACGTTTTCAGTATCTAAAATAGATCGTAGTCTTTATATGAGGCTGGGCTTTGCTGCTGCAAGACCTTTGATTGGAACTATAAGCTATTAGAAAAACAATGCTTTGCTAAGAAGGCTGGAAGTTTCCTTACAATCGAAATCTTCTAGCACTAAAATTTTAATTTTTTCCACTCTATGAAAATATTTCTAAAATGTTTTAGACATTTTTCTGCCCTCAGACACATCATTTTCTGCTGACTCCACCATCACAATGACTCACTGTGTTTCTAGAACATTAACTACTTCGCATAGTGCTACAAAGCACTTAAACCCTTAAGAGGCCACCGAGTTTTTTAACCGATCTTTTGTCTGCTCTTTCATATTTTCCCATCTCCTTGTTGTCAAGGCATCAGCTGTCATTTCATACTGTGGTCAGTGTCCTCCTAGAGGAAACACTGCTCCCATTTTATTTGAACTAGGAGCCCAGGACAAGCTAGAATGCTGTTTTAAATAAACACAGACTCTATAGGAGACTTTTAAAGGGTTTTCTTCTAAAGAAAGTGCATGGAATTTGTGACATGCATTTTAGAAGCTACAAAGGACCACTATGAACATTTACTGAGGAATTATTTTGTGGCGGATCTAACGATGGGCACTTCCCATTCGTTAGTCTATTTAATCTTCAAAACAACCCATTTTACAGATGCTGAACAAGAGGTTTCGGGAAGATAATAAGCAGCTGAAGAACGCCTGGTTATGAAGTGGTGGCTTGAAGACTTGAACCCCGTAGGTTGGACACCGGGCTCCCAACCCTGACACACACTTTCTTCCCCCAAGGACAAGCCGAGCCGGGTAACCTGGCTGGCGGGGAAGCTGTACGTGTCTCGGCTCTCAACTCCCCTCCAGGTAGCTCACGTTATTTTAAGAATGGCTTCTCTCAGGTAAGTTGTCTAGCTCTCTTTCATCTCCCAGGACTAACTTTGAAATGAAAGGCTTGTGATAAGCCCGGGAACAGCTGTAGCTATCCACTGTGGGAGAAAGAGCTTCTATCTGCTTAGGGAACCTGGTTGGTGCCTTCTGAGCTTTCCAGCAGATGCTTCTGAATGTGGGAAATAGTCTTTTTAAAGCAACCAGGCCTCTGTTATTGTTGTGAGGTTATTATAGTTCATCTGGTCAGGTCTCCAATTTCCATAGCCCTGGGGGTGTCAGATGACAAGGGAATACTACCTTAGTTGGAACGCTGATGGCACCCAGTGACATGTTTCAAATGCAGATTTTAACATTTCAGTTTCTAAAAGTGGATTTCTTTTAAATTATAGTGACCCTAACCATTTGCTCTTTATCTATCTCCTCGATCAGCTGGTGTTGTTTTTTTTCCTCCCTTTCTTGTCTTCTGATTATTTGTTTAAATCTTGTAACTGTTTCCCCAGCTCTCCACCAAGCCTGCTGGAGAAAGGATTTATTATTTCTTTTCGTAAAATAATGACAGCAGGTGTCTTTCTTCCTTGGACTAAGACAAGTAGTAGATCGGCATTATAGGAGCCCCTGGAATGTCATTTAATGTACCGGAGCAGAAATGCAATCAGGCCTTGCGGTTTTGGGTGGAAAGGTCAGGAAGGCTGCAGACCAAACTTGAGAGGAGCCCCTGGGGGCACCTCAGAGCTCACAGACAGAATGCCTTCGTTCCTTTCTTTCCCATGGGCGCTATAGGCCAGGTTTATCGCACGGTACTCTGCTTCAGCTATAAGCTCCCTAGATGCAGGGATGACCCTGAGGTCTTCTTTGCCCTGTCCCTCTGATGCTCTTCCCATGCCAAACACAATTCCTTGCACAGGGTGTACACTGTATTTTTCATTTAAGTATTTATTGGACACCAACTTTATGACAGGCACTGTATCAGGCTCTGGAGATTTGGTCTTGAGTGTTTGCTGAATTGACTTGCAGATAAAAGGAAACCATGGACTTGCAAAGCCATTATCCAGCTGGACCGTGGGGATGTTTTCTTTTGCACTTTGGTGGCAATTTTTAATTAAGCCTGCCTAGGCACTAAGTGATGGAAGCCAAAGTGACAGAAGGCTCACTGCCTCCAAGAAGTTCCTGAGCAAGCCCGGCCTGAGGAAGGAAGGGGGCCTGCTGTGTGCGCACGGTGCCCAGCTGGCAAGGTGCAGGCTCGTTCGGTCCACCTCTCTAAGCTTCCCCCAGCATCCTGTGACAGATCTTCCTTCTCCTGCACCAGATCTCAGTGAGCATTCTTCGCTCTACCTGAATGACTGAAGGGGCATGACAGGAACTCCTTTTTGAGGTGAAGAGCAGTTTTCCAGAATCTAGAACAACGGACCTAAAATTAAATGGGCCTGGGTGATTTAACGTTAAAGAGGCCCAGAACGTCCATAGGAGCAACACTAATTGCTTGCTATTTTAATAAATTGGTATTGGTTCTAATGAGTTGATTTATTTTTAAAAAGTAGAGCACACATGGAGAGCGTAGGATCGGTTTGGGCTGAGTGGAGATGGTCACTTGGGGTTGGGGAGGAGGGAGAACATTTTAACCTGACAGCAGCATTGCCTTGTGGTTTAGCAGATGATGTCTCGGCATTTTACAAATTGTGGAGTCATCCAGGGGCCTCGTTTCCAGCATTTCCTCTCCTCATATTTATGAGACTGACAGGTTTATTCTGCCGCAAGTTCAGAGAACTATAGGTCACGGTGCAGATTTTTCTACAAAGAGCTTGCTGTACAGAATTGAGTCCCCTCAAAAGCGCAACCAACTTTTTCATTGATGATGTTGGGAATTTTAGGCAACTAAGAAAGAAGCTTTAGGGATCCCTTCGACCTTGGTTAAATGCAAATAAATAAAAACACCACGAGGTAAAGACTGTTTAGGTGATAATGTCTGCTCATGAGCAAGGAAATCAGAATTCTGGTGACAAAAGCTGGTGTTTGACCAAAGTAGTGTTTCAGGCTCTGCCTCCGGGCAAGGGTCACTATGTTAGGATCCATAATTGCTAATAAAGGAGGTCCAAGGAACCTCAGAAATAGTAAATGGTATTTTGTGCACATAGGTATTTTTCCAGGGTATGGGTTCACAGCCTTCATGATTCTCAAAGGATCCATGAAATAAAACAACATGAAGGGGCACCTGGGTGGCTCAGTGGGTTAAGCCTTTGCCTTTGACTTAGGTCATGATCTCAGGGTCCTGGGATCGAGTCCTGCATTGGGCTTTCTGCTCAGCAGGGAGCCTGCTTCCCTTCCTCTGCCTCTCTGCCTACTTGTGATCTCTCTCTTTCAAATAAATAAATAAAATCTTTTAAAAAAATAAAAAACAACAACAACATGAAGAATTGTTCTAGCTTTCATCCATTTTTCCATTCTTCCTTCCTTCTTTCTACTTTCTTTCTCCCCTCCCTCCATTTTTTTTTTTCTTTTTTGTCTACATTTTCTTCAGGAGCACTGAGGGCCTTAAACATTCTCAGAAAGTCAAGTGGTTGATCCTTAGCTAGTTGAGTACCTGCTATAGGATTAAGGACTTGCTCAGTGTGATTTCTGCATACAACACATAGGGTTTTAAATCTTATGTTAACATATGATTATTCCTCTTATGATTATTGAAACAAGGATGGGCAATGATAATCGTAACTCCCATTTAATCTTGGTTTGTTCTTGCTGCACCATACCTGTCTCCTATGTCCCTGTTTCCTTGTTTTGTCACCACTGTAAAAAGTTTTCAGAATAAGGTGGTGGGTAGGAAACCAAAATGAAATAATTTTAAGTTGCATTCAAACCCTACTACACCTGCACAGTGAAATCCCTTTTTCTTTGCAACTCATGAAGCTGGCATTCTTTCCTGCACCATTTTATTTTTTCAATCTCATAGCCTATCTTTGCCGTCGAGCCCCCACAATGCACTGGACTCTGTGTTAGGAATAGAAAAAGAGGATGACAAGGCTCCTGCTCTTAAATACATCCCATATGTTAGAAAAACAGATTCTGCGGTTGAGTACTCTCAGGTTAAAAGAAAAGTGAGAAGATTTTTCCAAAGAACATTGTACAAATGGCCCATAAGCACAGGAAAAGATGCTCATTGTCCTCAGCCATTGAGGAAATGTAAATCAAAAGCACGATGAAATACCACTTCACACTCATGAGAATAAGTATAATAAAAAAGCCAGGAACAGCCATCAACAAGGATGTGGAGGAAGTGGAACCCTCATACATTGCTGGTGGGAATGTAAAATGGTGCAGACAGTCGTTTTAGAAAGGTCTGGCAGTTCCTTAAAGAGTTCAACATGGTCACCGTATGACTCAGCAATCTCTTTCCTAGATATATACCCAAGGGAACCGAAAGCTGATTCACGAAAGACTTTGCCATGAACACTCATAGCGTCATTACTCAGAAGAGCCAAGAAGCAGAAACAACACAAATGTTCCTCATCTGTGAATGGATAAACAAAATGGGGATATAACCACACCAAAACAAGATGTTAATAAAGAAAAACCTGGAGGTGGCAGGGGTGGAGAGGTATGTGAGAACTCTCTGTACTCTCCATTCAGTTTTCCTGTAAACCTAAAATTGTTCAAAAAGAATCCACTTTAATGTGCGGTACAGCCATGTAATGGAATATCACTGAGCCATAAAAATGAATGAAATTCAAATGCATGCTATGTGGATGAACTCGGAAAACATGTAAGCTGGAAAAGGCCAAACGCGGAAGGCCACACGTTGTATGATTCCACGTTTACAGGATGCCCACAACGGGCAGGTCCACAGAGACAGGGTAGGTTAGTGGTTGCCACGGGCCGGGGGGAAGGGAGAGTGGAGAGGCACAATGGGCAGGGGCTTCTTTTGGCGGATGATAAAAGTGTTCTGAAATTAGATAGTGCTGATGTTTGCATCACCTTTTGAATATACTACAAACCAGCAAATTGTATACTTTAAAAGGGTGAATTTTATGGTATATGAATTGTATCTCAACTTTAAAAAGAACCACTCGGGGTGCCTGGGTGGCTCAGTGGGTTAAAGCCTCTGCCTTAGGCTCAGGTCATGATCCCAGAGTCCTGGGATCGAGCCCCGCATCGGGCTCTCTGCTCAACGGGGAGCCTGCTTCCCTTCCTCTCTCTCTCTGCCTGCCTCTCTGCCTACTTGTGATCTCTGTCTGTCAAGTAAATAAATAAAATCTTTAAAAAATAAAATAAAATTAAATTAAATTAAAAAGAACCACTGGTCTGGAGTGGGGAGGGAGATTCTCCTTCTGGGTACACAAGGTAATAGTTTATTTGTTGGCTCTAATCTCATGACATTCTTTAACTCATTGTCTCTGTCTTAAGTATTGAAGGTAGCCAACATCCTCTTTACAATAACCATCTTTCTCTTTTATATGCTGTCTTCCCCACTGTGTATCACTCCCTTTCTTTTCCATATTATCTCAAAGCAAAGGACTGTTAACAAACTCATCATGACTACCATTTATCAGTTGCCTAGGGAAGAGGGGATTTCCTTTTCACAAAGTTTAAAATTTTTCCCTGAAACAAGACAATATGGTCTTTGGTTGACCAAAAGCAAGATGAAGAATAATTCATTAAGATATGCTGTGCAAATCAATTATTCAGGAGAACAAAAGCAGACAGAGATGGAAGAGGACATAGGACCAAGCCTTGGCTCCACTGAAAAAAGCTGTTTATTTCTCCTTGCACAATAATGTCATCACCAAAACAAAAAAAAAAAAATGAGAAGACAAACATAATGAATGAGAACTCATGCAAGTCACTGATCTGTCTTTATAGGCTCATAAATACGCACAGCATTAACTTGGATTTTGAAGAAAATAATGCAATATTTAAGCTGTCTTTCAATGCCAACGCCCAGGGCTTTTAAAGTTATAACTTTAGTTTTATTAAAACTACAGTTATTCATATATTGCACATATTTCTGCGATATAAAAAAAAATTCTTTATTTACATATTGCAAATTCTGAGAATCGACCTTTTCTGGAATTTATGGTATCTTATCCATTGCAATAAAAATCTCCATTTCCCTTATTCATTGCAATACAAATCTCCATTTCACCTCATGTTTTGTAACTGTGGAACATCTATATTATATATATAACATCGGACTCATATTTAATTCTTTAAAAGCAAATAAAATAACTAGGTTAGTCAGTCTGCCCAGACCTATAGCTTTCCATCAAGATAACCTGTTCTTCTCATAATCTGTGGGCACTTTAGACAGTATCAAGTAATTTCTTAGTAAAATTTATGTTAGAATTTGATAGTTTAAATGTCTGTTAGACCATTCAGTTTACATGTCTCCAACTTTGCTCCTTCTTCCCATGCCTCTGTAATGCACGTATGCCCCTATACTTACTCAATTATCAACAATCAATACAGAAAATATTCCACTTTTTGCCCTACCTCCCTAAAAAAGGGAGATGTTTTTGGGTACTGGTACAGCAACCAACAATACAGTATTCCCTGTCCTGGTGTACAGGTGTTTCATTTCAAACGTGAAATCACTCCAGTCATACTGTTCTGAGAAAAACATGAAAAGTAAGTGCATTTACCTGGCTTTACAAGGCCTGACTTTGGTTCCTTCTTATATCGAGATGACTGGATGCTTCCTTCACCAACCATTCCAACTGTGCATTTCTTTCTGGAAAAGTCTTCATCACTTCCAGGACAAAAACCAATAGGGCTGTTTCCAGTATCTGAAGGCGTCTTCACGGGAGACACGGACTGGCTGCTAGGACAGCCCGTGTCATCTGGAAGACAGCAATCAGTAAGTGATTAATGAGGAGGAGGAAATCAACAAGGGCAGAGAGAAGCCATGCACACACGCACTCACCCACATGTACTCTGCTTATGAGGACCTGGACTGACGTCTGCAGATGCCCCTCCTTTTACTTTCCATATGTTGGTCAATTTTGTTTACAAAGAAAATAGCAGCTATCATGAAACCTATCTTAAGGCAAAACCTTCTGAAGTTTTTGGACCACAAATACTTCTGTAACTTTCATGTTGTCAACACTTAAAGGTTTGTCCATTTCAACATTTTAGGCAGTATACTTTTGGGTCAAAACTGTCCATATATTTTTTGATGCAGTTAAGTAACAAAAAGTTCACCAGACAATTCGGGGGCATCACTGGGAACACTTCAGAGTTGTTTGTGTTAGAAAAAAAAAAAATTACTTGACTATTATTGACCACACCCAGTTTTCAACAGTTGCCCTATCAACTGGTTAAGAGAGTTTAATAGGTAAGAAATCTGGCTTTTGGAGTTCAAAGGAGCAGACAAAAAGGTTTGTTTGTTTGTTTGTTTGTTTTATTATGTATCCTGTTTCATTAGCATACACACCCTCTCCAAAATATATCAATCCAGTATCTTGCTGGGTGGGATAAATGGTAAAATAAAAATGATAGTCAAATTACAAATATCCCCTTAACTTTCAAGTTTCAGATTATTACTATGATCATTATTATAAGCTAATATGCATGATACGAAGTGACCTGAGTAGGTGCTTATGAGGCAAACAGGAGAGTCATACTGCTGACTCCTATAAATGCTTTCATATTTATTAAATATTCATGATGCTTGGTTAATTCATGTATACTTTGAGGAAGAGAATTGTATGGGAATTTAAGGTAAATCAATATTACCTAAAAGTGTGTCTCTTCCAAAGAGTCAATTAGTGGCAAATACTCATTACTAAATAATTCTTTTTTATACAGAAATATTTTGATGGCGGAGCTACTTTAGTAACTCATTAGACAAAAAAAAAAAAAAAAAAAAAAAAGAATAGAGACTATTAGTACTAATAATTTTTAAGACTATCACACTTTAATGAGTATTAAAGGAACAAAAATAATTTGCCATCTGTGAAAGGCTCTCTCAAACTCCACAGCTTTAATAAATACAGAAACAGAACGAAACATGAATAAAATATACTGGTTGCCTGAATAAAGATGACTAGAATCCATCTAAAAAAAAAAAAAAATCATGGCCTTTGCTTCATTTTTGGCTTCCATTTCAGATTTTATTATGAAATAGCCCCAGTTTCTGGAACAAAGTGAACTTGGCACTGGTAAGATGATTCATTTCTCTGAATATTCTTTTTTTTTTTTGGACTATTGGACTTATTAGTATACACAGGACCTTAATGGTGCATTTCTGGAAGGGAGTAGTTTTTAGTGTACTGCTCATGCCTTCTGCCTTTGCTGTTCTCTTTCAAGTTCCCTGTTATTACCAAACTCCGGAAGAAACTTTGGCCATGAAGGAGAGTGCTGAGAGCCCCTCCTGGCTGCTATGGGTCAGCTCTTTCACCACTTATTGTCCCTGCCTTTCTGTAACATTTGCATGTCCCATGCTGCAACCCAATAAAAAGCCTAGCTCCCCTCAAAAGGTGCAAAGCTGCTAATTACTCAGATTCCAGCACTCTTACAAGGTCTTACAAGGCTCAACAGGCCTGCACATCGCCTCAGGAGGTCCTCCTTGATTCTGATCCCAAAGCAGATAATGCCAAGCAAAGGAGGTCTAATCATTCGAAATTACCCATTGCCTTCAAAATTATTTCCTTATGAGTCACTTCCATAAATTACTTCTTTTGAAAGAGAGATGGCCCAAATAAATAAAAAGTCCATGCTTCAGAGTCTCTAACCTGAAAAGCAATTTTTCTTGAAAACACTCAGACTCAACAGGACAAAATCAAATGATTTCCAGTATTGAGAAACACTGTCAAAATTATAATTTAAGTAAATAGAAAGCAAATGTGTTTTGTTGGTTCTATTATCATTTAGCCAGAGTTAAATGAGAAAGAATATGTATAAGCCATGCTTTTAATAATGTCAAGAATTAAGTGCTAGGCTCTGGTTAAAAATTGGGACCTGAAATTATTTAGAATAGTGGCACTTTAGGGAAGGCAGCAGCAACTTTTTTTTTTTTTTTTTTTTAACCTGGAATGTGTGCTTTACAAATCATCAATATTTACAGCTAGTATCTCTAGGGGAAGGGTTTGAGAAGGTGAAGACCTAAATAAACCTTTAACTTGTGGCACCTTGTACAGCATCTGAATCATGATATAAACTGGTGTTCCCCCAACATCTCTTAACTGTCTAGTATTGTGCTTTATATTGAGAGAGAAAAAATGGGCATAAGACATGATCTTTCATTGGTTAAACTGCATCTTGGCCCTGAACCAGCCCACAGACATTATGCCCAGCGCCCATACCAATGGAGCTTATAAATAAGCAAACGGAGCTGGATAAATATCACGTACAACGCACAACTCCTACAGACTGGCAAGCCCGTCAAAGCAAATCCATACTCCAGAAAATCAGTGTGTTATCAGAGAAAGTCAGGGTATTCGCCAGTTTCATCCCATGAGATCAACACTAACCAGATATCTAGTTTGGAAAGTGTAGGGCCATTGATTTTCCTACTAGAGAGAACAAACATTAAGTTATGCAAAGTAAGCCTCAGAGCAAAGGCAACAAAGGTTCATGGACCAGGGAGTCATCTGGTAACCTGGGACACCTGCAGTGTTTTCCTCTGTGTGGCACTGAAAAAGCGGTCATCTTTTCAACAAGTCTTGTTTAAGGCTCCTTTTCCCTTTCCCTCCCCTTCCCTTCTCTTCTCCTCCTCCCTTTTAACTCCATGGTCACAGCTGGAAGCAGACTCCTAGTCCAGATGAAAGTAATACTCCTTCCCGAAATTCTATGTAAAATACGTTTCCTTCACATTTACTGCAAGACTCTAAGAAGATGGAAGCCAAGTAGATGCCCCTTGGTTATTCATGTCTAATGTTACCAATGTGCCAAACTACATGTGGACTAAGCACATGTTAAACAGATTTATTTATAAAGCCCACTTTCGTTAAACCCTTTGAGTATGCCTCCTGTTTCCTGCTGCTACTAGCTCAGTTTGTCCCGTGGAATCCATGGATTTATAATTACAATATGTATAATTATGGTTTTTATTATGTTAGTATAAAGAAATTATCAATGACAAAAAAATTTTAATAGGACACCATGAGGAAACTATTTCAGAGAGGAAATGACAGAAATCCTGATTGACCTACCCAAAACAGTGTAGAGTGTTTTAAATTTCCAGAAAAATGCCTGAGAAAAATAAGAACATTTTGGTCTGGTTTTGGCAGAGGGAAGCTTTGCAGCAAGACTTTAGGTAGAGCATGTGGAAGACTTTCAGTCTCTGGAGAGAGAGGAGTTTTTCTTTTAAAACACACATACACACACACACTACTTTGGTGCTTACATTATTGAGCTTTTACACTTCTTCATTGTTCATAGTAAGTATAACTTCATTAAAAAAAAGAAAATATGGGGCGCCTGGGTGGCTCAGTGGGTTAAGCCGCTGCCTTCGGCTCAGGTCATGATCCCAGGGTCCTGGGATCCAGCCCCGCATCGGGCTCTCTGCTCAGCAGGGAGCCTGCTTCCTCCTCTCTCTCTGCCTGCCTCTCTGCCTGCTTGTCATCTCTCTCTGTCAAATAAATAAAATAAAATCTTTAAAAAAAAAAAAAAAAAAGAAAACATAAAACAGGGACGGCTATGTGGGTCAGCCGGCTGAGCACCTGCCTTCAGCTCAGGTCAGGATCTCAGGGTCCTGGGACACAGGTCTGCATTGGGCTCCTGCTCAGCGGGGAGTCTGCTTCTCCTTCTCCCTCTGCCCCTCCCCCGATCCTGCTTGCTCGCGCGCGCGCGCGCGCGCTCTCTCTCTCTCTCTCAAATAAATAAATAAAATAAAATCTTTTTTTTTTTAAAGATTTTATTTATTTTTTTGACAGAGAGAGATCACAAGTAGACAGAGAGGCAGGCAGAGAGAGAGGGGGAAGCAGGCTCCCCGCTGAGCAGAGAGCCCGATGTGGGGCTTGATCCCAGGACTCTGGGATCATGACCTGAGCCGAAAGCAGAGGCCTTAACCCACTGAGCCACCCAGGCACCCCAATAAAATAAAATCTTAAAAAAACCCAATAACCCTAAAATCGTGTTTCATGTTTTACACACTGTGATCCATCTGAAAATATAGGCTAACTTCCTTTTGGGGTCAATAATTTTAAATCCCACTTCAATGGGCCCAGGACGGTCCCTCGTGGGACACGGGTAAAACTGGCCCATACTAAGTCTACTTTTGATCATCATCTATCGTGAAGGAGACTAAGTTACATTTCGTCCTTGATATATATTAAGGAATAGGCCATTTTTGTTCTTGTTGTTCATTTGCTTTGAATCTGTCAACATACAAGTTTAAGGACACACAAAGAATACTCACAGACCTAGGAAGTCCCAGAAGTTGCAGCCCTTCTCAAGCGCTATAAGAAATGTACCTACTAAATAGTTTCCAAATTGTTGTTACGGGGAAAAAAATGTTAAGATCTGTAAGGACAGATGAGAGAAACAGGCATCTGTTGTAGCCTGCAGGTTGTTAAAAAAATGTTTTTAAATCTATTTCTCCTCTCTCTTTATATGACAAGCTCTTTGAGAACATGCCATATAGCTAATAACTGTACAATTACTCTACTGACAATTCTGAAAAAACATGTTAAGTATCTTTTAAAATAATTTGTATCTTATTTTAAATGCACTAAAGGAACTTGCTCAATTAAAAGAAATCTGTTGGGGTTGTTAAAATGTTCATTTAATCTTTGATATTGTCAAAGTAATAATTAACGCAAAGGGTCTAGCTTGAGTGCAGAAGAGTAAAAAGAAGGAAAGAGAACATAAATGGATAACAGTTTCCTGGAACTGCAGTACCCAGAAAAAATATTATTGATCTTTTAATTATGTGTATAGTTTACTTGCTCACTTGCTTTGTGCTGTTTCCACATGTAGTATATTCAGTTTCATTATCCTGCTACTGAGCACTTTCCCCTGGAACTTGTTAAGCTATAAAGAAAGAAGCTATTGAAGACTGACAGGAGCCAATGCAAAAGGGCTCATAGTGGCCAAAGACAATAATTCGAGCACCGAAAAGAACAAATAATTAATGCAACTGACTGATAACAACTGGATATTTAAAAAAAAAAATCTGGGGGCACCTGGTGGCTCAGCGGGTTAAAGCCTCTGCCTTCAGCTCAGGTCATGATCCCAGGGTCTTGGGATCGAACCCCGCATCGGACTCTCTGCTCAGGGGGGAGCCTGCTTCCTCCTCTCTCTCTGCCTACTTGTGATCTCTTTCTGTCAAATAAATAAATAAAATCTTAAAAAAAAAAAATCTGTGAGCTCATGGCTATTAAAAAAAAAAAAAAAAAAACAACTAAAGATGAAAAGAAAGACCCTTTCCACCTTAAAGAATCCCAATGCACTGGCAATCATTGGCAGCGACCCAGGGACCCATTCTTTGTGTTGAAATTCAGCAATTAAAAGGAAAGAAAGAACTAGTATAAATCCTGATTGAAAAACCATTCCTCGGGGTGCCTGGGTGGTTCAGTGGGTTAGAGCCTCTGCCTTAGGCTCAGATCATGGTCTTGGGGTCCTGGGATCGGGCCTTGCATTGGGCTCTCTGCTCGGTGGGGAGCCTGCCTCCCCCGCTCCCCACCTGCCCTGCCTCTCTGCTTACTTGTGATCTCTCTCTCTCTCTCTGTCAAATAAATAAATAAAATCTAAAAAAAAAAAAAGAAAAAAAAAAGAAAGAAAAACCATTCCTATACAAATTATATTTTAGTATAACTGAAATCTCTCACTGATGTTGCAAAGTTCTTCCTTACAGAAGCTTCTGTTAATGAAAATAGATGGAATAATAGAAACAGAAAGTCACTATTTTACAATTATTTCTAATGAAACAATTGATTTAGATAATACACATAATGGATGAAACCATTAGACAATAGTCTGTTAACGAATTTACAGTGAAGGGATCAGGCCTTACCCAACTGCACCCATTCTCAGCATCACCAATGGCGGAGAACAGATATTATGGACCTCCTGACAGGATGCCAGAGGAAACGCACAGCATTCACAGCATTCCCCATGAAGTAGTCTTGCTATAAAAATTGCCCCTGCATCTAACCAAGCTTTAAACCTAGTGTCCACCTTCTAAAATATATGGAGAACAGAGAGTAATGAGTCAAATCATGGGCTGGCAAGCGGCAACCTGCAGGCAAATTCTGCTTGCTACCCGCTTTTGTAAATAGAATGTTACTGGAACACAGCCATGCTGAATCCTTTAGATATTGTTCACTGTGGCTTTCAAGCGACAATGGCAGAGCTGAATAATTGTGACACAGATCATCTGGCTAGCAAAGTCGTAAATATTTACTGTTTTGTTCTCTACAGAAAAAGTTTCTTGGCCTCTGAGTTAAATGCTATGAGGAAGCAAACAGACACCTTCAAGACAACTGGGGCTATTTCGATGTTCTCTGTCATACCAAGGAATTATGTTAATTGTGTAGTAATGAAAATGGCACTATGATTATGTGAGAAAATGTCCAGTTTTTAAAGAAATGCAGGGCTGAGGTATGCAAGTAGACATGAAATGACATGATGTCTAGATATCTGTTTTTTAAAATGCTTCAGCAAAGTAAAAAAAAAAGAAAAGAGGAATAGATAAAGCAAATATGAGGATATCTTGTCATTACTTAATCTGGACAAAGTAGATTAGCAGTATATGGGGATTCATTGTAATATTATGTTTTTGAGTATGTTTTAAACAGGTTCAAAATGTTTTATTAAATTTCTCAAAAAAACATTATTTTAGAGCGAGTATCTATTTAAAAAAGATGTAAATGTATTATTTAAAAATCAATTCCATCTTGTATTGTTTCTTAGGGTGTTTCCAATTTTATCACTATTACTGAAATTGTTTCAATAACACATTTTAAAAATAAATCTTTGGGGGCACCTGGGTGGCTTAGTCAGTTAAGTGTCCGACTCTTGATTTCAGCTCAGGTCATGATCTCAGTGAGATCTCATGAGATCGAGCCCCACGTAGGGCTCATAGGCTGGGTGTGAAGCCTGTTTAGGATTCTCTCTCTCCCTCTCCCTCTGCCCCAACCCCCACTTACATATATGCAAGCTCTCTCTTTCTCTCTCTCTCAAAAAACAAAAATAAAAAGTAAAGAATAAGGGTGCCTGGGTAGCTCAGAGGGTTAAAGCCTCTGCCTTCAGCTTGGGTCATGGTCTCGGGGTCCTGGGATTGAGCCCCGCGTCAGGGTCTCTGCTCGGCAAGCAGCCTGCTTCCCCCCCTTCTCTATGCCTGCCTCTCTGCCTACTTGTGATCTCTGTTTGTCAAATAAATAAATAAATACTCTTTTTAAAAAAATGAAAAATACATCTTTGGTCAAATATTTTATTATCTCATAGAATGTATATCCAAAATGGAATAACTAAGCTTTCAAAAAAGTTTGAGACAACTTAAATTCTCCTTATTATTGAATGAACATACCCTACTTAGAAAAGTCCTGACAATATTAAATAATATTTATTTGAATTTTTGCCAAGTTAATAATGAAAAACGTATTTTTGATGTTTTAATTTGCACATATATAATTATTAGTGAGGCTTAATGTCTTTCATATGTTTTCTGGCCTCTTAAACTTATTGTATGAATTGTTAGTTTGACAATTTTCTACTAAGATGTTAAGAATTTCTTATCAATATGTAAAAAATCCCTATATAGTTTTTAATTTATAATGTTTTGACATTTAACCTTTGTATTTTCTCTATATTTTCCTTTGTGATTTCTTCCAGTGTTTTTTTTTTTTTTTAAGATTTTATTTATTTATTTGTCAGAGAGAGAGAGCACAAGCAGGGGGATCAGCAGACAGAGGGAGAGGCAAGCAAAGGGAGAAGCAGGCTCTCCAATGAGCAAGGAGCCCAATGCGGGACTCAATCCCAGGACCCTGGGATCATGACATGAGCTGAAGCCAGACTCTTAGCCAACTGAGCCACCCAGGTGTCCCTCTTCCAATGTTTTAATACTTAGAATATCCTTCACTCCAAAAAAATTAATATTTACTAATACTTTCTTCCAGATATTTATAGTTTCACTCTTCATATAAATTTAGTCCATCTCAGGTGCCTGGGTGGCTCAAGTGGTTAAGCATCTGCCTTTGGCTCAGGTCATGATCTCCAGGTCCTGGGGTGGAGCCCTACATCAGGCTCTCAGCTCAACAGGGAGTCTGCTTCTCCCTCTCCCTCTGCCTGCTGCTCCCCCTGCTTATGTTTTCTCTCTCTCTCAAATGAATAAATAAATAAAATCTTTAAAAAAAGCTCAAATAAATAAATTTAATCCATCTGGCATTCATTTTAAAATGCAGTGTGATGTTAGATATAACTTTATTATTATTTTTTAAAAATTTAGGAAATATATTCTTTCCCCATTACTTTGTAATACTTTTTGGTAAAATTTTGAAAGCAATAAATAGTTCTTGCAAAATGAATATATATATATATATATATATATATATATATATATGCTTTTGTGCATATATATTTTTAAAATCCACATTTTTAAAATGTTAAGATTGCCTGAAGTATGCGTGTGTGTATGTGTATTACATAATTTCTTGATATTTAACTGAAGTGCCTACCAGCCAGTGTCATCAAACTTTTGGTGGAAATTATGATGACCAAGTATCTACTTGAGTATCTGTGCACCAATTACATAAAAGAATAAAACATGAGGTTCTGAAATTTACAAATAAAATATTTCTTCAAAGTCCAAGCAACAGTTCTAGAACTTCTGGTTCACTTTTGAATTTAGATCTCAGAGCTCATTTGTTTTCCAAAATGCTGAACTAAACAATTCCAGAAGATGTACTTAAAAATAACATCAGGCGGAAGAAAACGTGGTTTTGTGCCATAATGTCTTGAAACATTCAGTTATGGTTTGATGCTGTTCAATCTTCCGTTGCATACTTTGTGCGGAAAAAATCATTGCTATTTTAAGGAAACATTACTTTAAACTATTGGGAAATCTAGTTGATTCTCATGAATGACCGAAGCACTTAGAGACCACTTACTCATCCATTCAACAAATATTTATTATCTACTACGTGCTAAACACTGGTCTAGGTGTTTGTATTCTTCCTGCTCCAGATACTGACATTTCTTAAGACATTATGTCTTTCTGAAAAAGACATAAAATGTCACAGCCTAAACTCATTGTTAATCTGAACTCTGTGAAATTCTTACCACAAACCATTCAAATGCACTGAAAGGATGTAGGTAAAATAAGAAAAGTAATATTTATTAAGTAGCTATCACATAACACTAATTTTTTTTTAAAGATTTTTTTTTTATCTATTTGACAGAGAGAGATCACAAGTAGGCATAGAGGCAGGCAGAGAGAGAGAGAGGAGGAAGCAGGCTCCCTGCTGAGCAGAGTGCCCGACGCGGGACTCGATCCCAGGACCCTGAGATCATGACCTGAGCCGAAGGCAGAGGCTTAACCCACTGAGCCACCCAGATGCCCCTAATTTTTTTTTTAAAGATTTCATTTATCTACCCGACAGACAGAGATCACAAGCAGGCAGAGAGACAGACAGAGAGAGAGAGAAGGGGAAGCAGGCTCCCCGCTGAGCAGAGAGCCCGATGCGGGACTCGATCCCAGCACCCTGGGATCATGACCCGAGCTGAAGGCAGAGACTTTAACCCACTGAGCCACCCAGGCGCCCCAACACTAACTTTTAATAATATTTTATTTTATAGGTGGGACAACTGAGGCTCAGAGAGGTTAAGGATTCCATAGTCACACAGCTATCAAGTTACTGACTCAAGATGCAAATTCAGGTTTTTCTGACTCTCAAGTCCTTGTTTTCCCCACCACTACAAGCTAGTTTCTTTCTAAAATTTTTTACCTATATTTGTTCCAGAGGAAACAGCAGGAATTCTGGGAAGGCTCAAATTAAAAACAGACATAGGAAGCTGTTAGAGAGAAGCCATCCCATAATAAACAGGCCACAAAAATTTGAGGCAAGAAAACTCCTTCTGGTTCTCGTTTTCCAATATTCTTGCTTCAACACAGTAATCATATAATGCTTGTCATTTAGATAATTTTGCATTCTAGGTTTTGAACAGGAAAACTTGAACTTCTATTCCTTTACCTAATTTTAGCATCCTTTCTGGAGTGAGAATTCACAAGTCTATTAGGCTCTACACCAATTTTGCTTCAGTATTATGCAATGTGACAGTACCCAATAGCAATGAAGTGCAAGAAGCCCATCCATCCATCCATCCATCCATCCATCCAACCAATCATTCCTTCCACAAATAGTTACTGATTTCCTATTATGTGCCAGTCGCTCTCTAGACACTAGGGATGCTATGATGGTCAAGACTCTCTAAGAGCTTAGTCCTGAAGTTTACATTCTGGTGGTGGAAAGAGACAGTAATAAACAAGGAAAACAAGAAATAATGTAGAGAAGATATTTGATGGTGACGTACTGTTTATGGAACAAAACTGGTTGATATCATATAGATTAGCTAGGTTGGGGGCGGAAAGGCACTTCATTAGACCGGTTCTTATGAAAGGCCCTGAGGAGGTAACCTGAGCTGAGACCAAAAGAATGAGAAGGAACTAATTGTGGAAAAGGCAAGGAAAAGAATTTCAGGCAGAGGGAACAACAAAGAGTTTGGTGCACTGGGGAAACTGAAAGGAGTCCAGGAAGGCTGAGAGGACTAACTAACAACGACTAACAAGGACTAACAAGGAGGCTGAAGGGACGTAGACGCCTGAGCACATGCAGGATCTTAGACCAGGAATCCTAAGTTTGTTAAGTGTGCTAGAAGCCATGATGTGCATTAAGCAGATGACAACAGTTTGGTATGTGGAGAACAGACTGTACTAGTGATAGTATGTTTGGCTAATACTAACTGAGTGCCTACTAAGTACCAGGCATGTTCTAAACACTTAACACAAGGCTTAATTAACGAAGTGTAATCCCCCTTCGAGACAGGCAGTAGTATCATCCTGCTTTGCAGAGGGCATCTAAAACTAGTACTAGCATTTATTCCACCTGCCAGGGTTGCAGTCAGTAAGTGGGAGAGCCATGGTAAGAATCCGAACAGCCCAACTCCAAAGCCTCTTTCTTAGCCCCTATGTTGTGGTTGAGGAAGGAACTCACCAAAGCAAGTAAGTCGCAGAGGCCCCTGCCATGGTGGGAATCAGAGATGACAGTGGTGTGACAAGCTGGTAGCAGGGAAAACTGAAGAAAGTAGATGGATCTGGGATATATTTTGGAAAAATAATCCAAAGCATTTAACTCATGATTATGAAAAATAGGAAGAGATCAAGGAAGTTTTTAAGGTTTTTTTGCATAAGCATTATTCCACGGTGGTCATTCCTGAGTTGGAGAAAAATGGGTTTATGAGTGTGTAGGGGCTGAAGCCAAGAATTCTGTGTTTGAGGCGCGTGTGGCTGGCTCAGTCAGTTAAATGACTGACTCTTGACTTCAGCTCAAGTCATGGTCTTAAGGTTGCAAGACACAGCCCTGCATCAGGCTCTGTGCTGAATGTGGAATCTGTTTGAGATTTTCTCTCTCCTTCTCTCTCTGCTCTTCCCTCACCTCATATTTTCTCTCTTAAAAAAAAAAAAAAAAATTCTGTTTTTGATATGTTAAATTTGAGGCACAAATTAACAATGACCCTGAAGATATCAAGTAGGCAGCTGAGTAGGCAGCTGAATAGGACAGGCCGGGAACATCACCAGCCTATGGCTGAGCAACTTAAAGATGGCCGCCCTTGGGGAGGACTGGAGAAGAGGGCAGTGTAACATTATGGGGACAGGGAGAGTGAGGAGCCAGAAATGGTGCCCAAGGAGTGACTCAGAGGCAGAAGGAACCTCAGAGGTTTGGAACCACAGAAGCTAAGGAGGAAAATCCTTCCTAATGGAGAGGCTAGTTCAGTTGTGTTGAGTGCTGCCGAGAAGTCAAGGAAAATGAGGACAGACAAGAGAAAGATCTGCCAGCCTGGGCACCCACATCCTTGACAAGAGCAAATGATGGGAATTTTGCTGTGAAAGAGAAGCAGAGAAACATGATGGCAGGCACAAGGAGATGAGAGGTCAAAGGCAACTTATTTTCTTTCAAAGGTGTGTATACTCGAGTGACTGCATGTGTGAGCTGATGAAGATGAGCTGGGGAAGGAATGAATGCAAATGAAGCCCTTCCACCAAGGCTTGTCACCCACATCTAAAAAAATGGAGACTGGAATAATTATTTAATGAATGTCTCCCTGGTTTCCTGGAGACAAAATAATCATCTCACATGTAAACATTCCCGGGATTTCTGAGCTATTTTGGAGCTTTGAGTGCTCCCACACGTCACTCTGGTGCAGCCCTCAGCAGCAGAGGAGGATGAAGTGAAGGGAGGCAAGCCTCCATTTCTTCACAGGACTCATGCTATCTTGTTTTGTTTGTTTGTTTTTGTTTTTTTAAACCAAACTTCAAGTTGTTGTATTTGTATTAGCAACCAGAGGGGAAGGAATTTGGAAAGGAAAACATCTTGGTCCCATTAGTTAATGTGGTGTGAGGAAAGACTCTCTGGAGGAGTTCTGGTGAGGGAGGAGTTGGTGTGGAAACTAGGGAACAGGGTGGCTGTGTCACTGCCCCAAGACAGGTGTGCCTGGCAGGGGCTGTGGGGAGGGACTCTTGTCTTGCAAGCTTCCGTTTCTCTTGCTCTGTCCTTTGTGGGGTTACGATCTTTCCGAAATAGGCATGATACGAATACCTCTGCCCTTCTCTCTCCTTAGCAATATGAGTTTATCTGCAGTTTCTAAACCACGCCTTCTTAAAGACTCTGTTGTTTATTTATTTATTTGGGTTCCTTGGTGGAAGAAGGTGGGAGGGAGGGAGACAGGGAGACAGAAAGAGAACTGGAAGGATCAGGAGGAAAAGAGGAGTAAGAGGCAGAGACACAGATCAAGAAGCCATCTTGTAATCTCTTGAAAACGTTATAACCAGGGCGCTGCAAACCACTCTAAGGACACCTGAACTACAGTTAGCTGTCTTGTAGCAATGTCAATATTCTCCCTTTCTGTTCTATTTTTCTCACATGGAGAATTTGAACAGAGTGATAGGAAGGAGTAAGGGATACAAATGGATGAAAGTTAAGGAAAAAACAATACTCAGTTCCTGCAATGGCTGCATTTGGGTTTTTTCTATTTGAAAATAAAAATGTCTTAGGTAATATCATGGTATTTACTTTGTTTTAAAAAGGGAACAAAGAGAGAGACAGAGAAATGTGCTCATATACCAGCCTAATTCCAATGATACTCATAAAATAAGATTCTGAATTTTGAAGGTTAAGCCCACGGACCAAACATCCGTCTGAGGACGAATGGCCGAAGACATGATGGCCTTCTCCAGGGTGAAATACGTGCCATCGTCACAATGAGTGAGGGGACTTTGCTGTGCCGACAAGCAATGACATGGACAGGTACTGCCTGGACACCCGGTCCTGGAGGGCAAGAGTTCTGTCATGATTGTCCCTCACTCTAGATCAGCTCTTGGGACAGTGCCCTGCCCATAATAGGTGTTCAAAAAATATTCACTTAACAAATAAACAGAAAGGATCACAGATCCTGCTTTGACAAAAAGCAAAACAAAATAAATCCTATAGATGCGATTACATCCACTCAATTTGCTTGCACATTTTTATTACTTCTGAGTTTAAAAAGTACAATAATTAGTCTTAAAAATATAATCCTCACAAACACCTCAGAATAAATAGAAGGGTGGGTTAGGGTCCACAGACTCAAGAGTTCTGAGGGTTAGGTTAGTGTCAGCGAGGAAAACGAACTCTAAGAGCACCCACACCAAAGAAGACAGAAGAAAGCCTGAGCTAGCCAGAAAAGGGGAGGGGCCCCAGGAAAAGTCACACTGAGCCAGGAAAAGCCTGAAGGATGAGTTTCTGCAAGGATGGGGGTGCGGGCCAGATGAGCCCACAGCTGAGCACTGGTCTGCACTGGAAAGCTTGCTTTGGGTTCCCTAAAAAGAGAGAGCAGTCATTCAGACCCACAAACACAGAACAAACTGGTGGTTGCCAGAAGGGAGGACATGGGGGGATGAGAAAAGTAGGTGAAGGGGGAGTGGGAGTTATAGGCTTCCAGTTATAAAATGAACAAGTCACAGGGATCAAAGGTCCCACACAGGGAATATACTCCATGGTATTGCTGTCGCTCTGCGTAGTGACAGAGGGTGGCTATACTTGTGAGCAGAGCATAGTAGCAGAGTTGCTGAACTACTATGTTGTACACCTGAAGCTACTGGAACATATGTCAGCTATACTCAAATAAAAACCAAAAAAAAAAAAAAAAGAAAAAAGAAAAAGAAAAAAGGACAGTCAGCCTGAGGATGTGACCTCAGGCAGTGGAACCTAGGGCACTCTGTCCAACCTCAGGAGGAGCAGCGGGGCAGGTGTCTCTCCCCTCTGGTGGGAGAGGGGCTGCACTCTGTCTCCAAAGCAGGAGACAGCCAAGCTGAGATGCAGGGCAGGTGTGGAGCAGTTGTGTGCCCGGGGCCAGCAAAGCCACCTGCCAACGCAGGCATACTCAGCAGCCTTGCATACCTGAAGTGCACCAGGTTTCCTTCCCCTGGGTCAGTGGGAGGAGACTGGAGCTTTCTCAAAAGCATCCCAGTAGGGTGGGGTGGTGGTTCATGTCCAGTTGTAGTCCTGGGAAATGTGGGTGTGTGGCTTTGTGCTGGCTTCCTTCTTCACTCCAAACTGGGCTGCTGGTTTTTCTCATGGCTTTCAAGTGCCAATTCGTGAGTGGAGCATTTTCTGATTTTCCTAGCAAAAGATCTCTCTCCTAGCTACCCACAGCACTGGAGTCATGGTTCTATTAGAGAGATTACTCTTTTTGACATTTAGAGATGCTGAACTCTCAAGGATAGGAATGTTTCTTTCACTTAATAAGCCCATTAAGTTGAGTATCGGGTACTGTTCTAGTTTTTCATTCTCCCAACTACGAAGACAGTACATGCTCTCAATAAATTTTATGAGTGAAAATACTTCTCCTGTTCTCATAATTGTGCCTTCTACCAAATTTCAGTGAATACTTACTTACTAAGCGACTGCTGTGTGTCTGGTATAGGGCAGGGAACTCTACTGTTCCTGCCTTCATGAAGCTTATAGTTTACTGGGGATTCAGGTAACTAAATATCAAATTTAAAAACCAGGTTCGTCATGTGGTGTGACAGAGGAAGCATCACCGGGCACCTAATCTAACTGTGAAATGTATCCTTCAGCTACGTCCCCAGCTCTGACATTTACCTATATTCACATCCAGCCTTTTTTTTCTTCCTATACATGTCTTTTTGGGTCCACCGGAGTCATGTTACAAAGTTAACACTTTCCTACTCTCCACTAATCTCTCTCTCTCTCTCCCTGCCCCCTATGTGTGTGTCTGTGTATGCCTCTTTTTTCTTTCTTGTCTATTTCCCCTCAGCCTAAAAACTTTACCAAAATAACCGGTCATTTGATAAATGTCCTATCTTTGCTATACATGCAACACTATTTTTTCTTTTTGGTGTAGTATTCAAAGATTTATTAGTTGTGTATAATGCCCAGGGCTCATTATGCCACTTACCCCTCCTTAATGCCCATCCCCCACTTTCTTCATCTCCCCACCCACCTCCCTGTCCACAACCCTCAGTTTATTTCCCGAAGTCAAGGGTCTCTTATGGTTTGGCTCCTTCTCTGATTTCTTCCCAGTTTTTCCTCTCTTCCCATTTGATCCTCTGCTCCATTTCTTATATTCTACATATGGGTGAAACCATATGATAATTGTCTTTCTGTGATTGGCTTATTTCACTTAAGCGTAAGACCCTCTAGTTCCATCCACGCCGAAGTAAATGGTAGGTATTCACCCTTCCCATTTCCTCTTTCCCACCCCAGTGAAGTCTGTTTTGTAAAGTTGTCTACACTCCATTTGTCACCTCCATTTCACATCTCAGCCATCCCTATAATTTTGTGGGATTGTTTCTGCCTAACCTAGTGGTTTTATACTTTTTAGTGCACCCCTTCCTTAATCTTGCTGTGACATCAGAAGCTGTTGGCTACTTTCTTCTTGAATCTCTTCCCTTAGGGTTAGAGACACGATCATTCCTGACTCTCCTCCTTCCTCTCTGAACTCTTTCTTGGTGCTTTGGTTTCCTTTTTCTGTCTACTCTTGTTTTATCTCAGAGGTCTAGCCGAGGGCCTCTAATCTTTCTCCAGGCACCGCCCTCGGGTAATATTATCAATTCCCTGGACTTCAGCTACCAACATCCCTGACTTCTCTTTGGAGCTTCAGACCTTTCCTTTTATCTCAAATGCAACACGGCTTAATCTGGCTCCTCAACCTGACTCAGTGTCCTTCTCCCCAGTCCTGCTACTCTGTTTATGTTCATCCAGTGGAAATTTAGATCTAACTCTTCCACTTGCAATTGGTGATGAAGACCTATAAGTTCTAGTCCCCAAATCCTCTCCCATATCATTTTATGGTCCTTAACGAGACAGCCACGATGGCCTTCAAACCAGGCAGGCATCTTGCCATCATTCCTGCCTCCTTCCATCCACTGACCAAAACATATCCAGAAAGATTTTTCTCAATTCTCAATCACAACTCTTTCTTGCTGAAAATCCTTCCATGACTTTGCAAGATCTTCAGGAATTGCCAGATGGCAGCCCATGAGCCACACTCAGCTATTTATGGTACTTAGCTGGAAGAGTTCATCAAAAACCTGAATTTTTTAAATTATGAATACTGTTAGAAAGAGCACATGCTGTCTGGTCTAGAGTCCTCTCTATTGTCCTTTATGCATGTGGCCTCACTCTCTATATTACTAGTCTAGTTTCTGCATAGATCCTCGATCTCACCAACTGGGTTAGCACAACATCTAAAACCTTTCCTGACGTGGCCTGGCCTGGCTACTCTCATTTCATGCTCTGAACTCAGGTCTGTGATGCCAAGGCTCATGTTTATCCACTGCGCCACGCTAATTTATGTCACTTCTTTGACTGCTTGGGTCTGTGAAATGTGAAAGGCCAATGTTGATAATAAATGGAGCAACAGGGCGCCTGGGTGGTTCAGTGGGTTAAGCCTCTGACTTTGGCTCGGGTCATGATCTCAGGGTCCTGGGATCGAGACTCGTGTCGGGAAGCAGGGAGCCTGCTTCCCCCTGCCTCTCTCTCTGCCTACTTGTGATCTCTGTCAAATAAATAAATAAAATCTTTAAAAATAAATAAATAAATGGAGCAATAGATTCCAATTATGAGGAAGAAGTGTGTGTAGTGCGCATAGATAAAAAGGACAGGGAAACAAAACAGGTGAGTCAAGATAGTCGTGTGGGAATTGCATCTAAAGATATGCTATCCCACTTATTTTTTGGCACCAGGCTTAAGGCAGTAATTGATTTTTCGACCTCTGTGTTTTATTCATTATGATGGCTTTAGCACAATTCTGATCCTCAGCAGGCATTTAATAAATGCTTACTGGATACTCCGTTTTTGTGGAAGCTTGCAAAAAAGTGGCTGTCCTGTTGCTCCTAGGCTACGGTTCCTTCTTTTTTCTCTTTCAGTGAGACCATTGGGTATTTACCAAGAGTGGACCCAATATATCTGCTTTCAGTGTACCCTAAATCACCTTAATGCCAAAGAAAGTAAATGCGCAAGAGAAGTGTGCTAGGGATGGTAAATCCAGAGAGAGAGGATTCTATAGGAAAATAAAGGAAGAGAATGCTTTCTCCTTCCCCTTTACTTGTCTACCACTTGGACACAAGTTACACCAATAATGTAGGTGTCAAGAATATTAATGCTAAGACTAATGACACGGCAATTGTAAATACAGAGTTGAGAAGCTATCATTTCCAGGGAATGTGGAGGCAATTTCCTTGTGCCGTGCCCTGAGTTTAAACAGCTTGGTTGGCCATCGCTTCTATCATCTTTGATCTTTCCTCATCTCGTGAAGCCACTGGGGGATTACCGTTCACATCCCTCTTCCAAAATTCCCAAACCCACACAGACCACAAAAGACTAAGGCTCCAACTTCATGAGACACAAGAGTCATCTGGAAAGCCTATAAAATACAGATTCCTGGGTCCTCCCATCCCGTGATGATAGGTAAGGGCAGGGCCAAGGTATCTGCATTTTAAACAAGTTTTCCTGAGGATTCACAAGTAGACAAACACCATTCTCTGAAACTGAGAAACAATTCCCATTATTTTAGGACCATCTTAGGATTCTCATGTTAAGTACCATAAATCTGCTCTCAGGCTTGCTCTAATCCCATCGTGATTAACATTTACTGTCCCCGCTGCTAAGTGTTTCTGTTATTAAATGGTAAAAAATTTTGCTCTTGCCGTCTTTGTTACAGTCACCACACCCTCAAAGAACTATTTCCCTTGTGCCCTTCATTTGTAACCTGTATCACTGGGTACTTACTCTGCAGCTGAAGCAGCTAAGCACTTGAAATACATATTCCACAACAGTGCCTGGGTCCCCTACTCATTAAAATGATACTAAAGTCTTAGGGTCTTTGTTTTTTTTTTTTTTTTCTTCACAGCAGGTTGGCAGGCATTCAATTATAGAATAATTCTGTACTGCAGCTCACTTTAGTTGAAGCCGTTCATCTCCATTCTGATTATTATGTTCAAAGGTTTACTCTATCCAGATGCCAAGTTTCCTCAACTGGACAAAAGCAAAGCAGAAATAGTTCTGTTTGGCAAGGCCTGGCAGATTTTTGGAGGTCTTGTCCTGTCACAGCAGGGCACTAGTCAGGTTGTAATTTGACTTAATTGTTCCTCCCACAAACAGCAACAATGATTACCTCCAGGTCGCTGGCACTCGAAGAAGAATTTCTTCCCAGCCACTGTAAAAACCAAAATACTTTCCACAAACACCTTACTCAGGATTCAGCTGCAGAGAATCTTAGAATCTGACCAATTAGGGGACTGACCCGGTATATGTGTTTAATGGGTTAAGTCACAAACTTGCCCATGTATCTGTGTGTGCACATTAGCAACACGGAAATAACTGAGAAATCACTGGTCTCCCATAAAACCACCAGTGTTCTCGCCACATAATTTGTT
The DNA here is from genome assembly GCF_030435805.1 of Mustela lutreola. Classification (NCBI taxonomy): domain Eukaryota; kingdom Metazoa; phylum Chordata; class Mammalia; order Carnivora; family Mustelidae; genus Mustela; species Mustela lutreola. Next base: position 28,730,693 of record NC_081292.1, on the reverse strand, counting down.
CCACCTGCCATGTTTACAAGGCACCCCAAGGAGAACTAGAGTAAAACCAGGCAATCCATCTGCCTCCCAGCCTCAAGGGGTAATTATGACCTCAACTAAGACAGAGGAATGCACAGCAGGCTGCTGTGTCAGGTGTGCGACGGAGGGACTGACTGACTTACCCACGTCCTGAGCTTTGTCAAGGGTGGCTGGAGTCACGGTAGGAAGACAAACCCAATGCACTACCACCAAAGCAAAGGGAGAAGAATGGACAGGGGACTCATTCAGTGGGCCACACGGAGGACACAAATCACAAATAGGGGTTTGAACACACGTTACAACACAAAACAAGGGAGCAGGAGTGTTGGGCGGAGGAAGATGCTGGCATGGTATCCTCCCAACCGCTGGTTACAAGAACTGTTTAAAAGTAAAGTGGGCGGGCCCCTGGCTGGCTAAGTGAGTGTCCAACTTTTTGAATTTGGTTCAGTTCAAGGTCTCAGGGTTGTGGGATGGAGCCCTGCAATGGGCGGAGGGGGCCGGGCTCAGCTCTCAGCGGGGGAGTCTGCTTGAGATTCCCTCCTTCTTCCGCTGCTCCTCCCCCCCTGCTCTCTCTTTCTCTCTCTCTCCCCTCCTCTCTAAAAATAAATAAATAAATAAATTGTTCAAAAAAAGAATAAAAGAGGGGACATGAAAGCATGTTTTGTTTCTATTGACTTACTATTAAATGTACTTCCTTACGTATGCTTCTTCTTTTCTTTTTTTTTAACTTTAGTTAATATTTACCAAGAATATATAATATTTTACTTGCCATGCACACTGAATAGGGCCTGGCCTCCAAGACCATACAAACTTAACTATGCCCAATTACGGTCACAGTGACGAAGACTAAATACACACTGTAAAGGATAGACTGCTTTATCAGGAGAATGATGTCGGAGTACAAAACGTATGTGCCGAGGAAGTGCACAAAACAGGCATATCTGCAAAGAAAGTCTGTTAATAAGAAGCTATTAAAAGAAACGCTCTTTGGGGATACACCCCAAATGAATTGCAAAAGGTCACACACAACTCCCTTCTCTGAAATGAGAGAGATACAACATACAAATTAGCATACAGAATATCAAGTCATTAAATGTTCCTTGTCAAGACTCCCAGGGGAAGATAAGGGGAAGGCAGTGGAGTGGGGGAGGGGATGGAGAGAGTAGGCAAAAATGGACAGGTCACTTTGAAAATACACGGTTCCCGGTCTTTTCATTTCACAGATCAGTAAAATTAAAAGAAAAACACAATGTGGAGAACACACCAACGTGGAGTTGTCATTTGTTTTGCTCAAGTTTAACTACCACCCACCATCATGACTTTTGTTATGACATTATAAAACAAAAATACAATATACTATCTAAGGAATTAGGAAAGCCAGACTCTCAAAATGAAGGATAATTCTTTATATTAGGTAAATTTAATTTCATGTAAACTCACCACATCCTTCTTTTAAAAACTGAAGATCTTAGAACATACGATGTTCTTCATAATTAATGCCTTTGATACAAATTTGGGGACAGAGTCTCTAGTTTGCAGTTCTGAAAATGTACTTTCCAAATTAAATTGCGTCGTGTTCCTCCATAATTTCACTACCTGATCGTAAGACTCCCCCTAACTCTGCACGTTCCCTTTCGCATTAGTGAACGTGATGATTTATAAAGAGCACAAGCTAATGCAGAATGATCACTGTGAGGCTATGAAGCTACAGGAGATCTCTAAATTATTTTAGTTTAATCCTAGCAGAGGATGGCATTTTTAATGTTGGCCTGTACCTTATTCTCTAACTTAAACGCCACGATGAAGCCAATACATATTCCGGTCTCAGTGTTAAAGCGGCTGGATTAAAACGAGCTATTTCCCCCTGCTGGTTGGACATGTTGTACATTCTCTACCTCACTGCCTGCAGCTTTAATGCTCCCCATAGTACCAAACCCATTTATTTCCCATCCACCGACTGACCTCCTAAAGCATCATTAACACGCCCCCAAAGGGGGCTCCTGTCAATTTTCGTCAGCGCAGCACTCAAAGCTGTCTTGGGGCCTGTGGGGGCTCCATAGGAAAGGAAAGCAAAGAAGGAAAGGCACCGACCCAAACCTTGGGGAAGCACCAACATAGAAAGATGACACCTAGGAACAGAGTCATCCATCCCGAGACCGGATGTGAGGCTCAAGACGGAAAGACAGGTTTACAGATGCTCATAATTAGGCGCTTCTGCCACTCAATTCACAGCTAGTTAATGGCAGAAGGATCAATATCTACTTTCGATTTTCATGTACAGCATTATGGCCTTAGTGGGAGACAGGTCTCTGGGGAGGAGAGATCATCCGAGAATGGGTCTTGGGCAGAGTGAGTCATAACCAAAGTTAATAATCTTATTGGTTTGCCTAATATATTTTCTAAAACATATGTGGAGGGTTTTTTTGTTTTGTTTTGACCATCTTTTTTTTTTTTTTCTTCCTAACACTACTCACCCTGAAGTCAGTCATAGAGAAAATGATTATGCGGAGAAAATATCAGGAAAAAATGTGGAATGGAGCTATGTAAACAAAGTGTGTCAGTTTGAAATGACATCCTCTGGGTTCATCCACACTCAAACAGAGTGAATCCTGAGCTCCAAAATGGAGTCTAAGCAAACAGCACTGCCTTCTGCAAACATGGTTCCAGGTTCTAGGTATCTTTGTGTTTTCTTCTTGCAAGAGCATCAAGCAAACCATCCGCGGGTCTCCATTTTAAACTAGATTCATGTAATACCAATGGCAAGAAACAAGCTTTACGGCATTTTGATAGATTTTTTTTCAGAATCAAGCAGAAAATCTGAGACTTTACAGAGAAAAAAATGTTGGCAGCATAGTATTCCTAATGTACAATTTATGCATGGGATAGAATTATTTCATGAAATTATGCAAGGAGTCCAAAGCTGGACTTTAAAGAAACCTCAAAAAATACATTGATACTAAAAATATTAGAATACTGTATCTTGCTAAATTCGGGAATTAATCACAGCATCTTCATCCACATGTCCCTTTGCATACATGTGTGAGCCTTCTAATTAAATGTTCCCTAAATAAACCCTAAAAATTATCCACTATGAAACATCCTTCATTACTCAGAAGACAGTCATTCTTTTAAATTTTACCCAATTTTCTAATACTTCTCAAAGAATATAAGTCATTCCAAGTCATGTGCTTTAACGGGTTGTAATGGGCTCTGTCATTGATAATGGTGGCACCTTCAGAAGCTATGAAGAGATTTGTGCTTTTGCTAGATGTGCTCACAACTTTAAGGAAACTTCCTTAACCATGCACCCAAACTGACATCGCCAGTTTATCTTTTTAAGAACCATCATGGATTAAGCACCTCTATAAGCCGGGCACTGTATTAGGAGTTCCTTTCGGTCTCATTCAACATTACAGCAACTGTACAAGGTTGATGTTACCGTCCCATTTTATGGATGTAACAACTGAGGCCGAAGGAGGTTAAGCCACTTGCCCAAGGTCATTCAGCTTGTAAATGGTGAAAAGGTCAGGGATTCCATCAGGTCTGGCAAATTACAAAGCCTGTGCTCTTTTCCTCTAAACTACAAGGTCAGGCTGGCCCTGGGATATAAACCTCCTTGATCCTGACCTCATTCATTAGGAGTTGTTTTGTTTTGGGGGATTCTATAATCAGAAGTACACAGCCTTATTAAGGTTGCTATTATAAAAATGCAAGCTAATTCATTTCCCAGATTTATTAAGGAGTCGTTTTCTAAACAGTCATTGAAACCAAAGTCAGATTTCATGTGGTAAATTATAAACTAGAATAACATAGAAAAACAGGTGCAAATGTCCATCAGGGTCGAACCATTTGAAACTGCTGTATGTGAAGGTCAAAAGTGCCAAAAAGGTGCAACCTATCACAATTCATCCTAATAACAGAAGTGTAGACCCAGGCTCTAAGGGGCACACCCCGGTCCATTCACAGTGCACCAGCAGAGCTCACACTCCATGACTGGAGGGCTTCCTTGGGTACTATACCTGAGCAGAAGCTGTTGCTGCTTATGGTCCTCGCCGAGCGCCCAGAGCTGCTGGCATTGAACTCTCTGCTCTCTTCCTCAGAGAAGGGAGACTCAGAGGCTGGGGACACTTTGTGCTGTTGCTGGGGCAGATGGGGCCGCAGAATCAAACGGGGAATTCGGCTTCGGGAAATCTCCTTCTCATGATGCTGTACTCTCTGCTCCTTCTCAAAATTGGACATTAAAAAGAAAACAAAAGGAAACTTGTTTCCCCCTCTTAACCTCTGTTTGTCCCTTCTGGGCTCAGTGTCTAAGAAATCACATTTCTGAATATTGAATTTTCACAGAGCAGTCCTTATCTCGGTTGCTTAAGTGAACACCGAAACTCTGTCTAATCCTTCCAATCTATTGAAGAGCACATACTTGAGTGTGGACACACACACACACACACACACACACACACACGAACACTTTCCATTAGCAGAGAAGCCATTCCATTCACCTATGCTATGCCTAACTCACCTTCCCACTCTGGCTTTTTCTGTCACATTCAAGCTTCTGCTTCTCTCAAAGGCTCTTTATTACTCAAAGCACTCTCTGACTTATTCCTTGATTTCCTCTAGACTTCCATTTTGCTCTCCCTGAATTAGCTGTGACAATCTGATTTCTGCTTTCCTATCTGCTCACTAAGTAGACCCCTATACCTGGAACAATTCTTTCCTGATAGATCATGCGGACTTACGTTTCAAATCCCTCCTCTTCCGGCCAGGATCTTAATTATTCATTAATATCCTGGTACACAAGGCTTGTTGCCAACAGAAAAGCAAACAAAAATCCAATACCCAGTAAGATGGCTCCACCTTTTACACCATGTTTGGCTTTTGTTTTCCTTACAGGACACCCAGGAGAAGAGAGTTTTCTCTCTCTCCTTAAAAAAACACAGCATTAAACACAGAGGGCGATATCTTGGTTTTAAAAATGCATAAAAAGTAATATTTTGGCAAGGTTTTCCAATTTTCAAAGAGTTTTCCTAACCATTATCCCATCTGACCTTTACAACCCGAGCCATAGAGAGGACCCCAACTTAAATCCCTATTTACAGATGAGGAAACTGAGGCTAAAGCCTTAGGCAACAAGGCATATCATCTAGAAGCAGAAGGAATCTTAAATTGTGTTTTTCAGGGTCACCACCACCCTGCCTTATTAAAATGGATTCCTAGGAGGAGCTCTTTGCAAAAAAACTCACCGCTCCCTCCAACCTCTGCAGCTGAAAAAGGCCTTTCCATTGGGTAACAAATACTATTAGGAAACATGACCTCCTGCCCATTTCCACGACGCTTACCAGGAAGGGTCGCTGCCAAAGTAAACACCTCTGGGAGATCTGCAGAGTGCAGGAGTTGAAGGGAAAGCCTCCGCCTCGGGGAACTCCTGAGGTCGCTCAGGCGTCCACCCCATCCGGGGCGAAAACCGCACCCAGCCTCGGGATTTGTTCTGCACATCAGTCCCCCAGCAGGTATCACGTCAGCCACTCTCCGCACACCGCAGACCCTGAACCAATGCTGGGTCGCTGACATGCAAGGGACCTTATTTCTCACTCACCAGAACACCCAATCCTTTTTATTCACATCACACTCCGGACATCCTCTGAGAGCCAGATCCCAAATCCCCAATTTCAGGAGGCGGGATTAACCCTCCAAAGTCAATCCTTTAATCCTCATGTCCACCCCTCAGATCTTTTCCTCTAGTGCCATCTTCCCATCTCCTGGGTCTCATCATCTGAGCAAACGCTCCTCTGCCCTCCCAACGTCCCCACTACCTCCATGTCCCCATCCCCCGCGACTCTGAACGCCACCCCTCCAAGCCCTCACCTGGCTCGCCCGCTGCCCCGCGGTGCCCACTTCCCCGCTCTCCGGCGCCCGCGGACGCTCTCCCCCGCGCCCGCACGACGTGCCCTCCTCACCTTGGTCTCTCGAAGGGGTCCCATCGCTCTGCTGCCCACCGGGTCCCCGCGCCGCCGCTGCCGCCGTCCAGGAGGAGGCACCTGCGGGCACGGGAGCGAGGACACTGCGCTGAGCCGGCGCGGGTTGCGGGCGGCGGCTGCTGCGGGGCCGACACGCCGCCGCCACCGCCACCGCCACCGCCACCGCCGCGGCTCTCTGGGCTCCGAGGGCGCGCCCCGGCGCCCCGCCCCGGCCGGACACGTGGTGCCGCGGCCGCTGCCCGCCGCCGCTCCCCGGGCGCCGCCGTCTCCCCGCCACCTCCCTCACCTGCCGGACCCCCGGGTGACTCGTCGGACACCCCGACCGCCCGATCTCGCCGCGGGCGCTTCCCCCCAGCGCCGCGCGCCGCTCCCTCTGTGCGTAGCCCGACCCCAGGGGGCTGGCCAGGGCCGCGAGCATCTCCAACCGGGAAGTGCCCGACCCCCTCTCTTCGGCACCTGGGGTCCGGTTTGAAGAGGGTACACGTCTGATAGCAGAGCGGAGAAAAACTGCGACATCACCGAGGGCCAAAATGGAGAAAGTTTTCCCCTCGCGGCCCCTCCCTGCCATCTCGGTTTTGAGTCAACATACGGCTCCCCACAATTACCTCGCCCGAGAGAGATGGGGCGGGTCCCCCTGCTCCCGGACCCCAGCCAAGCCAGTGCTGCAGGACTGACACAGCATCTCGTTCAGGGATCTCAGAGGCCGATTCTCCTCGGGGGATTTGCAACAGAAGGGCCAGGGAAAGAACCTTGAGGCCGCTTCCCAAGGACTTGGGGGAGCCAGACCGTTTTAAGCTTCAGAGCAGCCTTTTCTCCATCTCTGCCCCGCAGCGGCTAGGAATGGGCCCCGGGGCATACTGCTAGGGGAGGGCCACTACGTTTGAACTCAGAAACCCGGGTGCGAGGCAGCACTGGACTCCCTCCCAGCTGAGTGCGTTTATGGTAAAGTTGACCTCTCTGAACTTCAAAGTTTATGCTCCTTAAATTGAGGGTTGACAATAATATCTACCTCAAGGGTAGCTGTGAGGATTAGAAGGGGCAAGCAAACAGCTGTACCCAGTTTATGGAACAGAACTTTACAAGGGGGTCGTTAAGTCAGGTCCAGGACACCCTTCAGTATTTGCTGAGGCCTCCTATCTGACAGGCAGAAAAAGCATCTGTGAGGCAGACAGATTTGTTCAACTGAGGAGTTAAAATAGAGATCATCAGCTGGGTCATGGGCCTTACTTAGGACACCTGCTATAGTTAATATTTCTAGTGATGGAACTCAACTTACATGATAACTTAGATGCCCTTCATTCAGAATTGGAGGAAATTCTAAGCAGCAATGTGGATGGGAAACAGTCTGATCTCTACCCCCAGTGTTGTACACGAGGGGACTATAACCCTTGAAAATTGTATTTGAGCCACCACCATCCCCATTTGACTGCCCTCCAAACAGCATTTTTCTGAGTCTTTCCAATTTCAAATCCAGGAATAAGCAACGTGAGTCGAGAGCGAGCCTGAAAATAGTGAAATCAATATGCCCTTTTCCTATATCCCTAAGGAAATTTTATCCCATACATCTTCATGTCTTTTCAATCTACTTAGACTTCTTAAACAGTGAGCTTGGTCATCTTAGAATTCTTTATTTGGAGGGAGGAGTGATTAATTCATACTTTCTATACCTGCACTGTCTTAGATAAAGACTTCAGGAAAAGTGATGATCCAGGATGATTCCTACAATCGACTATTTCCAAAATTACGAGCCCAAGGACATCTACTATGGCACAGGAATAGACTGTTAAGGGCAAACGGTGTTTCTGAATTCTCTACTGAGAACTGAGAATTGAGTCTAGGGGCCTAAGAATAGAAACACCGTGCACTGAGCTGTCCCAATCAGAACCTTATTCTTGACTTTTTCATCTCTCTCCTGTGGCCCCCACGTAGTAAAAACCACAAGTCATCCCCATGCTACTCTAATAATAATACCTTGAATCTGAATACTTCTGTCCACTGTTTAACTCTACGGTCTTCATTTAAAATCTAAACCACAAACATCCCAGATTATTGCAGTAGTGGTCTAACAGGAGTTGCCTTGCTTCCAACCTTGCCTTTTCCTCCTTTCTTGCCAGTTTTTACATTTTTCCACAAGGCCTCTCAGAACAGCCAAATAAAGTCGTGTTTCTTTATTAAGGCTCATTAATGACTTTTCGGTTGTTCTCCCAAGTAGTACTCAAAATCCTGAACGGAGCACAGAGGCATTTCAGAATCTAGTCTTGTTTACTTCTCTGATCTCATTTGTTGCCACTCCTTGTGCACCCATCCCCCACCTCCACCCCTTGGCTACTCTGCCTCCCCCCACACATGGATAACTAACTCAAACAGTAGAACTTTCAGTTCTCTGGAGGTGTCATGTTTTCTTTTTCCTTTAGACTGTTCACATGCTAGTCCCTTTGTCTAGAGCATTTCTTCCACCTCACTCTCCTTAATCTCCTACTAGACTCCTAAAGATACATAAATTTCACTTTAGAGACAGCTTCTTCCAGGAAATCTCCCCTGATCCCTCAAGGTCTTTCCTTGCATATTTCCAGGATACCTGTTTTTAATGTACCCCAGGAGAATTGATATGCTCTTCTATCAGAATTCCCCATTTATCTATCTCTACCAGGAATCATAGGCAGTGCCTAGTACAGGTCCTGTCATACAGTAGGCACTCAGTACACAATAGTCAAATGAACAAATGCATGATTGACTGAATTCTCGAAGCCCATAGGGTCTCATCAGTACAGCATAAAGAAAAGAGACCCAACTTCTGTTTTGCAAATGACTCCTAAAGCTGCTTCCAATATGTCTTTGTATTTGATGATGGGGTGTGTGCCTAAAAAATCCAACATGTGTTCAGTGAAAGCTTTTACTGCAGAAGTGCAGGCAGTGAGAGGCTGTGTGGTGGCCCTGCTGTCACCATAGCAACGCTGCTGAGGGAAAGGCTGATGATTTAGTGTTCTAACGTCTCTTAGCTCTGTACTTTTGGAACCTAAGCCTGTTTTTCTGCTGTTCTATAAGGCAAGTTGTACAAATGATAATATCTATGCCGTCTTTAGTTTCATTCAAGTGTTTCTCAAGTCATTAAGAATAATGTCTTATAACGTTTGTGTTACACCATCAAAGAGATATAATCTAATATAGTGTATTATATTCATCTTTCATTTGCTTTAAAATACTCTAATGCATCATTTCTGTTTCTAGTTACTTATTTTGTTTTGTTTTGTAATTTTGCAGTTTTTCCTTTAGAAATGAATGTAATGCTGGTTTTTAGAGAATACTGACTGCTTTAGAAGGCTAGAGCCCTTCAAGATTATAAATAGTATCCCTGCCCAGGTCTCGGAAAGAATAGGAGATAGAATGTTATAGATTGTGGGGGAAAGAGTGTGTATGGGTAATTACGCCCCCAAATAGGAGATATATTATTTAATTCTTTGTTTATGTAAAATTTATAATTAAATGAATTATGTCTTTCATTTACATAAAACTTTATATTTTCAGAGCTCTTTCACATATATAATCTCATTTGAGCCTCACAAAAATCCTGTGAGGGGCATGTGGCCAATCCCTGAAATCAGATGTGATAAAGAACAGATTTTTATCTATAGGAACCTCTCCCCCCCCCAATGCAAACTTAACAGAAAAGATAATACATACAAATGCACTGCAAGGAGAAAACGTCTGCACCATACAACCGAGACCCATCACAGCCCCCGACATCCGCTCTCTCTCACGGCTCACCTGCGTATGCTGAGGGCTTCTCTGGACTCAGTCAAGGCTGACAAAGCACCATCTCCTAATCCTATCAGCTGTGGGAGCTAGCGCTGCCTTCTGTCTCAGTGACCCGATGTTGGGTGATCTGCACAGCAACAAGAAGCAGCTGACGTGCTTCACAACACGTCATGAGGAGAAGAAACTGCATTCTGGAGCATCCTGGGATTTTTTTGTGGTGGGGTGGAGACCCATATTTTTCTTACCGGGGGAAGAGCTGCCCATTTTCCCTTAGAAGCGTGTGTGAGTGATCAATGCTCCTCTTACTGTATGTGTGTTATTGTCACTATATGGTTAAGGGATTTGGATGCTGTAAAACTGTAATGAGTAGAATTCTTCAAGATCACTCCCTGAGGAGGGGGCCCGGAGAGTAGGGCACAGAGAGGGCAGTGGGTGACCTGCCAGAACTACCAGTGGGTTCACAGTGTGTCAGTTATCTCTGCTCTGCAAATGAGTCTTCAGTGAGAGGCATCCTTCAGATGAACAGGAATTAAGGGAAAGTCCAGGTAAACAGGGAGAGGCTGAGGGTTGGGGACTTTAAAGGATGATGCGGATATAGTCTTCCACCTACCCAGTGGGGTAGCATACATGAGGTAATCCTCCCCAAATGCCATCTGCTCCCTGTGGCCTTTTGCCCATTTTTGAGAATAGAGGGCGATACTAGCCAAAGACATAGGTACGGTGATTGTATTGAACAAACTGGGAACACGTGTTTGAACAAGTACGTATATACTTATTGGGACAGTAGATTAGAAGGACTGAAACTAAGATGCACTGGAAAGTATGAGAGTAAAGGTTGTCATCTGGATAGGAGAAACTGAGTCGTGACATTTACCTAATAAAAAGCTTCAAATGACTATACAAGACAGCAAATGTGTGGGTCTTACAGACTTGTAGAAAGGGCAAAGAAAGCTATCTCTATGGTAGGCATAGGAAGGCCTAAATCCAGAGGCTGAATTCTGAGCTGAGAAAAGTTCACCCTCCATTCTTAGGAGAACAAGAGACCAGAAGCATGAGAAGCACAGGGTGGTTAAAAGCTGCCTGAGCCCAGTGGGAGAACTCCCTACGGAGAAGATGAGGCTGAGACTCTTTTCATATGAAGCAGGGGCAGAGCAGGTAGCCAGGTTAGAGGCTCTGAAGGATTCGTTCAGCATCCACATCAGTCTTGGTTTAGAAAAGAAATTGATAATCTGTGTTCCCAGAAACGAGATCTGTGGCTAGATTTGAGTTACACTAAGATAAAAGAATCTGTTCTCCATTATATCATTTATTTCCATGATATTGTGCTTGTTTTCCGCTCAGCTTTCAACTAAGTGTTCTTCTTATTACTACTCATTTATTTTTGTAATTTTGCCTTTATTTCTGCTAAAAGATGGGAGGGGGAAGGATTTTGAGATTGTCTACTCAAAGGGTGCCGGTAGTATCGCAAGATGGAGCAGAGCGTCCCTAGCGGCCAACTTCTATCACAGCAGCTGCAGAAGTCCAGGGGAAACCAAGAACCACCAAACCCCAGGGGAATTTGGGAGTGGGGTGGGGGGAGGGGTTGCTTTATTTCCACCTCCTAGGTCATTGCTGTGAACCCTCTTCCCTCATCACCTGAAATCCTGTGACCTAATGAGTAAATTTAGCCCCTGCTAAATTTCCAATACACTGCAGAAAAATCTGTAGCAAAATATATCCAGAATTTAGGAACCTAGCTGATGTTTTTTCATCTGCCTGTGTCTTCTTTAGCTATTTCTAGAGCACTATTCCATCAAAGAAGAAAATAAGTACTTTTCTAAAAAGATAGATTTAATATTTTCTTCTACAAAAACCATGCCAACAAAATTTCGAAAAAAAAAATATTACTCATAATCTCATTGTCCTAACATCAATTATCCATACTCCTTCTGTTAGCATCTTTGGGTGTTTGTTTTCAGGCTTATCTATGGTGCATAAAAAACAGGACTTTTAAAATAAGAATAAAATTCTCACTTGAGGCCTCGTGATGCTATCACATCTGGCTGTTTCTGGATGGCTGTGGTAAACCCCCATGCCCACTGTTTTCCCAGAAGTTACCTCTGTTTTCCTCAGATTGGGCAAGGATATGAGGCTCTTGGTCCTCCTTACCATTGTTGACAAACAGCTGGGGCTGCATCCAGAACCTCAGAAGCTCAAGGTAGCTTCCCAGGTTCCTGGCCCTAGTGTTTACTGGCCCAGTCAAATATTTCAGGAAGAGCTGCCAGTGGTATGCTAGAGAAGAGCAAATTCAAGGGTTGAGAAATGACCTCAACTCAGAGGCTGATAGAAAAACATCTGTGTTCCTTTCAAATAGAAGCCCAGCTAGTAACCTGCTATAAGGGGATGCCGATTCAAGGGGCCACAGGAAAGTGAAAGGAGTTTCCGGAAGTCTGCAAAGACAACTATACTAAAAAAAAAAAAAAAAAAAAAAAAAGAAAGAAAAAATGAAGTTTAATAAAGAACATGGCTTCTCATATTCCATAGGGCTGGTGAGTCCTTTTTTGTGTCGTTGTAACTGGTAGTCTTAGACAAATAGTTTAATCCCTCTAGGACTCAGTATATGATAAGTGCATGTTAATTAAAAGAAGAAGGAAAAAGAAAAAAATGAAAGGAAGGGAGGGAGAGAGGGAGGAGGAAAGGTTGGTTGGCTGGAAGGTTATGTTGAAACCAGTTAATGTCTTTGGGAAAATCAACTTCTCTGATCCTCATTTTCTCACCTATAAAATGGACTTAATAACAGTAATTACTTCATAATACTGTTGTAAGGATTAGATAAGAATATATGCGAAGCCTATCATTTATGTTAGGCACATGGTAGAGCTTAATAGATGCCCTTTCTTCCTCAGGATCAACCACCATTTCTACCTCCTGTTTGCTTTTTTCATATTCTCCATATCTCAAAGATTTTTATTTTAGCTTTTATTAAAGAGAAACATCAAGTTTTTCCCCAGGTGACTTATGAGATAGAAAGAAACTGAATTTTTCATGGGAAAAGATATTGACAGGACTTTTGTTCCCAAAGTAAGATTTAAAAGGTAGAAGGCATGATAAATAGCGTGATTAGTATTTATTTCATTCCTATTCTGAGCCAGGCAATAGCTCAGGCACTGTTTCCAGAGTATTAAAAGATGAATGGTCTTTCCTGTCCTCAAGTATCTCACAGTCCAATAGAGACATGGGCAGGGCCATTGGCTGTTACACTACTCGTTGTGTTAACATCCTGACAAATGAATTCCCTGAGGGTTTGCCAGTGTCCAAGTTAGTCCGGGTCTGAGGCTTCCAGGGATGAGTTTTGAAATGAATTTCAAGGGATGAATAGGTCCTTTTATAATTTTGGCTCCTTTAGAGTTCCTTTCTCTTTTTCTCTCCTGTCTTTTCTGTCTTCTTTCTTCCTTCCCCTTCCCTCCCTTTCCTAGACCTTCTCCCTGCCACCCCCCGCCCCTTCTTTTTACTCTGAGAGACCTGCTGCCCTACAAACTGGTCTATGCTGAATTGATACAGAGAGAAGAAGCTTTAGGTTTTCCCTTGAATCTTTACTGTTTGACTCTAACCTTCTGGAAGAAATGGACTTGTCTCAGAGTTCTGATTACCTAGTATATAACATCAAGCACATACCTGGTGCTTCAATCAATATTTTAATTAGCAGGAATATTTAAAATTTCAAGAACACCATGTTATACTGCCACCTATTGGTTCATTAGTGAATTTTTCTCCTGACAGGTGAAGTCTGTTTGGTTTGCAACAGTCTGTCTTCATAAAAAACATTAGCAGCGTCTTTATTCAAACTTTCATTATTTTCAGAAAATTTTCAAAATTTAAGGCTACACGTAACTGAATACCAATGACTAGACTCACTATCCAGTGGGTATGGGATCATAAGTATGTGCTTTGTAGTGTGATCGATAATGGTTTGTTCAGAATGATTTTCTTTTATCTCCTGAGCCACCAAAATAGACAATCAAAGTGAGCCATTTTGTAAGTCACATTCAGAGAGTCCCTACTGTCTGTATTTCCAGACATATTTCTTAAAATTTTAGACTCCATATTTTCTGAGTAGTTTTAAGTTTATAGAAAAATTAAGCAGAAGGTATAGAGTTTCTATACACTCTTTCAAAGGAAAAAAATATAGATCTTCTAATTTTGGACACAATCCATTCCATGCTTTTTTTTTTCTTAATCTTTGGACACAATCCATTCCTAATTAAACTCCAGTTCTGAAGAAGGTGGAAGTAAGTGCCTATAAAATGATGGATCTACACCCCTCACTTCTTTTCTGCCCTTCTCCATACCCTCTACCTGCATGGTTTGCCTTCAAGATCTTTTAAGTTCATGGTGGACGCAAGGCCAAGATTTCTGGACCTTTTTCAGATACTCTGAACCTCGCCCTGAAGCCGAGCCCTGACCCGAGCTTCAGGTACACCCCACACACCTGCGGATGGATGATACAGCTAGCCCTTGCTCTCCAGCTGCAGTGGGACCTCGGTGCTGCCTGGCAATCGCTGTATGCCCCTGGGTCAGCATGCTTTCCTATTCTCCACAGAGTCTCCTTGAAACCCCCACACTTCAAATCTACCAGCCTACAACCTCCACTCTCATGCTATGTCATGCCCTCATCTCCTGATTGACAGATAAAAGCTATTAAGAAAACTCAGTCTCTCGGGACACCTGGGTGGCTCAGTTGTTAAGCATCTGCCTTTGGCTTGGGTCATGATCCCAGGGTCCTGGGTTTGAGCCCCTCATCCAGCTCCCTGCTCAGCAGGAAGCCTGCTTCTCCCTCTCTCCTGCCCCTGCTTATGTTCCCTCTCTCCCTGTCTCTCTCTGTTAAATAAATAAATAAAAACCTTAAAAAACAAAAACACCCCACTCAATCTCTCGCCTCCAAATCTACAAATTTGTCTGCTTTCACCCCATCCTCTCTATTTCTGGTCCTTTAGAACGGAAGTTCTCCCTCTTCTTACAAGGGTAATTGCTTCACTTGGGCTTTGGATCCCACCCTTTCCACCGCTTCAAGTTATCTCATCAGTCAGTCCCTCTAAGACTCCAGGTTTCTATTTCCTTATCTGTAAACTGGAATAATCACAGTACTTACCTCACAGGGCTATTAACATCAGAAGAGTTAATATACATGAAGAACCTGGAAGATTGTTTAGGGTATATTAAGCACCCAATAAGTGTTCTCTGTGATTATTAGCTATTTCTCCCTTTTTGCTTGTTAACTTTAACTTTTCTATCGGCGAATTCACATCATCATTTGAACATGCTGAGTCCTTTCACAACTACGTAAATGGCTCTCTTAAACTCACATCTCTCGAGTACTATCTAGTTGCTTCTCCCCATTCATCAAACTTCTGAAAAAGAATCTATGTTCACATGCTTCATACTCTCCCTGCCCCTTAACCCAAACCAATCCACTCACGTACGTGTACCCACCATTCTATGCAGAGTTCAGGCCCCAAGTCAAAAATTACCTCGCTATGGTTTGATCTAATGGTTAGTTTTTATCTCAATCTTGACCTCTCATCGACCTTTGAGATAAACACTCCCACACTTCTGAACATTGTTTTCCTTCCATACCTCAGTCCTCCTGTTTTTTCTTATTCCACTGTGTATCCTTTCTGGCCATTCCTTAAATGGCTTGTGTTCCTCGGTTTCTAGCCTTGACCCTCTCATGTCTTCATCCTACCCTCCCTCCCTAGGTAATATCTTTCTTTCTAATTGCTTCAATTACTATGTATAGGCAGATCTTCCATAAATTTTACAAATTCACATCATCTCTATTCTATGACTATGCCCTAATCCATCCAGATATCTTGACTTTCATATCCCATAGGGTACACAAATTCACTGTATTCCAAACTGAGTCTATCATAGTTCTTCAAAAAGCCAATCTTCTTTCTGTGTTCTCTAATTTAATAAATGCAATCATTTTACAGATCTGGGAAGCTGGGTGACACTCAGAGAGCATCTCTCTCCTTCACCTTTACAACTAATTGGAACCTAAATCAAATCCGTTCTGCCTTTTAATTATCTCTAAAACATTTTCATTTCTCTTCCTGCCTGGATTTCTTCCTTCCTTCCTTCCTTTCTTTTTTAAGATTTTTTTTTTAATTTAATTGACAGAGATCACAAGTAGGGGGGGGGGGGGCGGGAAACAGAGTAGAGAGCTAAGTAGAGAGCCCAAAACAGGGCTTGATCCCAAGACCCTGGGATCATGACCTGAGCTGAAGGCAGAGGCTTTAACCCACTCAGCCACCCAGGTTCCCCCTGCCTGGATTTCTAATCAGGCCTACAGACTTGTTCCCATTCAGTACATTTTTAAACAGTAGTCATAGTGATCTCTTTAAAGTGCAAATCTGACCACCCTCCACCCGACCCTGCATTTCCGGGCCCCAGTACAAGCCCTTCAATGTTCACCATTGCCCTGATGATAGCAGTCATACACTAACATATGGTATATAAGGTCTTTCATGATCTAATTCTTGTATTCTACCTTTGACTTTCACAAATGTTGTTTCTTCTACGCAGAACAGTTCCTAATCTCCAACCTCCACCTCCCACCACCACCATCTGGCTCCTACTACCCTCCAGCCAGACTAATTCGAAAATATGACTTGCAAGGGTCATGAATTTACTCCAGTCCTAAGTGTGAAATAATGATGAAGACAATGATTTCTGGCTTTGAAAATTCTTTCTGCTGTAACTGTAGGGGTATATAGTATTAGGGATATATAGGGGATATATATTAGGGATATATATAGGTATAAAGTGATATTAAGGATAAGATGAACACAGAAACTGTGTTAGCTTTTGGGCTAATCACACGAACTGAAGAGCAATTCAAAAGAATTTTTTAGTGATCAAGTAAAAAAATGACTTCCAAATTGGTGTATCTTGAAAAGCTTCTGCCCGAGAAAATACATACGTTTCATCCTATTTATTATAAAATATTAATCTTAGCTTCATTATTCTAATGGACTCACTTCTCTTGAGTGAGAATTCAAAGAATGCTCTTTGAAGTATTCCCATGACTCCTTGTTATAGTTTTCCTCCTGTTTTCCCCTACCACTTACTTGACTTTTTGTATTAAAATAGAAAACAATTCTAGATGAGAATTTAATTTTTAAAAAGACACTGGCATTTTAAATACTCATATGGTTGCACTGCTGCATTTTTTTGTTATAATAAACTCAGGAAAATGTTTAAATTTTTCAATTGTATATACAACTTCAGCAGATCTATTTTGAAGCTTGGAATATTTATAATAAATAGTTACGGGGGCAAGACAATATTAGAACACTCCACACTGCCAACCCCTCTTTTATTTTGAAGATTTTGTTTATTTAATGCCAGGACCCTGAGATCATGACCTGAGCCGAAGGCAGGCTCTCAACGGACTAGCCACCCAGGTGCCCCACTACCAACCCTTTTTAAATACACTTGAGAGTAGCCAATTTCCTAATGCTTGAGGTGCTAAATATAGAAGTGTGAGTTTGTTAAAACCAATATGCTTGCATTTATCATAGTAAGCACCAGTAATTTCTACATATCAATTACTGTTCTTTTTCTGCCTATGTTAAGGCTGTAGTTCCTGCATTGAGTTCTAAATTCAGAAACACCTCTGTGAAAGGACTACGAAATGTTGAAAATGGGGAATAAATACAGACCTAAGAATTTTCTGGTTTTCATTTTTGGATTTTAGTTTTGCAATAACAGATATATGAAATGATATATTTTGAAAATATTACAATGAAGATGAAACAAATAATAATTAGGCAGTTTCTGTAATGCTTACCTAAGAACTGCCTTGCAGAATTATACTTTCATGGCCACAAATCTTATCCTGTGAATTCCAGACTATTTATAAGTAACTGATTTTATTTATTCAACAAATATTAACTGAGACTTTCCTTGGTAGGTACAAAGAACTTAGGTAAATATTAGGGGACATTTAAGTAGTAAGCTTGGTAGTAGGAATAGGTATGATCTTTTAATTTTACTCTGTGCCCTCAGCAGTGTTTGGACATGTTCTAAGGCCATGGAAAATAAAGGCAGAATAATGAACTCCACCCAACTTAAGCCACACTGCATCCTTTTGGGCAATTTCTAAATAATAACATAAAATATAATCACTTTAACACTTACAGGATAGTGACATGACCTACTTCATATTAAAAACATCAAGAGACACCTGGGTGGCTCAGCTGGTTAAAACTCTGACTCTTGGTTTCAGCTCAGATCATGATCTCAGGGTCCTGAGATCGAGCCCTGAGTTGGGGTCCATGCTCAGCACAAAGTCCTCTTGTTCTTCTCCCTCTGCTTCCCTCCGCAGATTCTGCTTTCTCGAATACATAAATAAAAAATATTTTAAAAAATATTAAAACCTTGACTTCTACTTTTAAACTATATTTGAAGATAAAATGAAAAGTGCAAACATAAACATAACTAAAGAATGTTATTTATTAATACAGGACTTATGCGTTTTTTTTTTCTCCATAATGAAGAAGTGTGGTCAAGGGAAAATCAAGAAGGCAAGGCTTTCTTCCCTTGGCTGAATCCCTTGAATTCCTTTTCGGCAGAGCACTGTTTCTATAAACACTAAAAACTAAACAGGCACACAACAACCCCTTAATGATAAGAAATGTACTCACTTCTTCATTCTATTTTGCCAGAGTAGCTCTATTATTACACTTGACTACAAACCAGTCCCTTCTCCATAATTTATAGCTAGATCCAGAGATAATGGTGATTTACAGAGGGAGTTTGAGTAGAAAATTCTGCTGCTTCTTCTTTTTTTAATTAGGAGAATACGGTTCTCTTTCAAAACTGAGGTTTTCTGAGGGTCTTTTCCTAAAAGGTAATTTGTTTGTTCTGGTGAGCTTTAGTAAGGAAAGGCTGACCGCAGATCTGTAGTGACACAGTCCTGATGCCGGGCCTTCGGCAGAAATGCGCATTTCTGCACATTCAAGCCCTTTCTCAAGCATTTTATTCCTGTAACCTGACTTCATCCTTTCCTCTCTACTGTGGCTGCTGGAACTGGAAATGACTGCAGAATACAAATCATATGATAAATATTTGGGAATTTGTCTTTGTCGTTTTTCACTGTCACTGCCAAATTTCTGGCCTAGAGAGCTGTGGGAGGCTTTTCAACCTTTGAGCAATCCCATTCTCTAGCCAACTGAGAAGCAACCGCATGATTTAGTTGGAGTAGCCCTTCAGTGGGATTAATAAACACTTCGAGTTCTTTGTGTATTCGAGGCTTGCTTGTTTCTGGGTCAGAGTTTTATATCCAATAATTTTAAATACTGAGATGCAACTTCTTTATGGAGCCCCCCCAAAATGCGAGACACACAATTTTGAATTACGTGAGTATAATTGAGGACACTTTCTCTAAAATTTTTAATCATGTTATCTCCCATTTAGTCTGGTCCTACTGAAAGATGATACTTTTGGGTTTCTTACTGCATTCATTAGTTACTCACTGAGTGCACCATGTAAGATCCCTTTCTTGATGGTCATGGGTAAGGCAGCACATCTCAAGAAGTGATATGACAAAGAGCCAATCACACTGTCCCTCTGGAAGACAGCACTATTTGGAAAGTAGATCTACTATCTCAATAATAAGTAGAAAATGTAGGACAAATTTTAGACTAGTCAATATCTTCAGGTAGCCCTGGATTCTCACTGTAGGAATGGACTTGCAAACTTCTCTATGACCATGTTTTTTTTTTTTTTTTTTAAGATTTTATTTATTCATTTGACAGATAGAGATTACAGGTAGGCAGAGAGGCAGGCAGAGGGAGAGAGGGCGAAGCAGGCTCCCCGCTGAACAGAGAGCCTGATGCAGGGCTCGATCCCAGAACCCTGAGATCATGACTTGAGCAGAAGGCAGAGGCTTCAACCCACTGAGCCACCCAGGCGCCCTCCAATGACCATGCTTTTAAAGAGAGGGACTGGGGAGCGTAGGTGGCTCACTTGGTAAAACATCCAACTAGGTTTCAGCTCAGCTCATAAGCTCATGGGTCATGAGATTGAGCCCCGCATCAGGCTCCGCACTCTGCCGAGAGTCTGCTTGAGATGTTCATCCTCTGCCCCTCCCCCTACTCATGCGTGAGCTGTCTTTCTCTCTCAAAATAAATAAATCTTTAAAAAAATAAACTGAGGCACAAATGCAGGAAATTGGGGCTTTGCCTGCTTGGTTTTTTTTTTTTTTTTTATGTTGTAACTAGTGCATCTCATCTGATTTCTTTAGTATTGTTAGTCTTCCACAAATTCCGCTGAAACCTTTAATTCACAAAGACAAACAGGGGATATTTGATGGCAGCTATAAAGAGAAGTGTGGCAAAAATATCAACAACGTCGGTGTTTTCAGTATGTTCACAGCTGCTAGCTCTCTAAGTGGTAAAGACAAGGCATTGAAACTAGGAAAGCCACTTCCTGCTTGAGCAGATCAGAAATTTCTCTCTTCACTTAAAATTAGAGCTAATAGCATCCCTGTTACACTAATACATTTGTTTTTATATCTATCCCAAGTTCTGAGACTGTGTTAAGAATTACCCCTCAAATCTTCTGTATTCATCTGCTTGGCCTCTTTTAAGTTCCATAATTTAACATTTGGCAAAGGAGTCTTACCCATATATATAGAACATATACTTCCTCTCATAGGCATTAGTCTTTGTGTTTTCAGACCCATTAATAAGGTTGGAAAAGTGCTGGGTTTGCTGAACAGTTATCATCAGATCGTGTCTGACGGCTTTTCCGATGAGGTGGGTGAGCCTTATGTTTACTTTCAGCAGGCCAGTCTTGCCCCAGGTCTGCTCCGCGATGGACTTGCAGTTGGGCAATGAGAGAAAATTAACCAAGGGAATTTCCAGTTCAGCTATTGTGTAGGCAATAACAAACAACCTGACGATCTGCTGCCTCTTGTTTTTGCCCCAGCACCTGTAAAGTTTCTATTCATGACTGTCAAACTGAAGTTCTCCAGTGTAACATGGTAGGGACTTTTTCAAAGCTGATAGCTCTTTGTAGCTTTTCAGTGCCTAAGTCCTTTCTTACATTGTCCCTTTTCAATCAGGAACCCAGAATGCTGTTGACAAAAGCAGCCCTGTATTTCACGGTAGCCCAATTTGAATTTTTTCTTTTGTACACAGAGAACAATAGATTTTTACCAACCATAGCTCCACTGCCAGGTTCACAGGGCTCTTGACTTCTGCCTGCCACATTTAAACTTCTCCCAAACTAGGTGTCGCTTGGTTGTTCTCTTTTACTGTTCTTCATTTAATTTTTCTTCTCCTCTCTTCCAAATCTTATAGCCCTTTTGCAGTTCCCTATAAATAGGGGCAATCCAGTGACAGTAGGAGAAGGGAGAAATACATATTTACTATTATTAATTTGTTCTGGAAACAGAGGTGGGTGTTCTTATAAAACTGTTTCACAAGTTGGTTTAAAAAAATTACACTGCTAAGATCCTAAGTACATCTGTCATGCGAAAATACAAATGCTACATGGAAAGGACAAAGAAGTTAATTTTGCTCCTAAATCAACTTGAGTGTTTATGAATCAAGTAGCCAATTAGCCAAATAATTAGGATGAAATGACGAAAATAGACCTAATTCTGAGCCATCTTGTAGCTAATCCATTTGGCTTCATTTATCTCAATAAGAAATAGGTAGATATCTTTCCACACTGATTTCAAGTTTAAAGTAAAACCAAAACCGTATTTTTTGTTTGCAAATCAAAAAGTAAAAGCTCTTTTTCTTGTTAGGCTAGGAAAAAAGTTGGACCACGGTTACTTATGAATTTGTTAACTTTTTCTTTCCATTGATAGTTATAATAAATGGCTTTTATCAGAACGATGGTAGAAGTTACAAGTTATTTTAGTATCTGTTTCCTCATTTATATATATTGGAAAGATGAGTATATCAGACACTTTCTGGACTGTGTTCTTAACTATGTCAGGATTGTGTCTTATTTAAAAAAATCCAATTGAGGTTCCCACTTATTGTCTGATATCTGAATATTCACACTTACCATTTTTCAATGCTAAGTTTTTTTCTACAGCTCAAATGAGAATACATTTCCAAGTGCAGCATGGTCATCCTATCTGTGAGATTATCTGCCCAAGCATAGGAAAACCTTTAATTCAAGACTAATGAGAACAATAAAATGATCAACAAGAAAAAATAGAAATAAAAAATAAGATAGAAATTTAAAATAAAATAATTATCTAAGATAAATAACTAAAAATAAGAAAAAATGAAATAAAAATAAGATAAAATAAAACAGTAACCTAAATAAAAATAAAATAAGACATATTAATTTATATTATTTTCTACTCACCTGATAAGGATTAGTAAATATTTTTGACATTCTCATTTGACTCTAACCTCCAAATTATTTCTCTGCAAACGTTTATTGAGAAGTTCTGACTCTGCTATTACTTTTCTTTTTTAAAGATATTAATTAATTTATTTGACAGGCTCCCTGCTGAGCAGAGAGCTAGATATGGGGCTCAATTCCAGGATCCTGAGATCATGACCTAAGCAGAGGCTTAACCCACTGAGCCACCCAGGCCCCCATTACTTATCTTTTGATAAAATAAAAGGGAGGTACTCATTTCACAGTGAGTGGAACTGAAAAAAACATGAATTTCTGGGTATTCTCAAAGGAAATTCTAGAAACATACAGAGACTATAGATCCTTATCACACAAATCTATGGCAGCTTACTCTGAAAGTAATTATTAAATTCTTGACATCATATCTCAAAAAACATAAGATTAAACAGGAGAAGGCTGAAGCTAAAGTGATTAAAAGGAGAAAGGGAAACTAAAATGTTAAAAAAAAAAAAGTGAATGTTGCATGAAGAGACTAAAACTCCAAGGCCTCTAACTTGGGAAGGACCAACCCAGGTGCGTTTTAGACAGGAGTGTGCAGTTACACGGCTCTCATACCTGTCCACGCAGCAGCCTCTAGTAGAGGCCTATGGAAGAAGCACCTTCTGACCCTTGAGAAGTTAAGACAAAATCAGTGATCTCCAAGGTGCAGAGAAGTTCCATGGTCAGTGGAGGACAGCTGGAAAAATTATGCGTATGGAAGTGTCAGTGTGGCAATTTGCAAATAAGAAATTACGATATCAGGATTCCTGGGTGGCTCAGTGGGTTAAACTCAGGTCATGATCTCAGGGTCCTGGGCCTGCATTGGGCTCTCTGCTCATCAGGGAGCCTGCTTCCCCCACTCTCTCTGCCTGCCTCTCTGCTTAACTTGTGATCTCTTTCTCTGTGTCAAAGAAATAAATAAGATCTTAAAAAAAAAAAAAAAAACAGAAAGAAAAAAATTACAATATTTAATATGTGGAATGAAACCAGTGCCCTAATTTAGTTCCCAAGTCAGATGTTTGATTCCACCTATGTAAAAAATGCAATGCGAACGAGAGATCTACTGTCTAAAGTTGTAACCAAGTGCAGTTAACATGGTCCTGGATAATACAGATTAGTTTTAACTCAGAACAAATGGGTTTAAAAAGTAGTCTGCAGGCACAGATTGCATGGAGCACTGGGTGTGGTGAAAAAATAATGAATACTGTTATGCCGAAAATAAATAAAAAATAAATCAAAAATAAATAAATAAATAAATAAATAAAGTAGTCTGCAGAAGAATGGCAAATTGAAGTTCCTCTTCAAAGTGCAAGGAGAAGCTGACAAGGAAAGAATAGAGCTGTGTCTTCTCCCAGTATGAACTCATCATTAGCTTCATTATCAAGTGAAAACAAAGGAGAAAAAGTTACATACAAAAGGGCGTATGCTCAAAAATGGTGTCTTAGAGGTATGTGAGGAAAGAAGTTTGTAGAGCACTGGTCTAGGGTCATAGAAAATGAAATAGCCAATATGCATGCTTATCAAATTCATTACCTATGAGAAATAATATCTATGCAAAAATGCAGTCTTTGATATCCCTGGTGTATTTTCTTCTCTAGAGAACTTTTGAAATCTCTGTGACATATACTTGTCAAATCTAGATCTGAAAGCTGAGGGTTTTCATTTCCAAATCTTACCTGGACGCATGTACTTGCAAATACTGTCCTAAGTCCAAACTTTATTTCAAATACAAGTTATTATTTCTTACTCTCTTCAAATTAACTCCTCATCCCAAACTTATCTATGTCACCGTCTCTTCTTTGAACATGAAACTGAGACTAGTACAGATGTGAAGAGTATGGGATTTGAATCTAGGCTGCCTGGATTAAAATTTCTGTTCAAGTTCTATTTCCTCTATGAATTTGTTCCCTCCCTAATAAAACAGGGGAAATATTAGTACTTACATCAATAGATGTATCATGCAACTCAGGAAAATCCATGCAAAGGACACAAAACACTGGCACAGAGCAAATTCTCAAAAACATTAACTATTTTTTTTTTTAATCTGTGCTTAAAACTTTGGGGTCATTTTGACCATCTCACCCACATGTTTTAATTTTCTGTTTCAGTCAGTCACTGAGTCCTACCTGTTCTCTCAAAGCTACTTCTGGCCTTATTCCATGGCCCCTAACCTAAAGAGACATGCGCCCTTCCAACTTTGGCTAAACCCAACGGTCTCTGACATGGTCTTCCTTCTGCTATCTCTCCCTGCTCTAATCTGTTTCCCAGACTGGGCTGTGTGAGTCAAGAGAACCCCTCTTGTGGACTGTCTCCTCAAAACTCCTCATGGGCTCTCTGATGTCTACCAGAACATAATGTAAAACACGCTTCTGGCTTTAACAGCCTTCAAAGTTGCCTTCACTTTGCAGACCGAGTTCCTCGGTTTCAAGGCCTACTTTCAGTTTCCCTTTTCTGAACTGAAGTGTATGTCCCCTAGAACTTCACTCTCACTCTCCATTTGTTTCCTACTATCTGTTTCTCCTTTTTTTCTCAACCCTCAATTCAAAGAAAGCAGGTAATTTACTTTTTACCTTCCCAAAGCATCTGGCCCCAAACACAGTAAACAGATTATAAATACACACTTGTTGATCAGTTGATTTAAATATTTTACAATATAGGGGTGCTTGGGTGGCTCAGTGGGTTGAAGCCTCTGCCTTCGGTTCGGGTCATGATCCCAGGGTCCTGGCATCGAGCCCCGCATCAGGCTCTCTGCTCAGCGGGGAGCCTGCTTCCTCCTCTCTCTCTTTCTGCCTACATGTGATCTCTGTCTGTCAAATAAATAAATAAAATCTTTTAAAATATTTTACAATATAGAAAAAGTCATGGAAAATATTTCTCATGTGTTATTAAGGGAAACTTGGATCTTCACATATGCTCTTGACTTTTGAGGTGGAAATCAAGAAAACAGCGATCCTCTTCTTCAACACAACGTTTAATGCCAATGTCAGGGACTCTGCAAATATTAAGTGAATTGCACCAGGCACCAGAAATATAGAAAGACCTAAGACAATCTCTTCTCTGTCCCCTTCACATATATTTTTTGGGGGGAGTCATGTCTAGAAAAATATATGAATAAAAACAAGGGAATAAGGCAGAGAAAAGACTGACTGTGATAGAATAATAAAGGATGAAATAAGTAGGACTGTCTCCGGGTCAAACCTAACATGACATTTCCTAGGTACCATCTATCACGTTTAACCCTTATGACTGGCTTAAATATTGTCATTTTCATTTGCATTTTCATGTAATAGTAATAAATCAATTACCCTTTTGAGTTTGGTCACTGAGTGCATATTTTTGAAAAAATAAATTAGAGTTAATATATGGCCAAATGAATATTTGATAGAGGTTTTTTTTTTTTTTTTCACTGCCATGTAATTAAAATAATTCTGGTGATACATTATTATTCAACTTTGTCTTTCCTTCTTCCTAGCACACTTTTAAAGGTCTCTCTTTCACTCTCATTTTCACATCTTCTACTTGACCTCCAGTTTATATTTTCCAGTAACTTACCCCTTTTGTCCTCAAAGAAAGAGCCTAGGTACTTAGTGGCTCTGTTTAGTGCTGCTGATGGTTTTCCCTATTGAGTAGGTTGCAGATTGTCCTATACTCCTCCCACTAATTAGAGTTTAAATTTGAAAGTAAGAACTATAGCATTTGGCTTTACTGTAATGTCCACGTAATATTGCTCTCACCACAAACAGGGCTAACACATCACAAACAGGAATACATTTCCATTTAATGTATTAAACTAAATCAACAGGTAATGCAACATTTTGCATAGTGTTGACCGAAATGATTTCTGACTTTGGAAAATCATATACAGTGTATGTTAGGAAACAATAAATAAAAATTTGAGAACTCAGATAAAGGTATAGAGTTTATATAATGGCTGAAATCAAAAGAAAAAAAGTACAGAAGGGTATGTGCTGATCAATGGTATATGCATTATTTCTCAAGATGTGTTTCTAGAAACTCAGTTCTGTGAAATGCATGGAGGAAAAAAAAAAAAAAACCACTCCATTGTCAAAATGGACTGGGAGGGTCAGTCTGTTAAGCGTCTGATTCTTGGTCATGATCTCGGGTTGTAAAATCCTGCTGAGCAGCACAGGGCTCCACGCTCAGAAGGGAGTCTGCTCGAGATCCTTTTCTCCTGCTCTCTCTCTCTCATAATAAATAAACCTTAAAAAAAAAAAAAAAGAAAAGAAAAGAAAAAAGGACTGAAAAATGCTATATATCAAGTGGCTCTTTAAAAGTCCTTAATCCAATAAATGGTGCTGGGAAAATTGGACAGCCACATGCAGAAAAATGAAATTGGACCATTTCCTTACACCACACACGAAAATAGACTCAAAATGGATGAAGGACCTCAATGTGCGAAAGGAATCCATTAAAATCCTTGAGGAGAACACAGGCAGCAACCTCTTCGACCTCAGCCGCAGCAACATCTTCCTAGGAACAACGCAAAAGGCAAGGGAAGCAAGGGAAAAAATGAACTATTGGGATTTCATCAAGATCAAAAGCTTTTGCACAGCAAAGGAAACAGTTAACAAAATCAAAAGACAACTGACAGAATGGGAGAAGATATTTGCAAATGACATATCAGATAAAGGACTAGTGTCCAGAATCTATAAAGAACTTAGCAAACTCAACACCCAAAGAACAAATAATCCAATCAAGAAATGGGCAGAGGACATGAACAGACATTTCTGCAAAGAAGACATCCAGATGGCCAACAGACACATGAAAAAGTGCTCCATATCACTCGGCATCAGGGAAATACAAATCAAAACCACAATGCGATATCACCTCACACCAGTCAGAATGGCTAAAATCAACAAGTCAGGAAATGACAGATGCTGGCGAGGATGCGGAGAAAGGGGAACCCTCCTACACTGTTGGTGGGAATGCAAGCTGGTGCAACCTCTCTGGAAAACAGCATGGAGATTTTTCAAAATGTTGAAAATAGAACTTCCCTATGACCCAGCAATTGCACTATTGGGTATTTACCCTAAAGATACAAACGTAGTGATCCAAAGGGGCACGTGTACTCGAATGTTTATAGCAGCAATGTCCACAATAGCCAAACTATGGAAAGAACCTAGATGTCCATCAACAGATGAATGGATCAAGAAGATGTACTCGAATGTTTATAGCAGCAATGTCCACAATAGCCAAACTATGGAAAGAACCTAGATGTCCATCAACAGATGAATGGATATATACACAATGGAATACTATGCAGCCATCAAAAGAAATGAAATCTTGCCATTTGCGACAACATGGATGGAACTAGAGCGTATCATGCTTAGCGAAATAAGTCAAGCGGAGAAAGACAACTATCATATGATCTCCCTGATATAAGGAAGTGGTGATGC
The DNA here is from genome assembly GCF_030435805.1 of Mustela lutreola. NCBI lineage: Eukaryota > Metazoa > Chordata > Mammalia > Carnivora > Mustelidae > Mustela > Mustela lutreola. The sequence continues at coordinate 28,703,113 of NC_081292.1, read as the reverse complement.
AACATGGGGGCTTAAGTGGGTACGAGAAGAATAAATGAAAGAAGATGGGATTGGGAGGGAGACAAACCATAAGTGACTCTTAATCTCACAAAACAAACTGAGGGTTGCTGGGGGGAGGGGGTTTGGGAGAAAGGGGTGGTATTATGGACATTGGGGAGAGTATGTGTTTTGGTGAGTGCTGTGATGTGTGTAAACCTGGTGATTCACAGACCTGTACCCCTGGGGATAAAAATATATGTTTATAAAAAATAAAAATTATATTAAAAAAAAAAGTCCTTAATCCAGATTAAACTATAAGGGTCCCGAAGAAATCCTGCAGGAAAGAGAATAATTTGACTATTGAATTCACTATTTCCCTAACCCATGTGACCATGGTAACTTTTCTCCTCAGAAAACGCTACGCTGGCAGTCCCAGTGTAAGAAGTAACACACTTCAGGAAAGGCCAGTACAGAGTAAGTGCTGAAGAAATTTAGGAATGAGACCACTCACAGTTGTAAAAAAAATTACTAAAATGTAATATTTTCAGTTAGATCTTGAAGACTGAGGTGAAGACTAAGGTAAATTGAGGAGGGGAGGCACCCCAGACAATGGGCACATTGTGAGAGGAAAAACAGAGGAGAGAAGAGAAGGTATTCAAAGGTTGTGTGGAAGAACCTCTTTGGGAGAAGCAGGAGGTTGCTGCAGGGTAGAAATGAGGAAATGGGAGGTCAACACTATGTAAATGATGATACATAGAATGATTAGCAAACTAGGTATACATTTTCTCTCACATAACCATAATTTCTAAAATGCTTGCTTGATCATGGAAGTAACTACTTAATTAAAACCTGAAGGGTCTAGGCCAGTGCCGTCCAATAAAAAAATGAGCTATACACATACTTTTAAATTTTCTACCAGCAACATTAAGGAAATAAAAAGAAATAGGTTAACTTAACAATACATTTTATTCAACCCAACATATCCAAAATACTGTCATATCAACATGCAATCAACATAAAAATTATTGGGATTTTTCTGGTTTTGGCCACATATCGAACACTATAATATTGCATAGAACAGATCTACCTATTTGGATAAATTGGATTAAACAGTTAATTTGGATAGTTTTCTAATACCATTGACCATGACTGTCAAGTTTTAAACTCTTTAAATTAGTATGACACATTTGCTTTCTTAGTTTTTGAAATTTATGTTTTATTTTTTAGCTGGATTTGATATAGGCAATTTAGGTGCCATTATAGATTAAAAGTGAAAAGCTCAATGCTCTCTCCAAATCAGCTAATTAATGTAAATAAATTACCTTCTTGTTCTCTTTTGGCTCTCTGAACTATTAATAAGTCAGGAAAAGTTAGTGGATTTGTGACAGTTAAACGCAAAGTCTCTACTACACATGCCAGCAGATTTGTAACCATATACATGTTCTATGAAACCGTTTTTCAGGTTTTTAGAATTTTAAATGATTCCTCCTGCTGGTACAATTTCTTCACACTTCATCACATTTCTAAATAAGTGATCATGTAACTGAAGATTTCATGTCCTGAAGGCATTATACCCTTGCTTCCAAATGCTTCGACTTAAAATACAAAGCAGTGTTAATCACACTTCCCATTTTTGAAACCACTGAGGCCATTTGGGGGAAGAAAAACTAGAAACCTGCTCTTCTGTTTTTGTTTTCTACAAATTCTCTCTACTGAGAGCTTGTACATTTCTTGCGAAGTTTCCAAAAGCACATTTAATCCCCATCAGACACTGAGTGAATATGGCACATTCTTTAAATGGAAGCTCTAGAAAATCTGCTGCTTTAAAAAGGGAAGATGAGCTCCAAGGCAACTGCTGTGCTTCGGGGCCCAGAGCTCTTCTCTAAACGACCAATGTGGACACGGAATAGAAATGGAAAATAGCCAACAACACAGCATAGTCTTTGAAAGTTCATGGCTTTACTCCAGGGTTTCTGAGCATCAGCACTATTAACATATTGGGCTGGGTAATTCTTTGTTGTGGGGGGCTGTCCTGTGCCCTGCGTCATGCGTCTCTAGCCGCCACTCACCAGATGCCAGCAGCACAACCCCCACACCTGCCCTCACCCTGGTCCTGACAAATCAGAAATTTCTCCAGACACTGCCAAATGTCCCCTGGGGGACAAAACTCTCCTTGATGGAGAACCACTGCGCTCTTCAAAGTCTGAAAAATATAGACTTAAAATTATACTAGAGCTCTAGCGTCAGGACAAACCCATTAATATATTATTATCTATGTTCTATATCTATCTGCTTTTCCTGAGAACTTGCAACTTTGGAAAATACATTAGTTTCATATACTGTTCTCTCGTGTCCTACCTTCTCAATCTCAATGATCTGGTTTTAGCCTGCCTTCTAATTTAAATTTAAATGCCCAACCTCATTCTTACCAGGAATTGCCATCTCATCATGATATCATATGGGTATATCAACATATCCTATATCATGATGATATGCTGACTTTCATATACAATCAATTGTTATATGCAACAGTGAAAAAACGTAGCAGCTTAAAACCCCTTAGATATATGTCAAGGGTATACATTGAAATTGTTTTTATAATGACCTGTACTCCTTAAATAAACAAGAAAAGCACTCAAACTTTGCTGCCATTAATTTGGTATTCTTCAGTAATACCACAAAGAAGATGCAGTCATTCATGTTTTAATTAGTACCCAAAACCTTTCCAGCTATATAAAATACCAAGTATTAATAAAACACTTCAAAGCAAGAAGTATACTTCTCTATCTTCTTTAAAATAGTTCAGGAATGAAGCATCTTATACTTACTACAGCCTATTCCTCATCATATGTAAAATTTGATCAAGCAAACATTTTAGAAATTATGGTTATGTGAGAGAAAATGTATACCTAGTTTGCTAATAATTCTATGTATCATCATTTACATAGTGTTGACCTTTGAAATGACAGGAGAGGCAGGCAGATGTATTATGAGGACAAGAACATGGCAATTTCATAGAGACAGCACCTGAACAATGTATACAAACTATTTGTTCTCTACTACCCTCTGGTGGTTTGTTTAAAAAAAAAAAAAGTAATAGTTAAAAACAAACAAAAAAACCCCAACCTTAAAGAACCATCCTAATCACTGATAATATCAATAGATACCATTTATTGGTAGACACTGTAGTAGGCTTAATGAAAATTCTCTCATTTAACCCTTACCAGTGGCTTGAGGTGGGTATTATGACCTACATCTGATAATTAAGGAAACCGAAGTTCTAAGTGTTGAAGTAACTTGTTCAAACTAATGTACCTGGTAGAAATTCAAATTCATCTCTTTTTAATGCCAAGGCTCAAGTTCATTGTGTGTGTGTGTTGCTGCTTCCTGGGCAACTCTTAATGAGAGCTGGCCGGACACCATGAGCCTTGTAATTCCAGAAGGCTAATGGACTTTTTGGCAAAACAGTCAAGTCTTGTCATATTCTCATTTACATAAATCAAAGTCAACTATTCAAGTTGAGAGAGAGAGAGATTTTTAATAGTGAAGCATTTTCCAGCTTGGGCTTGGGAGTCAACTTAGGCCTAAAAATATAAGCAATATGTTGTTTAATATTGCTTGTTTTGGGGCTTTATAAAAATGGTATCAAACTGTAAAAGAACTTTTTTTTTAAAAATGGGAGATGTGAATCTGTTATTTTTCTCCTTCTCACATCTCACTGAGCCACGTGTGTTTCTAATGGTTTAGAGATACGAATACATGTACAAGGGTTCTAATTATAAGCCAACAAAGCCCCCTGGTATTGAACTAACAAAAAGTGATGCTAGAAGGAAATCGGATGAATAATGAACTGACGAACAATTTAAAGAATTTTCAAAGATAATTTGAATTTTATTATTATTGTTGTTGCTGTTATTCACCCTGCGTGCTTTCTTTCCAACTTCAACCCAGCAGACAGTGTGATCGTGTCCCTTTTGTATGCACGGACATGTGTGAGGAGAATAGGGGGTAAGAGGTGATTTTAAGGGCTTATTACTCCATAATTTTTGACAAGAAAAGTGAAGCCAAAAAACATATTCTTCAAGGTATCATTTTAAGCAGCGAAATAGCATCCTCTTTTTCAGACCATTGATGGCAAAGTTGAATACATTTTAGGGGTTCTCAAGATGACTGAGTCAGGGCAACACTGAATGATAAATGTGGTTTTATTTTCAAATAGGAGAGTCCTTCAAAAGAGTCACAGTGAAAAAGATTATGCTGATAGCTCAAGCTCAGTAATTTATAACTTGAAATTCCCCTTCATTTTGCTTATGTGTATTTTGTGAGGAAATTATAAATATGTGTATTCAATTCAATTACATTAGACTTTAAGTACAAATGGACTGGGATTCATCACATGTCAAATATTTGAGTGCCTATGAAAGGAGAGACACTGAAAACAGCAAAATTTTTACCAGGTAGGAGAAATGTAGGCTTATTTCCCCGACTTATTTAACTACTCTGTGAAGTAAGCGATCTCTGAAACGGAAGATAATTATTGGCCCTGGCATAAATGCCTATAAAATCTGATTCAATCAATTACATTTACAGAGTATTATCATATAAAACATATCAGTGTGTTGAATTTCAAGTGGAAAACCTCTTGTTGTCATTTCTGATTTAATACCATGTGAGGTTTTATTCAAACACTATTTTTAATTTCTGGAGCGCAAGTTAGAGATTTAGAGATTCTACTAAGCAAAGTTCCTCTGGGGTTATTCTTTCCTCATCCCACTCCTCTTCCCCAGTCTGTCCAAGAAAATGCAAGGCAGTCGGAAGCTATGTTATTTATAACAGAGAAGAGCACATCCATTGATTTTCAAGTTTCCATGTGAAGGACATGCATTTGTTAGCTTAAATCAGTGCTTATGCCTTGATTACAACTCTCTTTTTGTAAGTACTACTGACTGAGCCTGGATCCTAGTTGGAAATTCATGCATGCTTACGCTGTTCAAGCCCTTATTAATGATGGACTATTCATCACAGGTACCTTTATTTTCAGTATAAATGTAGAGGATTAATTGGCTTAAGCCAAATGAAGGAAAGATTAGTGATAATAGGATTTTGAACAGAACTCTAATAAATACATTAAATTCCATGATATACAAATTAGATTCTGTTATTGTCTATTACATATCTATACATATATATATATATATATATATAGAGAGAGAGAGAGAGAGACAGTATACCAATAAAAACATCAAAACTGAACATGAAAAAGGTAACATTTTTAAGGAAATTTTAAAATTCAGACTTTTTTGTATTTACAAAAAGAAAATCCCAGAAAAATACAACTTTAAACATAGTATCTTATATATCTTAATCTTATATATCTTAATCATTTTCATGTACCCTGGCTCATTTAATTTCTAAATGCCTCTTGATCCTTATGATGTTTTTCCTATAATACTGTTTTAAAAGAGCCTATTGTGCAATTATCTTTTTATCTTGTGAGTACTACTGAATGAGTATATAAATGGTAGTTCACTTCTATCATCAGTGTTTAAATATATCTTTTTGAGAAAGAGAGTGAGGGTGCAGAGGAAGAGGGCGACAAGCAGGCTCCCCCTTCTGAGTGGGGGCCCTGACTTGGGGCTGGAATCCAGGACCTGAGATCATGACCTAATCCAAAATCAAGAGTCCAGTGCTTAACTGACTGAGCCACCCAGGTGCTCCTAAATATACCTTCAAATAATATTTTAAATTAAAAAACTTTTGCCGTATCTCTGTCAGGATATCAGTTTTTACCAAACAACCCCGATTCCTTCCTTTCTTTTCTTCTCCCTTCTGCTTTCCTTCCCTCCCTTTCTCATATATAATATCATTCTGGATATAACGTAATTTTCTTTGATTCTATTTTTCTCTAATGAAAGGAAAGACAGGGAGAGAGATGTGGGGAGAGACACAGAGAAAGAGAGAGATTGGTTTAGTTTATGTAGATATCAAAGGGAATCTCAATACAGAATTGCTCCTCTTTGTATTCTAATGGATAAAAGCATCTACAGGTTCTTTTTAAAGGACCGACTGAGAGAACACCTCTCAAATTATAAATCTTCTAGATGGAGCTACTTGCTTTTTTTGATTCACAGTATAGTAATTAGGTGTGAAATTCCTGACTTCAAATATGTAATGTTGGTTTTTTTTCCCCCATAATAATTCTTTTTGATAGAGAGGATTCAAATTTATATGCAGAAAACCATTCTTTATGGTGAAGTCATATAAGTTCACGACAAATTTTATCTCAGGTTTCTTGGGTTTTCTCATTATGGGTACGGCATAGTATTTTTTTTTTTTTTTTAAGAGAGGAAGGTTATGTGATTGCATATTTCATAAGCTTCTTATTCATTATTCATAGCATTAGAGATAGAAGGAATATACACACATGGAGAATTCTCTCTGATGTGTCCTCTGAGAAGTACACTCAGCCTAAACCTCAAGGGTGTCTTTCAGTGGAGGCTGGGAGGAAGCTCAAGAAGAAGCAGATGACCTTCCTAGAAATTTCTTAAAGTAATATCTAGTGCGTTCCAGTTCCACTGGAATTTAATTTTTGGCCACATCAATTAGGCCAAGAGCACTTTGCCCTAAAATACTTAGAGTAATACCAACATTTGAAAAGTTTTAAACTGGTTTTGTTCCACGTGTTTCAGAAATATTATTTTCTGAAATATGAAAACAAAACAATCTCATTTATTTTGGAAGGACTCATGTCACTTACTTATTTTCCTTATATAAATTGGACTCATTCTTCTTGATTAGGCCTAAGAGTTAATTAATATGCATTGAAGATGCTGTGGGTACTTTATAAATATTTTATTATAAAAGTGAGTATAGAATGTTCCTCCTCCCCTTGATTTAAAAAGGAGTTATTAGTGTAAACCTTTTGAAAAACTCATTTATAAAGTCAAAATGAACGAATAAAGAGGGTGCTAAAATATACTATGTAATGTAAGCATAGGTATGAAAATCTTTTTCCTTAGTATTAGATTATATTTTCTCTGAACGATCTACCTAATCTCAGCAATAAATGAAATATAAAAAAGAAAACAAATAAATAAGAATGAATTTTATTCATTTTTTCATTAGTGAATTTTATTCATTTTTTACTACACCTCAATTCTGCATATACTTGATATAGATTCTAAGTTACTTTCTCAGAAAAACATTTGCTGACATTAATAAATTATCATGTAGTTGATTATCGTTATTAGAAAGAACACAACAAACACAAGTAATTTTAAGGTTGCTGTACATTTAATAAACTGTGGTTGAGCAACTCAGAATGTGGGTCTTAGTATCAGCAGGAATTGTCTAACTCCAAGTTCATGGCCCAGCATCAGGGTCTTCACACACAAACTATAAATTAGCAAGAATTCAACTGAAATAGATAAAGCATAAGTAATTTGTGTATTGAGATTTATAGCTTGATGTCCAAAGGTTGTCAGATTAAAAATGACTTAAATATTTTCTTAATAAATTGAGGTTGGACATGGCACCCAACAGGGAATGGGATTTTTTGTATAATTAAGAATGTGTCATTTTGGCATACAGTGGATTGCTTTGGCAGGAGTCAGTTATCAACATGTAAACTGGCTAAGATCCTAGAGCATACATTGTAGAAAAGTCTCTCTCTTTTTTTCTCTCTCTCTCTGTTAAGGGAGATAAAGAAAAAAGCAAAAATATGTATTTGGTTAGAAAGAGGCAAGTGGTATGCATTAGTATGCGTTCAGATTTGAGTTGGAAGCTTCTGAAAGAACTGTCAATAAATGACAACATTCACAAAACTAAAAGAATTGAAGACGCTTTAAAAATAATATATATGGGGCACCTGGGTGGCGCAGTGGGTTAAGCCTCTGCCTTCAGTTCAGATCATGGTCTCAGGGTCCTGGGATCGAGCCTCACATCCGGCTCTCTGCTCAGCGGGGAGCCTGTCCCCCCCCCCCCTTTGCTTGCCTCTCTGCCTACTTGTGATCTCTGTCTGTCAGGTGAATAAATAAATTCCTTAAAAAAAAAAAAGTAAAAATAATATATAGAAATTAATCCCTGACAAGTTTACCATTAACAATATGAGACAACTCAATTTTAAATGATTTCTGCAGTATTTAAAAATAAGGATTTTTTTAGTCATTTCTCTTAACATTTAAGCAAATTAATAAACCTTGCATATTATGCATGATTTCTTAGTTACTTTGAATTCCTTAAATATTTTGAAATGAATTACAAAGACATACACATCATATTCCAGGCAAAGCTCTGAATTAATCCATTTAAAAAAACAAAAGAGGAATAAACATAATATAATGGGACATAATAGCTTGTTCATACCCATTGCCTGAAGGTTAACATGGACTGTTTTAATGTTAAAATTAATTGGCTGAAGAAGGAAGGGGAAAACTAACTTAGGTCCAGCCTCCACTGTGCATCAGACATCATGCTAGACATCTGGACATGCATTGTGCCAGTAATCCTCTAAGTAAAGTAGTAATCTAGCCACTTTTTCTAGTTGAGGAAACTGTTTTGAGTGTTGCCCAAACTTCAGGATGAGACATGTCTCAGGGACACGAGAAGTGTGATAAGCACTGCTGAATAACTCAAACACACTACTTTTTATATTTAGTTATAAATATGTTGAGATATAGAAAAGTAAAATGGAACACCCTTTTACATTTTACTTTTCCATACATGACTCCATATACATCAGCATTTAGATAAAACATCTGGCTTTACATCTTAATGCTAAATATGTATTTTTAAAATTTTATTTATTTGTTTGAGATAGAGTGAGAGCAAAAGGGAGAGACAAAAAGCGTAAGTGGGCGGGGGAGGGACAGAGGGAGAGGGAGCCTGCCACAGGGCTTAATCTCAGGACCCTAAGACCATGACCTGACTGAAGGCAGACACTTAGCTAACTCAGTCACCCAGGCACCCCTAAAGCAAAATATGTTTGCACCCTTATGAATTTCATTTCATCATTCCGTACAACTCAAGATTGCTGGATTAACCTTGATACCTCCCTACTTTTCCTACAAGTAAATAAACCACTCTCCTATCTGATATTGTTGTCTGAAGTAGAGAAGAGAGCAGTGGCAAAGGCCTTTTAACAATTATGCAGGGAAATGGTTCTTCCTTAGGCAGTGGTTCTCAACCTTGACTAAATCTAAGAATTACTTGGGAAACTAAAAAAATATTGATGCCCAGGACCCATCATGTGATTGTAATGTGAAGCTGAGGTTAGAAAACCTTGCTCTTAGTTTCCATCCACAACAAGGGCACTGTTCTTTCACAATTGCTTTGCTCTTTCCTTCATGTGACCTCAAATAAGATGAGTTTGGGGACACCAGGTGAGTGTGGGGGATTAAGGACAGCTCTCTGTTATTAGTTAGCAATGAGATCCCTCAGATAGTAACAATAACCACCATCACTTTGGGATAGCTTTCGGAACTTCTGCAAAAACAGTATACACCTTAATGGAGAGAAAGCTGCCATAGAGCAGCAGGCAGCAACCCTTTTCCGCTTTGTTGAGGTGGGGGCTTAACTGGCATCCAACATGGACTGGACCCCCTAAGAAAGCAGCTACATTTAGACTCACCTGAAAGAGTCTCCATCAAGTTGTAAACTAGACTATTAAAGTCATGGCTGTTATTTTGAAAATCTACATACTAGATAGTTTAGCAACAAATAATACAGCACTTCTACTTAATGGCTGATGGGACATTTCAGTCCTAATCTGTGACAGTTCCCACCCAGGAGAGCAGGCCTAAACTCTCATAGGCTACTAGAAGCATTCGATTTGAACAATCTCTAAGCAGCTAACAAATCCCACTCAAATTAATTTAATTAAAACACTTCTAGAACAAGAGCATTATTTTTCAGTTATGTTCTAAAGCAAAGTCTGCAGTATAAAATTATCGAGTCTGGAATAAACTCTGGATAGAAACTCACTGAAACTCAATTACTCACTCAACAGCTATCTAGTTGGCAAGTGTGGGAATGGCCAAATGCCACTGTAGTTAGCACTTCTTTCCTTGTCAACCAGATCAGAGATACTCACAGTTTATAACACAGAAGTATGGCTTTATATGGTTTGATAAAAGGAGTGCTTCCCTCTACCAAAATGACAAATTGATTTGTATTTTTTTTGCAGTAATTATAAATCAAGCAATATAAAGTCTTTGCTGTTTAAATGCTCATCTGGAAACTCAAATTTCCTCCAGATGCCTTCCACCTCCAAAACTAGGCTTTTCTGGAAAAAAAAAATCAGTAACATTTTATAAAATGCGGTTTAGTTAACCACATCTTCCTTAATTTTTACAACAAATCCCTGATAAAAATATAACCCCTTCACAAAATAAAGAGTCCTCTCTCATCATCAGAAGCAAACTTACCTATTGAGAAGGGGAAGTACTTAAAAAACCAAAACAAACAAACAAAAAAACCACTGGCTCAGGCAAATATAGGCTTCAGGTATGAAGCCAATGGTTAGAGACTTGTTTAAATGAACCTCAGAGTTAAAATGGCTGTGGCTACCCCTAAAGGTAAACCAGAGATTGGCAGGTGGTGCTTCTGGTCACCTCCCTTTGCTCTAAGTAGAATGCTAACGCTAAAGCTGTACTTTATATTCCTGCTTGTTCAGGGAACACCAATGCCGTCTGACAAAGATTCCAGTTTAAATATCTTGAGAAGGAAAAAAAAAATAAGTCCAGAGATGGAACCTCTCTTGTGTACTAGCAAATCTGAACAGTTGGAAATCTGTGGTAACATAAATAGTACTTCATCTCCTTGAAGATATACTGGGGGCATTGAGAAAAGAAATTTTTCACTTTTTGTAAATATCCACTAAGGTAGGAAAAGATGTGCCTTCGATTTTTTTTTTAACCTCTTTCTTCTCCTTGGTGTGCAAAATTTTCTTTGGCAGATAAAAGCAGGTAGTATAAAAAGAAAAAAAAAAATCCTCAGGGCAGTGAAATATAGATCAAGACATTGCATAATGGGATAAAAAATGCTATGAGAAAGTTAAAGCCATGAAGAGGAAATAAACCTAACAAAATAACTTATTCATGTGTTAACATGGTATATTTAAAGTAAGAAGTTTAATTTCAAATAATTTTTAATGCTGTTTTTCATTGTACTGGAGGAATATGAAGCAAATCAAAGAGAAAGCATTATTATGGGCCTAAGAAAAGCTAAAATGAAAAGTGTTGAGAAAACAAATAGAAATTGATAACTGTTAAATATTACTGATGTTGGTATATCTTAATAAATAACAGTGTGTAGGAGCAAAATTGTGAAAATTCCCAAGCTGTACTTCAAATGAGTTAAAAATAAATGTTTGCTATTTCAGCCTCACTGTTGCACATTATTCAAATACGCAAACCTATGGTACAATTTTTCTTATTATGCTGATTATAAAGCTGAAAAATACACTAATTTCTAACCCTTGTTTGAATTCTTATAAGTCATGAATTGGGACAAACATCAATCCTTTTGCCTGGCTCTATCTGACCCCATAGTGGGGCCACTGAGGGAAAAGCTGGTTTCAGCACCATGGACAAAGGACCCAAAGTTCTCTGCCTTATTCTTGGGACCCACAGGAAACGTTGCCCTTAGGTTAAAATATATGAAATAACTTTATAGTAGCCATCTTCCATTTTAAAATATTTTAAGAATCAAATGAATACAAAATAATGTTAAGCTAGATAATATAAAGTTTATACTTTCAAACCCCTTCTATCTTACGGAAAAACATAATGGCCCTTCTAAAGACATGCATCACTATGATGAATGCATTTAAGTGTCATTAGGTTTAATGGCTCCAACTCATTCACACTATTATACTTTACCTTTTAGAGTTAACTTAATGCGTATTAATGGTGTGAAATTGAAGAAATTATGAATTGAGTTTCCCTGGGCACAGGTTAAACCAAGGAAGAAAGGAGAGGACACGTTAATATTACCTTCTACCTCATTCTTCATTTGTACTACAAAAGATGTCAGCTATACCCTTGGGAAAGTAATGCTCACTATTAGTAAGTTGAACTTAAATGAATTTTTATGGTTTTAAACTCAGGTAACTGTCTTTGGTTGGGTCACCAAAGGTTTACAGTTTTCTCCAGGGAAGAAGAAAATATGTGCACTTCTGAGATTAAGTTAATATTTTATTCCATAGTTTTAGACAAATAGATAACTCTTCACTTTCTTTCCCTTCTGTATTCATCTTACAAATTCAACTTAGAGGGCTTTTTAGGGCATTTTTATATGTATTTTTAAATATTTTTAAAATATTTATTTTGTAATCTCTCCTTCACATTATCACCATGTATCACACAAAAGAGTGATGTTCAATCAATTTAAAATCTGAGTTAAATATTATAATAATAAGTAGTATTATTAATGCAAAAAAATGAAAAACGCACAGTTCTGATCCCAGGAACCTTTGATGCAGCAAAACTATGGTTCATAGTAACAGAAAGACCAAAATTTAATTTTGAAATCTGACCTTCAAAAATATTAAGAATGAAAACAATATTCATTGCAATTATGTTTGGAGGAAAAAAAGCATAAAATCACTACTTGTTGCAGTTCATTTATTATTAATGGGTGATTAAGAGAAGATGTGAACTTTGTAGCTACTCTTTTACTTCTCTATCATGCAAAATGATCTCCAAACTAAAAAGGATAGAATAAAACTTGGCAAAAGAGAGTAAATCTCAGGATAAGTGATGTTACTAGTTTCTCTGAAGATATTTAATTCGTTTGACAGACAAATTATGTCCCAGGCTTTATAATCTCACTTTTTACAAATAGGATTATGATAATACTGTTAATGTCTTTCAAGAATCTTGGAGATGCCCAAAGGGTACAAATCTAGAAAAAAAGCATATAATTCTGAGTTTCAAAAATTAAAGAGTCTCTAAAACATTGGTGAGACTAAGTGAGACATCAGGCAACATTCTGGCACAAATTAATAAAAAGATGGTCTGCGAGCTCTTCGGATAGCAAATGCATTACTTAGAAATCAACTTGGGCTCGAAGCTGGGGCAAACCTAGTTTCTTCTTCTTCCTCTTCTTCTTCTTCTTCTTCTTTTTTTTTTTTTTTTTTTCTGATGGGATTAAGACTAGTAAACCTGAGAAATAGTTAGGACAGAAGTCACAAATTTAGAGGCTTTCTTAGTTTAAGTAATTAAAATAAACAAGCTAAATGACCCAGTGTGCTATCAGGTAGAATGGTAATGGGCGCTGTGAAGAAAAGAGATTGTGCTCAGCTACCACTACTCAGCTCTAACTTTATTATTTATTTTCTAGGGAAATCAGAAATATGGGATTTCTTTGCAAATCCTCTTGATTAAAAAAAAATTCAAACTGCAAACTTTTACTAGTGAATACACCCCTGGCTTTTAAGACAAACAAAAAATACCTGCAGACTGAATCTGGCCCATAGGCTGCCAACTTGGGACACGTGGCAAAACATATGGACGTCAGTGAGGAATTTGGCAAGGCTTCACATGATATCATTATTAATAATTTCTGGTTGGGTGACAATAAAGACATTCCAGTTAGTTGAGTTCAAATTTGATCTCAATATAAGGATAATTAGATCTTCCCAATGATGAAATGGACTGCCCTTATACTAGAAGAATTCACCTTAACCACAATTTAGCAATTCACAAAATAAGCTATGGCTGAATTTTGAATTTAATGCTAATATTTTTTCATAAATTTTAATATGCTTATGTGATATATACATATATTCTTTTACTCACTTATTTGTTTGAAAATATTTATTAAAAACCTATTATTGCCAAACAACCCTCTAGGCCCTGGGAATACAACAGGAAAAAAAAAAAATCTCTGTTTTATGGAGTTTGCATTCTCTATTTTCCCCAGTATGGACATTAAATTATATAAGCACTCTATAAATGTGCTCTTGGTGGGCTAACTTTATATTGGAATTTTCCTATGCACTCAGCATAGAACACGAAATTACTTTAGGGTGAACAGCACATTACACTGTGACAAATAGGTGTTTTTAACCTAATGTATTTATTCATTCACTTACATTTTCTTTCTAAACTATTCATTACACAATTGCCACTTTGCTGAAGCAAAATGATAAACCAGATGGAATACAGAGTCAACAATATGTATTATACATAGTTGTATTCCTCATGCACCAACATGTTGAATACTTTGCTGACTCAGCAGCCCAAACATCCTACATTATCTTTGATTGGTTTTCAAACTCTTAAATAATTTAGAGGATGAAGAATGAAGAGGATGAAATCATCTGTCACCTGGCAGTGACTGTTCCTACAACAGTATCATCCTCCTTAAGAAAAACATCTTATCTTCGTTTTCTCTTCATGCTGTGGCAGACTGTAATTCTAAAATGAGGTGGCTTAGTGATAGACCTATACATGATTCTGTCCCAATCTAACTTCTTGCTTTTCTATTTATATTGATAATAGGATAAAGAAAAAATATTTTTAAAGATTTTATTTTTAAGTAATCTCTACACCCAACATGGGGCTTGAACCTACATCCCTGAGATCAAGAGTCATGTGCTCTACCTACTGAACCAGCCAGACACCCCAAGAAAAGATTTTTTTTCTTTAATTACCATGTATTGAAAATAATCTGATCTGACTGTGTAAATAACTTAGCTTTTCTTGAAACAAAGGGTCAGAAATAATTGGTGGATTTAGATTGTGACTTAGTTAATTTCTCCTTTTATCTATTCAGTCATAGTCAAAGACTGAACGTTCAAATATGGATTTTGCGGTAGGTAAGGTCTAGGAAGATATTTTCCAACTGTCCATGAGGCATGCTAGTATTTCTTGAGAAACAAAGTTAAAAACAAGGCAACCAATCCTTTTAATATTTGCAAGAAGATTATTTAAATAAAAAAGAATCATAGCCCTGAAGAATGCCTTTGTAAGCCACATGTTGTTACAGTAAATGTTCTGCTTTTCTTTCTTTTTTTTTTTTTTTTAAGATTTTAGTTTTAAGTAATCTCTACATTCAACATGGGGCTTCAACCACAACCCGGAAATCAAGAGCTACCTGTTCCCCCTACTCAGCCAGTCAAGTACTCCTGTCTTCTTCTGTGATGAGTGGATATTCTCACTTAAGTTTGATGGTTGTAAAAGTTCATTTTGGAACCAGTAGAAGCCCAAGGAGTTAAAGTTCCTTGAAAACATTTTTAGGAATGCTGGTTTGGTCCTTCCATACTATCTACCCTTCTTTTGTCATATAGTTTTTAAAATTCACTTGAAGAATGTAAATATTTTCTTATCCATGATGTTTTTCAAAGGGTTCTATACCAAACCAAATGCCTTATAGTTCAAGTAAATGAAATTAACCTACTCTGAGAAGAGAGACTGAAAAAGCCCATGTTCATATTACTTGGTGATTAAGCCCAAGAGACAACTTGCACAGTCATTACTATAAATTGTAGAAAGTAAAAGCAAATATTGCTTCTAGTTTCTACAGAGCTAAATATACTTGCTGAGATGTTTCACTCCAATAAAGAATGAGAGTACTTTTAGGAATAGTATATAATTTAAAAAGTTTAATGAAAAAAAATTTTTTTTTCTAGAAGGGATAATAGGACATTTTTGAAATGGCTCCTAGGATGTAGAAGCAACCTAGTTCTCTCTCCATCATACCATTGCTCACGAGCTGCTCTGTGGAGCTAGGCTTGCTTCCCTCACCACTCCCTGGGGGGCCTCGTAAAGTTTTGCTATTGTATAGTGTGCCTGTGTCCTGAGTGTACCACTGGTAGTACACTTTAAGTGGTTTATGGATAGGTCTCTTTTAAATTTATACATTTAATTGTACATACTGGAAGAAATATAACTAACACATAAAACCTGGTATTTCATGGATATTATTCCCTAGATGAAGGCTAAGTTAAAAAAAAAAAGTGTCTCAATATAAATTTTGGTAAATTAAGTTAATAGTAGTACAATTTGTATTTAGAAATGGTAGAAATTTTGAAGTGTACTAGAATAACTGAGGTTCTGAAATAGATCCTCCTCCCATGGAGAATGGTATTTCTTTCTTTCTTTTTTTTATGATTTATTTATTTATTTGAGAGAGAGAGCATGAGCAAGCTTGCAAGGGGGGAGGGGCAAAGGGAAGGCAGAGAGAGAATCTCAAGCAGACTCCCCTCTGAGACCTATGCAGGGTTCGATCTCACGACCAGAGATCATGACCTGAGCTGAAATCAAGAATCGGTCACTCAACCAAGTGAGCCACCCAGGCACCCCAGAGAATAATATTTCTTTGGTCAGAAGTGTGTAAACAAGAATCTTCCTTTCCTTTTGCATGATCTACAAGGATCTGGGGCTACAAGACCACCAAAGCTTTACTTTTCCACTTCCTTTGGAATGTGTTCTAGGGCTTCTGCCATTGGCGGCCAACCCCATAAAGAAAACCTCATCTTGGAACTGATAAGGTAGCTCTTAAAAATCCACAAAAAACTTTTCAGATATTTTAATTAATTTACATTCCTGAATTCTCATAAAGAAAAAAAATCATTATGACTATCAGTTTCTTTCTAAAGGAAGCCTATGTTTTCCCACCACTTCCACTTGGTGATATCTAACCATTTAATCGCCTGAAGCACGGAAAACATTCTGCTAAGAAAAGGAAAGACCAACTGTAGAGCCAAGACCACAGTATTTCTTTTTTTCTAGGAAAAAAAGAAGGAAAAACACCTGTTATTTTAGCACAATAACTTCTTAAAGGAGACACTTTCTGCCTATTTTCTGAAATTTTAAATAAATTATGTTAAATTGCATCTCTTGCTAAGATGCTATTTAGCATTTCCAGGATATACGGATATCCTAGCATGAGCAGACAGATATACATTAGGAGTGTACATGTTTTTTTTTAAATATCAAATGAACAGGGGCGCCTGAGTGGCTCAGTGGGTTAAGCCTCTGCCTTCGGCTCAGGTCATGATCTCAGGGTCCTGGGATCAAGCTCCACATTGGGCTCTCTGCTTAGTGGGGAGCCTGCTCCCCGCCCCACCCCACTTCCTGCTGCTCTGCCTACTTGTGATCTCTCTCTCTCTCTCTCTCTGTGTGTCAAATGAATAAACTAAATCTTTAAAAAATATCAAATGAGCAAATATGCAAGCATTAGTTTGTATCACATACATAAAATAGCACATACAGAAAAAAAGGGTATTTTGTGTACAACTCAGAATCAGCAAAATAGTCAAGATTGAGTTTTGAAGTACTTACAAAATTGTTTTTTAAAAAGACTTTTTATTTTGAGATAATTGCAGATTCACAGGAAGTTGCTTAGACAGTATAGAAGTCCATATATCCTTCACCCAGTTTCCCCCAGTGACTGTATTTTACATAACCACAGTATAAAATGAAATCTAGGAGGCTGATGTTAGTCCAATGTGTGTACACAGCTGATATTTTATCACATTTGCAGATTCATATAACTACACTATTCATATCAAGATACACAGCTATTCCATTATCCCAAGGATCTCCTTCATACACCTCTTTGTAATCACAGACCTCTTCACCCCATCTCTAAGACCTGTCAATCACTAGTCTGTAAAATTACTTATTTATGATTATCTCTTACATATTTTTAGTAAAATATAGGGAAACCACAGGACTGGGTGTTAGGAGGTGGCTGATTC
Organism: Mustela lutreola; assembly: GCF_030435805.1. NCBI lineage: Eukaryota > Metazoa > Chordata > Mammalia > Carnivora > Mustelidae > Mustela > Mustela lutreola. The sequence goes on along the minus strand of NC_081292.1, from coordinate 28,685,427 downwards.
TAAGTTTGCTACTGGTTAGTTTATGTCCTTAGACAACTCACTTACTCTCTATAGACTCAGTAGCTCATCTACAAAAATGAAGATTTGGACTCTGATTTTTTTTAGAGGACCAGCATTTAAGAACACTTGTGATTACTGTTCTCAATCATGATATTATTTTAAAGATTATTAAATGCCAACAAAGTTAAGAAATCATGATTTAAATATGTGGAGATCAACAAAGATTGAATATATTTAAATGTATTCTGCACTAAAATAGTGTCACTACCAAACAACTAACCAAAAGCTGCATTATGAAAAGATACTGCTCCTCTAAAATCTGAAGCAAATAAAAACATGATCTGACTTGGACCCATCTCTCAAGGGGACGGGCTACCATTCTTCCAAATGTACAGGTGGAGAAAACCTGGCATTGGGATTACTTGACTCTCTTTGCTCCCAAGAACATCCTTTAGGGAAGAGGAAGCAAACATCCTTAAAATGTGCCTGGCAATGCATCTGAGTAGGCAGTGCTGCAGCAGAAACTTCAAGTTGAAGATTCTGAACCTTGGGGTTCACATTTGGCCCTTTTCTGAGAAGGGAGTTTGAGACACAAGCAGGTCATTGCTTCTGCTGCCTAGGGTCTGGGGTCAGGGCCAGAGGACCTGCAAGGAACCTAGCAGTGAAGTTTCCTGCTTTCTCAGAGATCACTCCTTGCTTCACATTTCAGAACAGGATAAAAAAAACTGGAAAGCCGTTTTCCCCAAGTGACTCCTTCCATTTAAAGCTTTAGGAATCTCTTCCTATGCACCATGTTAAGCTTACGGATCTCTTTCTCTACAATTTACTCATTTAATTTGAACCTGTTGATGTCTTCCTGCATGAGGACATGTTGAGCGCAGCAGAGGAGTCCTTCAACAACATACTGAAGAAAATTCGTCCTCCCTCCTCACCTCGAATAATCTGCATGAAAAATCCCCAAGGGAGCAGAAACTTGAAAAGTGTCCTCTGGGGACTTTGGGCCATCCGTGTCTTTTGAGAGATCTACCGAGACTTTCTTTTTGGATAAGACTAATTCTTCACTGAATCTTCCTTATTGAAAGGCACCGCTTCCAAGCTCCACTCTAGTACGACTAGTAAAGAGGAGATCCAAATCCTATGGCCTGGTCAACCTTGCCTGCTGTGACGAGGAGTCTAGCTCAACCACCTCAATGACCAATGAAACTGGGACACTGTCACCTCCATCCCTCTGCTAAGAGTCCCCATTTTCCACGAGCTCCTTCTGTGGGTCCCCGAGCGCCCAGATAACCCCACCTCACCCACGCTGGTCTGGAGTATCCTTCTCCGCTCTCCTCGGACCCAAGAGGACTAGTCGCTCACGGTCAGTGACACTGGAACCCGCGCCGACGCCCGGTCTTACCTTCTCTCTCCCAGAAGGGGTCCATCGCGCCGTCCAAGAGGAGGCATCCACGCGCGCGCGGGAGGCCGGGGCCCGGCTGGCCCGGGGTCGGGTGCGCAAGCGACCCGGTGGAGCCGCCGGCGCGCGCTCAGGCTCCGGGAGCCGGGCCCGGCCCGCTCCGCCCGCGCCAGCCCGGGCGGGACACGTGGTGCCTGGGCCGCCCGCGCTCTCGGGAACCGCGGTGCCTGGACCTCAGCAGCCGGTTCGGCCGCCGCAGGAGCCGCGGACGTCGTGAGGGGAAGGGCGGGGACCGAAAGGGTCGGCGCCGGGAGGTGGGGCGCCGCGACGTGGGCGCCGTGAGGGCCGAGCGCGGGGGGCCTGCCTCCGGGGTTCGCGACGCGCGGGCTCTGTGCGGGTCTCCCGAGGCGAGCGGATGGTGTCGCCGCTCTTTCCCGAGCCACTCGGGGCGGCGGGCGGCGCCCTTCGGAGGCTCCGGGGGCCCGCGGGTTGAAGGGAAGGGCTGCGGGCCGGAGGGTCCGGGGCACAACCCCCTTCTCGCGCCCGCCGGGATCCGGGAGCAGCGGCGAGCCTGGGGCCGGCCTCCGCCTCGCGCTCCTCGCCCAGCGCAGTGAACAGGGTCCTGGCCCCGGGTGGAGACGCAAACCACTGAACGCCGCAGCGTGGACCCGAGCTCCCCTTTAGGACAGTCTCGCCCGGGAGAATTCCTCTCGCGACCACAGCCTGTCGTCTGGGGAAGGCTAAGGAGACACTGCTCAAAGCTGGGGACGGAGACGTTCCTGAAGCCGCGGCTCTTTCCGACTTCGCCAGTGACCTTGGACGCCTCTCCTAAACAAGGTGTCTCTTGAATTTCCTGCTTCTGGGAATAAACGTGGCTATTCATTTTCTAACTCTCAAGAGGTAATAGCGACTGGGTTAAAAACAAACAAAACAAAACAAATAAACAAACAAAAAAACACTCCAGACATCTTTAATAACAAGCGCAATATACATACAATTTGTACTGACTTTAGGAGAGGCTGAAGGAAGCCTTAAGACCCGAAGAAAACCGTTCTGATTTATTAGTACAAATGCAAAACTAATTCATCAGCCCCTCGACCTGCTTTTCTGGGAAGGTAGTTTGAGGAAATTGGCGGGAAGATACTTTGCTCAGAATTGCCAGAGCCCCATGGAGCTCCATCCAGAACATGCAGCTTTACTGAAGTCTCAAGTTGAAACCGATTTATCATTTTGCGCTTACCATAGGTGAGGGTCAAAGGGCACCACCACAGTTTGGCTAAGGGCCCTTCTTGGTGAGTTTCTGGATATGTTATTTGCTTACTCTTAGATCAGTCTTCATTTTTACCCCTAAAGGGAGCTTCTTCGCAGAAGAGTGCTTCTGGAGAGTAGCATGCCAGTGGTCCTTACCCTGACTGCCTTCTCCTTTCCCTAGCTCCCTTACTCACCATAGTCTCCCTAGAGGTTATCATATACAGTCAGTGTAAAGTATAACAGACTTCTAAATATGTGTGAGAGAACTCTGTACAGTTGAAACGCAGTCTCACGTTACTTGGCTAATGTGAAATGCATGAAACATTTTTTATTCTGTTGTTTCAGCTCATTTTCCTTTGGTTTATCTTCTATTTCTGTCTGATCATAAGGCTCAGACTTGAAGATTTCTTCTCTCTTATATTTTCTAAGTCTTGGAAAGACCCTCTTGCTTGAAAAATAAAGATTCATAGCATAATGGAACCTCAACGCAACAAATTTTTCTTTTACCCAATCTTGACTTTACTAGATGGTAGTTTGTACCTTGTGATTCCACCCTATTTGCCTCCATTCAAGGTCCTAGCAGTGATGTAAGCCTCCTTTGACCTTCAACAGAGATAAATTTGTCCCTGTGGCTTCTCCTCAAAATTTTTGTCTGTACTAGCATTTTCTTCACTTTCTTGGTTTATGGTCTTTTGGGACAGGGTCCTAGAAATTTGTTTTTTTTCCTCTTCCTTCTCCTCACAATCCAGGCTTCCAGGTCCTCTGCATCAGACATTCCTGCGTTCTTCCCATTGAATCCCTCTTAGTTCTTTCTAAGATTGTTTTGAAGCTAAAAAGGGAAGTGCCTGGAAATTGCCACAGAAAAACAGGACTATCGGGTTAAAGATAACCGGTCTCATGCCCTTGCATGAGATTTTAAAACAGGGATTCCCACTTATTTGGAAGGAAATGTTATTAGATTTTTATTCTGAAGCCTTCAGATCATAGGGAGTGTGTGTGTGTATATGCACATGAGGTAAAATGGAAGGCCCGAGGGTGGGGAAAGGAGAGGGAAGGGGGAGAAGCGGGGGTGGATATGGTACTGCTGTGGAGTTTCTGAGTGGGAATTCTCAAGTGGACTGCAAGATGGGAAGAAGAGAAAGGAAAGTCCTGTCAGGAATGGATTTCGTCAGAATGGCCCAGCACTGGCTGTCATGGAACAAGATTGTCCATAAGAACTTAGTTTCTCCTCATTGTCAGTGTATATCCTCCATAATGCATCTTCTCTAAGTTGACCTTCTGAAGGCAAAAACACAAGAAATAACTCTGGATATTCACCATCCATCTTATTTAAGAACACAAGAAATATCTCTAGATAGTTATCAAACCACCAACTACTTAACTCAAGCTGTCCTGGATATACTGCAAGAATACAAGATAATTGTAGAAACTGTGTAGAATTCATTTTAGAAGGAACGTTGAAGCGGAGATGTCTATAGAGTCTTGGAGGTCAAGAAGATCTTAAAAGATAATCTAATACAGCTTTTGAGACGTTACGATAATCGTGCTTTTCAGTTTTTGAGTTCTCTGTTTCTTTTGTCTGGCGCAGAAGTCCTCCTCAAAACTCCTAAGTATGCAAGCCAGGGCATTCTTCATGGCTACTAAAAAAAAAAAAAGAAAAAAAAAATCCTCTTCCTTACCAGTCGTTTCTTCCCAGATCCTAGATTCGAATCAGACTAGAGAAAATTCTCCTTTCATTTCTCTAGAATTGAGGATATTAAAAAACTAGCTCATAGATAGGAGGATTCAATGGGTGCCCAGAAGCTATATAGTCCTATAAGAAACTCCCAAGTTATAGGAAAATAAATTCACTTAAAATATTGAAAGAAAAATGTAAGCCTTTTTTTTTTTTTTTTTTTTTTTACCCCCCTGGGGCTAAAGTGTAATTTTCTTGTGCTAAGACTATTTGAAGTCTAGTTTTTCACTGTTTTTATCAAAATATGTATAGCTAGTACCTGTCTATAATTAATTTAGTTGTTCGTAACATTTACCCAATACTGTATTCTAGGCCTATCTTGGTTTTCCTCTTTCCATTTCCTTAAGGTTTATTTGTGAAAGTGTGGTTAGATTGATAGGTTATTTCTCCAAGTAACCGAGATGAGGAGGAGTTCTCATTTTCTGAGTGTGTACTGTATACCTGGCACCAACTTACATCATTTAATTTAATTTTACACTTTTCTTAAGAAGCGGTTAGTACGCTTTACAGATGCAGAAAAGGAGGCCCATGACTTGTTGACAGTGACAGAGGTGGTAAATGATAGAGTGGGGATTTGAACCCAAGTATTTCTGATTATTCTGTATTCCTGTTTAACTGCAGGGGCTTTCTGGAGGCAATGCCTTTCCTCAAAGGAATAAGTCGAACAGGAAGAGTTTTAGATGCTACTGCAGGATGACAGGGAGTCGAGCTGGTCCTGGCTTCTCCACTCAACTAAAACATGCTAGAAGCTTTCTCTTTTCTTATAGAAAGGGCAGGGCTGGAGTCTAATCCAAACTGTTGGAAGACTTGGAAACTATGTTACACTCTCTTGAATTATATGATGATTAATATTTTTTGAAAAAAATTTGGAGAAATATCATTTATTATAACTCCTACATATACACCATGACTATAAAAACATGTAAAGTATTAACCAATACAGATCTGTTAAGTGAAATAAGATGGATGGTGAATTTGGTTAATTCATATACCCCCTCTGAGTTTATAGTTATTTATAAAAAAAATTTTAAAAAACAGAAATAATAAATGTAAGGCTCCAACAGTTTAGGTATCAAAGGAAATAATGAAAACAAAAGTGTTTCGAGAACTATGATTATGTATACATTATTGAATATGTCAGTAAAGAAAAAGCTAAATGGAAATCCCATGGTGAATTGAATAGGAAATGAATATTTTATGTCAAGTAAACTTTGATCACAGAGTCATGAAATTTTTGCATAAATGGGAAAATTACTGCTTATTTAGCTTCCCCCATTTGTAAATGAAGAAACAAATGCCACCCCCACCCCCCCATGTACATTGTCCATAGTCAAAGCACATCCTAAAAAATACTGTTGGAAATTCTAAAGTAAGAAAGTGATATCATAGGAATAGGCAGAGTCATTGAGTACCTACTCTATATCAGACACTATTTTAGATGCTGGGAATATAGGGGTGAACAAAACAGATTGCATTCTTGCCCTGAAAGAACTGATACTCTAATGGACAGGGTCAGATAAAAGGTGTGGTAACAGACAAGCACGGACAAATGTTTAAAAGAAGTTGAAATAGGCAATGCGGTAATGATGCCAAGGTTTTTGATCCGAATAGCTGAGTGGGTAGGGGAGGTGGGGCAGGATATGATTGTGATGGCGGTCATGATGGAGATGGGAGAAATGATTGGGTTCTGTTTTGGGCATATGAAATGTCAAATCATGATCAGGCATCCGCATGGAGCTGTGGCATGGAAGTCTGAGCTCAAGGAAGAGGTCCAGGCTGGAGAGAAACATTTGAGAGTCTTCAACACAGAGACTGCCTCCAAGCCATGGGGTTAAAAGAAGAAAAGGGTGGGAGTAATTTGTTTCTATGTAAAGGGCTTTCTTGGTCAGGTTGCTGTGTGAGCACGGTGATTTCAATATGTCTTAGCTTGTCCACTCAAGCTAAAGCCACCCAGAGCTGCTCGGCCATAGGCTAGGGGACTGTCACCATAGCAACAGTGTCCTGTCAAAGGGGTAGGGATTCTTTTTTCTCATTTTGAGGCTAGAGTCACGTCTACCATTTTAAAATGAAAGTGTTCATGACCACGCTATTATTCCTTTTATTAAGCCCCAAATGTGTGCCTCAAATTCATTTCAGGAACTGTTGTGATGAGGAGACTACCCGCTCCTCTGCAGAAATGGGTTTTCATTAGTGTATTATTTGTCCAAATAACCCCAACTTCAGAGCTGAACTTAAATGATGATGGCTTCATATTTCTATTTGACGATATATACATAAAACCATCACTCAATTTATATTTTCTTATCGAAATTCTCCTGACAGTCTATTTTTTGCTTATTTTAAAATTTTTATGGGGTGTTAGAAAATTTACCTTTCATTGTTTTCACAGTACTTTTTATTTATTACTCTGGTTACTGTTGCTGTACTGTGCCAAATGGAGTTGTTCTTGGATAAAAGTTCTTTTAGACGAAGAAATAATGAGGCTAGAGATGATTGAGTTCAGGTATAGTGTTTTTCAAGGTGCCGTCTGTGATAAGAAAAGGTACTTAATGCTCCCAAATATCCAGGTTTTACAATGACTTAATGTTCTACCTTTAGAGAATAATTTCTATTAATCCAGCTCTAGATTTTCTTTGTAGGTCTGTTTTACTTTCAAAAGTAAAATCATACATGTTGTTATAGAAAATTAAAAAAGAAGAAAGGCACCAAGAAGAAAACAATCATTTGTAATATCTCACTCAAAGATAAATACTAGTAATATTTGTGTGCATGTTATCCCCGTATAACTTTTAAAATAAAATAGAAACATACTGAATACACTGTCTTGTTAAATAATACCTTTTTCTGATCACAAAGTACCACATTATAGAAAATTTTAAAAATACATAAATGTAAAAAACCCAGAAAAATAATAGTTACTTATTATCCTATTATCTGAGGTAGCCATTATGACAAATATTCCTACATTTTCAAGGAAGATATGTATTTTAGTTTTTACTTTAATGTTTTTAATGATTTTATTTATTTGAGACAGCACATGTGCACAAGTTGGGGGAGGCAGGATGGAGGAGAGGCAGAGAGAAAAGGAGAGTCAGAGGGAGAGGGAAAAGCAGCCTCCCCATCAAGCAGGGAGCCTGATGTGGGGCTCAATCCCAGGACTCTTGAGATCATGACTTAACAGGATGCTGAGCCACAGCAGATGCTTAACAGACTGAGCCACCCAGATGCCCCTCAAAGAATATATGTATTTTATATGTAAACATATGTATGGTATATGTGTACATATTTTATGTTAAAGTGGGATTTCCTGTTTTGCAACTTAATTTTTCCACAGCATATCATTCATAAGGTTGTGTTTTATTCTGCTCCACAATTATTTTAACAGCTTTACAGTATTACCTCATATATAGCCACATGATGTAATTGTTCACTAAAAATATAGTCACTCATGGGCAGTGCCATGATTTCACGCAAAGGGGAAGGTTCATATCAAATTAAAATGAATGTCTTCAATGATTTCATGCGAGGTAAGTCAGGACAGTAGGCTATCAAGGTAATTTATAAAGGGAAAATAGGTAGTAAGTGAACAAGTGTCTAAGATACAGGTCTGAAGGGATTCGGGCAGCCCCCTAACTTGTTGGTGATGCATATATAAGCATAGGGATGTGATTAGGGCATTTTATTGCCATTCAGCTATAGTTAGAAAGGATGTTCAAAGCTATTGAACAATGTTAAAGCACCAGTGTATTTTGCACAGTATGCTTATACACACCTGCATAGTACGGGATATAGACATAGAACATCATCACCGACTTGATGGGGTTTATGGAATTCATGTTTCAGCGTACAGAATACTTCAAACTGGAGCTGACCACGGAGGTCTGGATGGAAGAACACCCCAAGTATTCATTCTTCTGGAGACCAGCAGACGAGAAACCAGGTTCGTACATTTTCTGCAGCCTGTGTGGCGCTTTGAAAGTGTTAGTAATGACTTTCATAATGAAGTTCAGGGAGTAGTACTTGCATCAGGGATATTTGGGGGCTTATTAAAAATTCAGGTTTCTGGAGCCCACTTGACACCAAATAAGTAAAATTGTCAGGATTAGCACATTACCTAGGTGATTTGTATGGAAATAAAATTATTAGAATGGTAGAGAATTAATGTAGGGAACTAAGGGGAAAAAATGCCTGTAAGCTCCTTAGCATTAGAGATTTTTTTAAAAAAGATATTTATTTATTTAAGAGAGAGAGTGTGTGCAAGTGGTGGGGGTGGGGGGCAGAGGGCAGGAGGGTCCCGCTGAGAGGGAGGCTCTCTGCTGGTCAGGGAGCCTAATGTAGGACTTGATCCCAGGGTGCTGGGATCATGACCTGAGCTAAAGGCAGACACTTAACTGCCTGAGCTACCCAGGCACCCTACATCGGGGATTTTTTTGTTGTTGTTCTTATTTGTGTCTCTGGCACTTAGCATTGTGCCTGGCTCTGGAAATTGAGATATATATATATATATATATATATATATATATATATATATATATATATATATGTTTATGACATTGACTATTTGTTTTAATACTTGCAATGTTGTAGTAAGTTCTTGCCGGTACATAGCATTTTTCTTCAGAACATCTTGTCATAACTTTTCAAACCACTCTTATAATCTTTGTGATTGTGTCATATAGTAAGAACTTAATGGTTGTCGACTGCATGAATGAGTAAAATAATGTGGGGTAACACCTACTCATTTACCTCAGAGTGGTGTGCTACCCCCAATTACCTGGGATGCTGCCTTATGTCCCTGAAAGTATCACAGCTGGGAGTCAAACCTTCTGTGTTAAGTGTTTGCCAAAATTTCCACATGACCCTGCTGAGCCCTACTGACTTGGGCTTTGTAATCTATAAATAAAGAAAATTGCAGTGATTCAATGAGATAACACCAGTGAGGATACTTTGAAATCCGTAAAGTGCTTTGCAGAAGTAAGTTATTATTCTTATTTTCTCCATCAAGGTCATCCCCATCAAGAACTTTTCCACCTGCCTCAGTTCTAGGGAGAGCCGGTCCACTGTCCATTCACATGTGGTAAGCTTGGGGGCAAGAGTATATTTAAGAAATTTGTGAATGTGACATCCTTAAGGATCAGGGGTGGCAAATAAGTTTCATCTCTGGTATCCAAGACCAAAGTCACTAAATAATTATAGTTCTTTACTTCTTTATTTTTATTTTTTTTTTATTATGTTAGTCACTGTATAGTTCATCATTAGTTTTTGATGTAGTGTTCCATGGTTCATTGTTTGCATATAACACCCAGTGCTCCATGCAATATGTGCCCTCTTTAATACCCATCACCTACTTGTTGTGTGCTCAGAAGTTGCCTCCCAAACTTTCTCAACCCAGTGCAGCCTCTGTGATTAATTGTCACTGACCTTTCTGATGTAGGATAAATTTACATGTAAGTATGGATGTATTAGATTTGAGTTCCACACATATTTTTTAGAGATATGAAATTTCATTTTATGTATGAAGGATGTGTGGGCTGTGTATATTTATATATATTGTATGTGTTTATATATAGAGACAGAGGTATGTATTATTTGAGAAACAGTATTGAGTATAACCTAAGACTGTGAGTGTCTGTATATATGTAAACTAAAGAGAAACAAGAGGATATTGAAGCCTCTTAGCTAGGCCTTAACATTAAAAAAGCACAATAAAGTCTTGGGGAAAGAAGCTGAAAGAACAATCTAAAGACTACATAGGCCTCCCAGCCATCAGCAAGTGTTAGAGTCAGCCTCTCAGACTGGGCACCAGAATCAGATTTTCTATTTTATTGCTTGAAGAACCCCAGCTGGAGTCTTACCTCTTTGGAACAGGATACAAGTCTGAAAAATTGGGGTAAATTAGGCTTTACAATGTGATAATTGAGGTTTAGTCCCCTGTAGGAGAAACATGAGTAGTCCTTTGGAAGAGTGTCTTAATTACATCTTTTAGCATCTTGCTCTAGTATTTCAGGTCCTCAATGAATTCTTCCCTTCAAAAAAATTAGTTCACTTAGAGAGCATCTACTAGTATGGCAGCCAGTATTAGATGCTAGATCAAAAACCTTGATCCCCCCAATTTTAGATTAAAACATCTATGTGCTCCAATAGCAATTTTAATTTCTACTATCAAAATACATATCACGTTGTGTGACAATTGCCTGTGTCTCCCACTGAAGTATAGATTCCTATGAAACAGGTTGATATCTCTATTGGTTAAACCAGGGATTGCCAAACTTTCTGTAAAGGGTCAGGTAATGAACCTTTTAGGATCTGTAGACTATATATTCTCTGTTTCAGCTACTCAGTTTGCTAGTGTAGAGAGAAAAGCAGACATAGACAACATAAAAATGGATGGGTATGACTGTGTTCTAATAAAACTTCATTCACGAAAGTTGGTGGGTTGAAATTTGTTTTCTATTGCTTGGCCTTTGGTCAGAGCTCAATAGATTTTTATTAGAAGTAGTAGTGGTATGTTAATTTTGTTGAATTCATAAATGAACGTCTAATAAAACACAATGTTTACTTTGATGGATCTTATATTCCATTGGAGATTAGAATGATCCCAACATGGTGTGAGAAGTCTTGTGATGGACCATAAGTGGAATATTATGGCATCCCAGAGAACAGGCATCCTATGAACCTGGGGGAGTGGATTAGAAAAGTCTTCCTGGATGACTTTATTTTTTAAAATTTTTTAAAATAAAAGAATATAGAGAAGGCAAGAGGTAGAAAGGATGTTCTAGGCTAAGGGAATAGCTCCAGAACAAAGGCAGAGCAAAGTAGAAGTCCATGACACATTTTGGAGACCTGCAGGTGGTTCATTATGGGAGTCTTAACTATGGAAGATGGTGTTGCAGTTGGGTTCTTCCATTTGTGCTCTAACCTCCTTGTCTATTTGCCTTTGGGACCTATTCCATTCTTTTTTTTTTTTTTTTCTTTATTCTCTTACTCTTACTGGTTCTTTCACCTTAGTGGATAAACATGCTCAGGTATTCTCTTTATTTAAAGCTGTTATTTCCATTTCTATTCTCACCACTACCACCATCATCCCTGCCTGCATCATCACTTAAACCACCACCTCCCACCAGCATCTTCTCTGTCACCATCACTATCTCTGCCACCGCTACCACCTTCATCACCTCCAAGACCCCCACTGCCATGACCACCTTCATATCTGTCATCTGCACCACCACTTCTGTTACCTCCTCCACCACGATCACCACCATCACCTTAGCCACAACGAAGACTTCCTTTCATGCTCCAGCCCTTTAAATCAGTCATGGCATCTCCCTATTCCACAGACAACTTTCTTCAAAAAGTAGTATGCACTTGCTTTTTCCTCTTTAGCACTCATTTGCTGTTCAGCCAACTACAGCCTGGTTTCAGTTCTTGTCACCCCGTTGAAATTATTTGAAATAAAGTCACTACTTGCCATGATCATCATATTGCCACACTTAGTGGACTCTTTGGCCCTTAACATATTTGACCTCTCAGTGGCCTTTAATTCGGTTTGAGTTTTGTAATACGAAAACCTCGGGTCACCTCTTAATTTAATTTTTGTCTTCTTTTCAGTCCTCTCTAAAACCATCATCCAGTTACATTTTAAATGTGGGTGTTTTCTTTGGCTGTCCACTGAGCTCACAATCATTAATCAACTGTGTGTGTAACCTCTCCTATTCAGTTCCTACCTACAGTAAGTAGTAACAAGGGGGTTTGTTGCAAGTGAGTAAGAAAACTTAGGCAAATATGTGTTTGGCATAGGCACTGGAGAAAATGAGAAAGGAAGTGGGCTAAACTGTGCTGGTTGGAGCAGAGATCCCAGTGGAAGTTGCAGATCTTAAATTTGTAATGTTGTGAAACCACTCAGTGATGTATTATTTCCAGCATGCTAAGACTAGGAAAAAAATTGATTTGGTGGATATTTGGGTAGAAAAATGTGTAAAATTCCTAAAAAAAACTTCATTAATTCTCTGGAACTTCCCTGGGACTGCTCCCTTCACTGATATCATGTCCTCAAATGGTTAAGAATGTCCAGCTACCAAAAGCAGGAATCTCTAAACAATTTGTAGTTAGATCAACACATCCTTCTTGTTTGATGTGATAACTCTTTATTCTTTTTATTTTTCAAAAATGAATATTTATTTATTTATTGGACAGAGAGAGAGAGAGAGAGATCACGAGTAGGCAGAGCAGCAGGCAGAGAGAGAGGGGGAAGCAGGCTCCCTGCTGAGCAGAGAGCCTGATGTGGGGCTTGATCCTAGGACCCTGAGATCATGACCTGAGCTGAAGGCAAAGGCTTAACCCACTGAGCCACCCACCCAGGTGCCCTGTGATGTGATAACTCTTTATTCTACCCTTTCTTCATTTTCAGAGATGTTGTAAGGTTCATATTTATTTTTAAAAAATTAATATGTAATATAGTTAGATTTGTCTATAGCGTTTGACATAATCTTCATAGACTTTAAGATGATTTTTTAAATACTAAATCCTGGAAGATACAGAATAAATTTTAATGTAAACATTTGGAGCTATCCCCCTAAAAAGGGACTCCCATGTATTTTTAAAAGTGGTCTGAACCAGCTCATTCTTTTTTCTTTTTTTAAAGATTTTATTTGTTTATTTGACAGACAGAGATCACAAGTAGGCAGAGAGGCAGGCAGAGAGAGAGAGAGGGAAGCAGGCTCCCTGCTGAGCAGAGAGCCCCACGCGGGACTCGATCCCAGGACCCTGAGATCATGACCTGAGCCGAAGGCAGCGGCTTAACCCACTGAGCCACCCAGGCGCCCTGAACCAGCTCATTCTTAACCGGAATCTTTATCTAACAATGCATGGATAATTCCATGTCTGAATTCATATGCGTTATTTGGTTTTCTAGTTCATGTTGCATTTTCTGTTGCAGATGCTTGATATATTACATAAAATTATTAGAAGTCAGAGAGAATTATATTTTGGATGAAATCCAAGTATTTCACAATGACGTTTCATTAGAGGTCTCCAGTCTCTCTCTAGCCGCAACCTTCTCAACCTCACAACATATGATCTAGCCATACTGAGTTACTTCTGAATCTTCAGACATGCCTTGTCTTCTCTTGCCAGCTTGTCCTTGCATGTGCTACTTGTTCATAGTAGATTACATTCTCTCTAATGAATTCCTATGAACTTTTCAAAGCTTCTCCTTGGGATGTCTTTCTTGGCACCCTAATGTTAACTGTATCATAGGACTTCATGGGTCACACTGTAATAATTCCATCTTTGTTACTCCTGCTAGACAATAAGATCCTTGGAGACTCTGTTTTTGTCCGGATAGAGTGCCTAGCACAGGACTTGGCAATTGAAGGCGTTCAGTAATTGATAATCAGCTGAATGAATGAATGAATGAATTTGTTTCATTCTGTGTTTTGTTTTTCTTTTTAAATCATATTACTCTTTTTCATATTTTTCAATCATTTGTCACAGTTTCTTGAATAGAAAATTAGCTTTAATAATAGAATTTTAGAATAGAATGAAAAGGGGACGCCTGGGTGGCTCAGTGGGTTAGCAGCTGCCTTCGGCTCAGGTCATGATCCCAGCGATCTGGGATCGAGTTCCACATCGGGCTCCTTGTTTCACGGGGAGTCTGCTTCTCCCTCTGACTCTGCCTTCCACTCTGTCTGCCTGTGCTCGCTCTCCCTCTGAAAAATAAATAAATAAAATCTTTAAAAAAAAAAAAGAATAGAATGAAAAGAAAATTATGTTTTAATAGTACTTAATATAAATTATATTTAATTTATTATATTATATATTAGAAATTATATTTGTATTTATTATATATTATTTTATTATAATTATATATTACATATAAGTAAATATTATTATATATAAAATGCATGGTTTGTGAGTGGTTTGCATCTTTGTAGTTGTCTAGAATTATTCACCAGAGATCTTGTGCTATTCCGGCTCCCCTAGGAGCATCACCTCCTCTGTTTTTGTGCATTTACTTACTTCCATCTGCTGTCCTAGATTGGTTTTACTGCAGCAGAAAGTATAAAAGGCTTCCTGCCAGGGACTGGAGGTTGCCTTAAAATCAGACTCTCCATTTGCTGGTACCTGGCATCTTTTCTTCTCATCTAACTTGTAGGTCACCTGATTCCTGCTGACCAGCCTGGGCTTTGACCTTCTTTCTGCCTTCAGTTCCTCTATACCTTCTTATCTCTGCATTCACTTGCTGTTTGCCCTGACCTTCCTTGCATGCATTGATTTTTCCATTTCTTCCTGGTTTCTGACTTACTGCAATGTCTGATCTCTGACTTATTTGTGTGTTTGAATTATGGACTAAGCAATGTGGTTGCTATTTCTTATTGCTTTGTCTGTATCCCTTCCTTTGAATATACCTTGGCTTTCCTGGTCTTAGATGCATGCATTATTCATTATTATCTTTAGGTAAGGGCCTGGCTCTATACAAGAATGTGACTTCATATTATGACGATGGAAACTGAGGCACAGAGGTTTATAAACTCCAAGTTAAGTACTATGTTATTTATGATCTATAAGCAAGACATGTATTCTAATGAATCTGAAAGTGGTGTTTAATCTATGATATACTAATTAAGTATTCTTAATTGTGGCTGTGCATGAGAATTACTTGTGGAACCTAGAGTATATGTGGGTGATTGGGCCCTCGGAATGAATCAGAATCCTGTGTGGTGTGGGCCTCAGCATATACACTTTCCAAAGTTTCTTGATTCGTTTTGCTGGACAGCATGGGTTGAGCCACACTGCTGTACTAATGATTACCCTAGATGTTGTACATTGGATGTGACAACGAGGATCTCAAATCTTAGAGGACTAATGAAAAGCATCACTATTCATTGCTTACTTTATGCATCTAATTTCTCATTTAATTAACATTCAAATCAACACTATGAGCTAGGTACTGTCCATGTAGAGGGTGATTAAACTTAAATTGAAATATGTTCAGTTACTGGGTCAAGGTTACATGGCTAACTGCAGAGTAGGAATTTAAACCCATGTCTTTCTTACACTTAGATGTTTTGCTGTATAGCCTGCCAATAACTCATTGATTGTAGGTCGTCATAAACAGTATATTGTAGCTGTTTATTGTAACAGTATATTGTAACCATCATTCTACTGCTAGAGCTAATATGTTAAAAAATATGATTTCTTATTACCTTGCTGGAGTATTCATGTAGCTTCTAATTGCTGACAAGATAAAGAAAACTTTCCTTTTCATGATTTAAAATCTCCTTCACAATCCATCTTCCAACTCCCTCTTCAATTCTATCTTCCCCATCATTTCCTCTATCCATTAGTTATGCTTTATTTCCCACCATTTTTGTTACACATCCAACTCAGAAACAATGAAATACCTTTGCATTAGGATTTGAGAGTCATTTGAAGAGGAGATAAGTTCTCCTTTCCAGATTGTGAAGCAACTGAAGAGTCATATGAGGCAAGGATCAATAAATCAACTGTAGTAGGAGTAAAGCAGACTAGGAAGACGCAGCTTGGGTCCAGTGTCCTGAACTGAGCCCACTCAGCGGGTCATGGATGAAGTAACTGGATAGAATCAATGAAGTGTTACCATGGAACAAATTTTTAAAAACCCACTTAAATGTCAAGCAAAAGCTACTGAATTGGGCATCTGTAAGATTCCATAGGTTGTACAGGATTAGTCCCATAAAATATAAACACATGCTCTCAAAATATATACACATGCTCTCAAAAGTGCTATTGATCATGCTATGTAACTGATAAGAAGTGTCACATATATTCCTAGATATTAGCTCGTGGGAGATTTATTCATTTGTAAAGCCCTCGTTCTGTTAAATGGAAGAATTAAAATTTTCTTGGAAATACTTAGGCCATCGTATCTTCCCAGTCCACTCTTACCACTTTGCTTATATTTCTTTCAGACTGGCACTTTATTTGAAATGTTTAAGTTTCTTAGGTTTCAGGAGATAAGTCTAAACTAGGACACAGTCATTCTGAAGTGTTGCCATGTGAAATAATCAACCGAAACAAATATTGGCATGGAATTTGTAGTTGTATTTCTGTGCCTGTGAGTCCGTTTACTTCATCCTCTGGTCCTCTGGACTGGTCAATGATATCATTGAACAGAGCAGGTCAGCATGCTTATACTTTACATTTGCCCCTCTAGACATGGACTGTGGAAGCAAATTTCTTTTCTTTTCCCAGAAAATCTCTATTTTCCTTCATACAATGCTAAATATTTACAGAGAAAAATAAATATAATGTTAAAGTATTTTCTTGAAGCTGTTAAATGTGAGAAGATAGGTAATGCACAATGCCTAGTATGCCGGAGATGATGAATTATTGTTGCTAGTTTTGCCTTACAGCATATTTCTCTTCAAATTTTTAGTTTTGTAAGTTCTTAGAGGCCAATAACCAAGTCTTACTAGCCTTTGTATTCCTTGCACCACCTCACACAGCCCCTTGCACATATGAGATATAATCAATTTTGGTGAATAAATGAGTTAGTCAGTTAATTAAAGAGAGAATTGAATGGGACAACAGGTGTGAAAACAGCTTGCAAATTGTAAAATGCTGCCCTTGTAGGATATTACTTATTTTTAGATATTTATTTATTTATTTGAGAGAGAGAGAGGGTGCGTGTGCAAGCAGGGGAGGGGCAAATGAGGAGGGAGAGGGACTCTGAAGCAGACTCCACGCTGAGTGCCGAGCCCGTCGTGGGACTTGATCCCAGGATCCTGAGATCATGACCTGAGCCGAAACCAAGATTTGGATCCTCAACCAACTGAGCCATCCAGCTGCCCCTATTATTTTTGATGTTGAGTTACTTTTAAAAGTTTTTGAACTATGACTATATTCAGAAAGTATAAGATCATTAGTGTGAATTTACAAAAAGTGAACACACCCAAGTAACCAGCCCCCAAATAAAACACCCCTAACATCTCAGAAGCCACTTCATTCTCCCTTCCAGTCACTATCTACCTCCAGAGGTAACTTATCCTGACTTCTGTTGATACATTTTGCCTGTTTTTGAATTTCATAAAATTGAATCATACCGATTGTTTTCTTTTTGTACCTTACTTCTCAACATTGATGAGATTCATTCATATTTTGGGAGGTAGCAATAGTTGTTCAGTCCTGTTGTTATATAGTATCCCTTTATGTGAATATATTTTAGTTTATTTATCCTTTCTACTGCTGAAGGACTTGTTTCCATTTTTTGACTAGTATGAATAGTACAATAATATGCTTCTACATATCTTATGGTGCAGATATGTACATATTTCTTTTGAAAATAGTGTACCTAGAAGAGGAACTGCCCCTGGGTATAGATATATTAAGCTTTACCTGATGCTGCCAAACTATGTGCCAAAGAATTTGTATCTAGTTACACTGCCATCGTCAGCACAGGAGAGTTCCAGTTGCTTTTTTTTTTTTTTAATTCCTTCTTTAAAAAATTTTTAATTTTTTAGTTTCTTTTCAGTATACCAGAATTCATTGTTTATGCACCATACCTAGTACTCCATGCAATTCGTGCCCTCCATAATACCCACCACCAGGCTCACCCAACCTCCCACCCCCTGCTCCTTCAAAACCCTCAGATTGTTTTTCAGAGTCCACAGTTTCTCATGATTCGTCTCCCCCTCCAATTTCCCCCAACTCCCTTCTCCTCTCCATCTTCCCATGTCCTCCATGTTATTTCTTATGCTCCACAAATAAGTGAAACCATATGATAATTGACTCTCTGCTTAACTTACTTCACTCAGTATAATCTCTTCCAGTCCCATCCATGTTGATACAAAAGTTGGGTATTCATCCTTTCTGATGGAGGCATAATACTCATCCTAAAAAAGACTTGATATTGTTGGGCTTGTTCATGTTAGCCATTCGGGTGGGTGTCTTGTGTCTGGTATTACAATGTGTTTAATTTGCATTCCTAATGAAAACAAAGACTTTTTTTTAATTGGCCATTTGGATATTCTCTTTTATGAAGTGCCTGTCCAAGATCTTGCATGTTTTTACTGGGGTTTCCTTCTTTAAAAAAAATTCTGTATTTGCTCTTTGCATGTTTTTGTTATATGTTCTTTGTCAGGTGTAGGTATTTCAGATGTCTTGTGGGTGAGAGTTTTAACCTGCAGTCCATTCAGAGTGACTAACACCCATGACTGTGGTGTCAGAGGACGCTACAATAAAATACTTTGAGTAGATTTCATTAGATACCGATTCTCATTCCTGAACAACTGAATCAGCATCTGTGGGGCTGGAAACGGGTTTACAAAGTCTTCATCATTCCACAGTCTTAATCTTCTACATATTCTTCATCTCTAGTGCCTAGCAAACAATACTTTCTTTTTTTTAAGATTTTATTTTTTTATTTGACAGACAGAGATCACAAGTAGGCAAAGAGGCAGGCAGAGAGAGAGGAAGGGAAGCAGGATCCTTGCCGAGCAGAGAGTCCAATGTGGGGCTTGATCCCAGGATCCTGGGATCATGACCTGAGCGGAAGGCAGAGGCTTTAACCCACTGAGCAACCCAGGCTCCCCTGTAAACAATATTCTTGATATTGAAACAGATACTTAAAATTTAATCTTCAGTTCAAGATTCATTTTTTTTGCAAACTACATGCAATATAACTTGAATGCATTTTTTCACACGATTAAAGTAAACTACATCATTTATAGAACTTGATAAATAGGGAAAAATAAAAATTTATCTTTGCATGTTTGCTCTGTAGTCCTGATTATAATAAAACAAACTTTCTAGCAGAATGTTCAATAACATCCTTATATAAAATGGAAGAATCGTTTAAAATTACTTTGTATCTGATTCCTCATAAAATGATGTCATGATTTAAAACATTTTTAAGGGAGAGCATACAATTTTATATTTTAGCAGAGAAGGTTTGTGGTGCAAAATCAGATGGAGTATGTTTCTCTGGAGGAGCAAACGGGTAGAAATAAAAAGGAAACAAGAGGAAACCAGAGAGGGAGACAAACCATAGAAGACTCTTAATCTTAGGAAATAAACAGGATTGCCGTAAGGGAGTGCGGTAGAGGGATGGCGTAACTGGGTGATGGACATTAGGAGGGTATGTGTTGTAATGAGCACTGAGTATTATATAAGACTGATGAATTAGAGACCTGTACCCCTGAAACAAATAATACATTATATATTTGATATGAAAGAAAAAGAAAAAGAAAGTCTGTAGGTTGAGGCTCATGATCAAGAACTTGGGGGGAGAGGCTGCCCAGCCATGCAAAGGATTCCTTTCAGAAGACCTTGAATGACCCATCATGAAAAGTAATCTCAGGGAGTTTGAATTTCCATTTGAATGGAAATTTCCACAGTGGGTCAAATTAGATGACCTTTAACAGTGCCTTGCAGCTTTATATTCTGTATATTTCTTGCAATGTAAGGCACTTGATATGGCGCAAACACAAGTCTTCCCAACCCCATTCCTATTGGTACTCTGGTGGTGAACGCAGAGGCACACACTGACTTTAGGGTTTTTAAAGTCACCCTTTGAGGGAGTGTTCACCAAGGAGATACCTAACTGTTACTGACTTAGCAGAGAGGTTCTTATTAGACTTCTTCCTTTTGGATTTATTTTTGCTCTGTATTTTTAGGGACCTCCCTCAGCTAGATTCAAGATGTTCTGTGAAATGAAAATGTAGCCGAATGGAAAGCAAGATTGACAGTGAGAATCCTCAATCTGCCATTTATGAAGGATAATTTGTTCAACATTAAATATAAAAAGCTCTGCCTGATGGTTGCTTTATAACCAGTGGGGGGGCTTGTCAACTCACGTGCTGGGAAACAGGTTTATACAACTCACTCTTTTCAGTAATTATTGCCTTTTAAGTGAGAGCATCCAAGCATGTTAAATGAGACTTAGTTCATAATTGTCAGATATTTGTATAATGGATTCAACTAAAAGGATTTTAGACATTTGGGCCAATTTGGCCCTCTGTTCTAGAAACTGCACATGGCAGGGGATGAACCTGCCCCTTGAAACTAGAGAGAGGAGGATGTGAATGACTGAGTGCCTGGCTTTCCTTTTGAACATTTCCTGACTCATTTGCCACCCAACCCCTCGTCACTGCACTGAAGCACGCGTACCTCTAACAAACAGAGACATATGGAGGAAGTTACCGACTCCAGGGTGCACTAAAACCAGAGCTTAATGCTCAGGCTGAAAACCCACAATCAAAAATATTTTCACTTGGCTTCTTAGCTTGCATTTCCAAGTGTTATATGAGATTTGTTAGGCAGTTTTTAGTCTTAGGTTAGGAAGTGAGCTGTTCCTGAATTCCCAGGATATGTCCTGAACTACAGCATATTGTGCCAGTCCCTAGGCTTGTAAATGTTTCCGTATGGAAAAAAAAAAAAAATCTCCAAAACCCATGACATTTCAATTTACTTTTTTTTTTAAGTCTCTCATGTACAGGGTGTGAACCCACAACAGGGAAGTCACACCGATTCTTGTGGTAACACAGTCAGCATGTCTAGCGGTGTTGGCGTGTTATTTACAGAGTTAAGAACCATTTGAAGAGCTCTTGTAATATGATGTCAGGAACATTTTGAGGATTTCAGGGAAGACACGATTTTTTATTTTTATTTTTATTTTTTAATATTTTATTTATTTATTTGACAGACAGAGATCACAGGCAGGGAGGCAGGCAGAGAGAGAGAGAGAGAGGAGGAAGCAGGCTCCCCACCGAGCAGAGAGCCCGACATGGGGCTCGATCCCAGGAACCTGGGATCATGACCTAAGCCGAAGGCAGAGGCTTTAACCCACTGAGCCATCGTGCCCCAAGACACGATTATTTTGATAAACACCCATCTAAGACCTGCGACCTTCAAGCACTTAGTGATCTCTAATCTAACCTCAAAGAATGTTTCAAGGGGGACAGAATCTCCCGGGTATGAATATTCATTTTAGAATATCCCTCGGTTATAGTCGTGTCTGGAAATCCTTGAATCTGTGATAAAGTTTTATTCCACATCCATGCCTGGATCCAAACATAGACCAACCACATTTACCGCCCCCCCATCTTTTGCAAAGTACTTATTAATCTACGCAGGTAACACATGAATGCATTCCTGTGGGAATATTCCAAACATCGAAGAACTGTATTCATGATTAAAGAGTCTCTTTTCACTCCTGCCTCTAATCCCACTGACACCCTAAAAATAGTTGTCAGAGTATAATTTTCTGTTCTTTTTAATGCATTTAAATTCATATGTCAAGAAAACATACTACTATATACATTTGCAAATATTAAAGGAATCACAAAGTACACATTTTTCTGCTATTTGCCTTTTCATTAAAAAAATACAAGTCGTATTTAAACCAGAAATCATTATGATTTGGGAATGCGTCCCTATTTACAAACCCAGAGTTGAAGTTTTCCCAAGGCCTCCCTCACCTGTGGCCCTGATTGTACTGTTTCATTTCACGACCCTCCCCCCGACATTGTCCTTCCCATTGTCCCACCGTCCAGCTGCATCGAGGGAAAATTTTCCATTCGGTGCCTTCAGATTAAAGTATACCTAAGATTTTTGAACCACAGGGTGAGAAAATCGAAACACTAACGAAGATTCTAATTAGAGCTAAACAGTATATGTAGATAGGCTGCTTCGGCAACAAGGGAATATTTCTCCTAGCCTCAGAGATGGGAATGGGATAATTGCTAAGAAAAATGGGTCCATCTAACCTATTATCCCTTATGTCTGCCAAATTCTAGCAGCTTCCTTAACCCTTCCTTTATGAGCACTTGACAACTGAGCAGAAGGCAAGAGCTCTTCCCTGAAACATTGAGCTTGATTGCTTACAATCTTCTGCCCCCAGGGGTCCACGCCCCCCCTTGATTAGGAGAAAGGGCCCCCTGCTTATCCTGTCAAGACTCCAGGCTGCACAGTGAATGGGGGAGAAATCTCATTTTGGAGACAAGCATTTTCTGTGAACTCTATTAAGCAACAAAGCAGCCAGGCTTTCACGGGGGTCACATTTCCAGGATATAATCACCAACTTCTTGGGTCCAATATAAGGCCCCTGCCGGAGTCCACTCTTTCCATGTTCGTCAATGTGATTATTTGACGATAACAGCTTTCTCGAGGGAGTCAGAGATGCTTTCTGCACATTTTAATGAGCCTATCATCCCGCCTCAATTTTTTCCCCTTACTCTTTATTTCTTTTCTGATTCCTTTCTTACATGTTGTGAGCCACATGTATTTGGAAGGCCGAGAGGACACACAGATTTTAAATGTCATCCCGCATAGGTGAAAATCCATTGTCTTCCCCTCTTGAAATTTAGCAATATTGCAGGGTTTTGGGGTTCAGCAGGGTTAAAAATATTCTGTATCTCTGTTCTGAGAAAAAATAATGTATAATTAATTAGTCATGGAATTTCAGTATGTTCCTAGGTAAAGAATAATTTTATTTTTCATGAAGAATGGAAACACATGTTGAGTACCATTATAATAAAGAACATTACAACAAACATCACTGTGTATTAAAAGATTTCACAGTCCTGCCCAAAGACCAAGCAAATTCAAGATTCCATAGTTACAGTTTTACTAGAATTTATCAAAAGAACTAGATGAGACACAGTGATTTGAATGCTAACCTTTTTAATTTTTAGGTATTATTTAACAGCAAATACTGAATTGGGGATCCATAAAAATTTGGTTTTTACTTTTAAGACTGGGGGAAAAAAAGAATAGATAAAGGATGTTCAGAATATTTGATTTCATTTGTTACTCATACTACTTCCTATTTCTAAACCTTTGCTTCATTTTCAATATGTTTAATGTTTTTTTTTTCCTTACACTGGACTTTGATTTTTATAGCTAAATCTACCCTGAGATTTTTTGTGAAAAAACAGTAGAATAGGATTTGATTTTGTAAATAAATTTACCTTGAGATTTGCTAAGTAAAGACTATGGATTGGAGTGTATTTTAGTGAATTTCAACTAGCCATTGATGAATTTTTATTCTAGTTTTTTCAGATGGCTTTTGTTAATGAATGATGTCTGTGACTAATGCTCCCTGTAGCTTTACATACTTAAATTAATCTGGCTCTTTATCCTTTGTAAACATATGTATGATCTGCTTCAATCAGATTTTCTGAAAACAAAGGGAAGTATTCTCCATCTTTTCTCAGGAGGCTTACAAATGATATGCATTGAACTAATCCAATTGGACTAATATGATTATTTTTGTGTGTATATGCAAAAGGGCATATAATGCTCAATAATGTATGAGAAAAGAGAGATGATTATTCTCCTGCCAGCTTCTTTGTGTCTGGATCCAGGCGAGAAGGTGTTTGTGGGCTGAGAACCCATGTGGCCACTAGCTCTAAGACTTTTCCTTCGGAACAGTGTTCTTTCTTCCTCTAGAACTAATGATGCATTCCCCAACTCAGACAAAGAAGATACATTGGCTCACCTTCACTTACACTGTTCTTCTAGCAATGATGAGGGGCTGGTAGGCACAGACTTAGGCTTCTACTTGGCGGCAGAACGGAGGCCTGGGTGTCCAGGCTAGTTGGCTGAGGGAAGGACATGGACCCACTTCATGTGGGTCCATGAAGTCACCCCTCAAAATCTCCATGGTGTGTGTTTTGGTCTGTTTGGGCTACTACAGTAAAATATCTTAGACTCGGTGGCTTAGAAATATTGAAAATTATTTTTCACAATCCTGGAGGCTAGAGGTCCAAGATTAGGGTGTTGGTATAGTTGTACTCTGTTGAGAGCCTTCTTCCTGGTCCATAGCATTTACCTTCTTGCTTTGTCCTCAAATGGTGGAAGAGGCTAGGAAATCTCTATGGGGTTTCTTCTAATAGTGTTAGTTCCATTGCAGGGGGCTCCACCCTCATGACCAGTCTCCTCTTAAAAAACTCACTTCCTAACACCATCACCTTTGGGGGTTAGAATTCAATGTATGAACTTGGGGGAGATGCAAATATTCAAGCCACAGCAGTGTGCTTCCTTCCTCTGCTCTCCCTTTACTCACTGGTATTCTCAAAGCTCCTGTCTTGGTTCTTCCCTCTTCACGATACATAAATTCCCTTCACCAAAGCCAGATTTTCACCATCTCCTATTGACTCTGAAAAATAGATCATCAGCCCGGATTCTCTCCTGAGATCGAGACTCAAATATTCAACAGTCTACTGGATATTTTCACTTGAGCAGACCATTGATTCCTCAAATCTGTCAGGTCCCAAGATGAACTAATCATCTTTATTCTCAAAAATTATTTTGTAATTCTCATCTGAGGGAATGATACCACTGAACTGCAAAAAATGGAGCATATATTCTTTCCTCATTACCTCCCACATACCACATCACTACAATCTATCTTTCCTCTCTTAAATATCTCAGATTTCTCCTCTGTTTTCCCTGATCACCTCCACTACAGTAGACCAATTAATGAACTTATTTATTTTTTTGTGGAGCAGGGAAGGTAGTGAGGAGTGTTTTTCATAAATGTGGTACACACTGTTGGTTGGGTTAGATCCTGAACATATTAATATCCCCATTTTTGCTCTTCTTTTGGCGCTTTTGTGAATATAACTTTAAGATTGTAAATTACTTTGAGTAAGACAAGCCATTTACCTATTGATGGTACATTCCCTGCATCAATTTATCATTCCACTAACATTATATGAAAGTGTTCTTTTATACACGCTCTAAATATTATCAGTTTTTAACAATCTGGATGGGCAAAATGCTGTAGATCATTCTCTTAAAGTCCTTTGTTCATGATCATCAATAACTTGCAGTGTTTTTATACATTTGTTATGCTTTTCTGTTTTTTATGTGAATTAAAACTCACGTTTTATGTTAATTAACTGTTCTCATGACTTTTTTCATGATAATGTAATAAAATTGAAATAATATTTCTATTGAGTTGGAGGAGCTCTTTATGTATTAATCATATGAACCTTTTCTGGGATGGTAGTACAAGGCTTTCCTTTTCCTCCCCCACTTGCTTTTAAAGATGTTTATGTGACCCTTGTCATTCAGAAATATTTTGCATGTAGGGTTTTTTTTTTTTTTCATTGAAGTATAGTTAAAATATGTTGCATTAGTTTCAGGTGTACACATAGTATACATTATACCGTGCTTACCATGGCAAGTAGTTACCATCTGTCACCATACAATGTGATTACAGTATTATTGACTATCTTCCTTTTGCTGTATTTTCCATTCCCGTGACTTGTTTATCTTACAAACCCAGTATGTAGTTTGAGTGTGGTCTCCTGGTCTTTTCCTTTCTGCCTCCACAATGCAGTCTAACTGTTCTCTCTCTTATGGTCTCCTTGTCTTCCTCTGAGTTCTAAGTTATTCCAGAATTCTCTTTTACAACACAAATCAGCCTGTTACTTTTCACTTAAAATCCTTCAGTGGCTTCCTGTTGTCTACATTAGTTTTAAAGTGCATATTAATTTTAGTACAGCAAAGTAAGTCTTTTGTGATGTTACCTTGAAGCCTCTCTGACTCACAGGCTTTCATTCATCCCTACCAGCCACTTGAGCCCACCAGAGCTCAAATATACCAAGTGTAGAGCTCATGTCAGAGTCTTTTTACATAGCTGCCTTTGTCTGAAAGGCTTTTCGCCTTTCTTAGTCCTTTTAGGGAATTCCCTCTAAGGGAATTCATTTGGGGCTCAAGCGCAACCGATTATTCCTTTCTTTATGTCTCTATACAGTGTATATTCCTATTTTGTGTCCTTTCCCCAATTTTTGCTGTGACCTATAATCTTATTTACTTAATAGATTTTTCATATAGATCCATTCTTAATTTAAATAAAACTATTCAAAAAGGAAATGTTCTGTTTCTGCTATGAATGGAGATGCAACGTTATTTGCAATAGATATGAGAAAAACATAAAAATAAAAATATAGCTATTATAAAAATCTAACAATTGCCCACGTAAAATCATCTTGTACATCAGTGGCATAAAAAGCGGCATGCTACCTTTTGGAGAATGCTGCTCAATTGTCCCGCTTATCAAATTATCCAAAGATGTATAGACCATAGTACAATTGTGGCTTATAAAAAAGATATAAATATTGAAAGGTTTAAGCAAATCTTTAAATAACCACATTTATTTCTAGTTATCACCATGGTAAAAAACATTACGCTTAACCTTATGCAAATGGAGTAAGTCTTGGTTGACTATACACTGAATTCTAAACAGAGTGTGGTGGAAAGCCTTAAAAGTGTTTCTTAGTCCCTCTTTCCTATGGCCTTTGTCTTAATTCAGGAGAGAAAGTATTAAATACAGATAAAAGGAAATGAGATCAGTAGGGCAATGAAAATGGGATGTCGTGCCTCAGGGGGCAGATGTCGTTATGGAAAACTCTGTCAGGCTGAATTTGTTAGATTATATGGTAGGATGAGTATGAACTTAGAATAAAACACTGAATTATATTTAGATTTGGGAATGGTCAAAGACTCTTGCTAGGCTAGACTTAATCACATGTGTCGTTTAACTTTGCGGTGCTCTATATTCACAAAAATCTCAAAGGGATCCATTATTTATCTTGAAAGTGTAAATACACAATTCGCATGGCTTTTCCTTATTCTCCTTCGTGTTCTTTTCATTGGCAGGTGCTGACTTGTACACTTACTAGAAATGGGATAGCAATAGTCTATACTTGAATGTTTTTATTATTTGAATTTGTTGAGAATAAGTCAACATAGAAACTGAATACCGAATAAATTGAGAGCTAGAAACAAAGAAAATTGTTATTTAAAACTTTCTGAATTTGTTACACTTCACATCCCAGGATTATAAAGTACCAATTTTTACGAAATGCATAAAAGTGCTGCCAATACAAGAAATTTCAGAGAGAATAGTAAGCCTTAACTAGTAGTGTAAAAATAGAACCTTGTGACCAGTAATGAAAGGGTGTTTATTTCTCTGAAATGTATAATTTTAGTTGTTCCTTTTCAAATTACAACCGGATACAAAAACCTCTTTTCATTCAGAAAGGATGTTATTAAGTTTTCCTTAAAAACAAAACAAAACAAAACAAAAACCCAAAAGATGAATACAATAGCTTATTAACAAGGTTCTATATTTTAATGAGTGAGGTCATACTGTTTAATTCTTTATTCTTTGTGTGGATTTTATTACCATTCACCATTTGTGATCTGAAGTTGTGAGAAAGGCATTTAGTTTAGGCAATGCTGAAATTGTACTCACGAGTCCATGAGCTTTTGGACCGGTAATGGTGTCTTTTTGTTCTATTAATCCATCTGTGATTTCAGAGTTTTTCTAGACCTGGAGCTGAAGTTGGAGATCCCATACCAGCGAGATTTCCCTTCCTTCTGTGAAAGGCATCTGACATCCTCAACAGAGGGCCTTAGAGTTTTGTTGGTCTCCCATGACTCTGTGTCATAACCTCTGTCCCCCAAATTATACTCAAGACTGTGTTGTTTTTTCTTTTTTCCTTAGAGAGGAGTTCCATAGCATTCAGAAGATTCTTCAAGGGTCCATTAATTTTAAAACTTTTGAAAACTCTTGTAATACCTCATTTTGTTATAATTTATAGTCCTAAATTAACTCAATCTTTTTATGCTGATATTGATAACATTTCTTTTTTTTAAACCCATTATGGTATAATCTATATAGCATAATATTTATCACTTTAATTATAAGTGGATAGTTCAGTGGCATTAAACATATTCATAATGTTTTATAATTATCATTACCATCTATATCCAAAACACTTTCATCTTCCTGAATAAAAACTCGGCACCCATTATACAGCAACTTCTTCCCCACCCCCCAGCCCTTGTTAACGTCCGTTGTACTTTCTTTCTCTATGAATTTGCCAGTTTTAGCTAAGCACCTTGTATAAGTGAAATCATGCAATATTTGTCTTTCTGTGTCTGGTTTATTTCACTAAACATGATATTTTTAAGGTACATTTATGTTGTAGCATATATAAAAATTACATTCTTTTTTTATGGCCGAATAATATCCTATTACGTGTGTATACCACATTTTGTAATCTATTCATCCACTAATGGACATTTGGAGTGTTTCTACATTTTGGCTGTTGTAAACAATGCTGCTGTGAACATGGGTATACAAATATCTGTTCGAGTATCTGCTTTCAGTTTTTTTGGATTTATCACTAGGAGTGGAATTGCAGGGTAGACCTCTAGTGGATTAAAAATCTAGTTTCTTATTTTCACCATCAAGAAAAGTTTTGGCCACTGAGGCATTCAAAGTCCATTGTTATTCCACTGTTATTTCCTAATCAGTTTGCTATATATAAGTTCTCTGATATGAATCCACCTGGATGGTCTTACTGATCACACCAGTGTTCTCTTGTGAAATGCTTGGAAACAAAATTCATCAAAGAAGAAGATAGTTTCTTGACAAGTTTGTAGTTTCCCTTGAGTATGAATTTCATAGATCCTCTACTGTTTCACCATTCATGACACAGATAAGTTTTTATTTCATTACAAAGA
Organism: Mustela lutreola; assembly: GCF_030435805.1. Classification (NCBI taxonomy): domain Eukaryota; kingdom Metazoa; phylum Chordata; class Mammalia; order Carnivora; family Mustelidae; genus Mustela; species Mustela lutreola. Next base: position 28,656,523 of record NC_081292.1, on the reverse strand, counting down.
TATCCTAGATGTATTTCCATGTGATTTTCAGAATTTATTTTGCAAATTACTTGGCATGGCTCCTGTCACCAACGAATGGGGATGGAAAATAAGGACATGTCATTCCTCTTGTGGAAGTGATTATTCTGGACATGATGCTAATTTACTGACCCTGAAAAAGTCAGTTTTGCTTATAAAGACCTTGACATATCTACAGAACTGAGAATTTTAAGTAAATATCATGAGCTTGTGTTTGCTGGTTCTTGGGGTAACTGGTTAATACAAATTCCTCCAGAGTTCTTTATCCTTAAAAATCATACTAAGACAGAGACATTAAGCAAGGTATGAGAGGGTAGAAGAAAAAAAATAAATATGGATTTATAGTTGGAGCTCAAATCAAGGAACTTATCTTCGTAGAGGTATTTTGTCATTTCTCCTAACCTCGTCCTTAGGTCCATCAGAGAGGCAATAGAGGGGGAATGGGCGCATCCCTTTGAGACTTACAGTTAATTATCCTAAATAATGTGGGAGATGCTGTCCATTAATGGGAACAGAAATTAAGTAATCTCAGGAACCTGCAGTGCCCACATCACTTCTCTCACTCCCTGCTGTCAGATGGGTTCTGGATTGTTTTCAGGTTCTGTAGGTTTGCTTCTATTCTGGAGAACAATGGAAACACAGGATCGAAGGTTTTGGAGGTGTTTGTACTCATGTGTCTAAATTCCATCTGTATCTCTGCCAAGTGGGTTTCTGGATCCCAGAATTATTCCGACGGTGAGCTATATGGGGCTGATGTTTCAAAGTGCCCCAGTGTGGGAGTTAGACCAATTTGGAGCTGAAATGTCACTTAAATATCCTGAGCCTTGGTTTCCTCACCATAATACATTTTTAATAACAGTTTGCGAGATTGTTAAGAGAACCAAAGAGAGCAAGGTTTGTACACTCCTATCGTCACTGAGTAGCTGCTTTGTTCTCAGCACAATAAGTATTTCACATGCATGTCATCCCTTGTTGGAACACTAAGTAGGGGAGTAGCGCCTAGGCCTTGAGTTATCACTCAGATTACTCCAAGAGTTTCTCAATAGCATCAAATCACACCTCACCCCCACCTTCAATACATTCTCCAAAATATGTCTGTCATGACACGTGAAGAAGTTTGGTCATATTATTTCCCAACTTGAAATATGTTGGTATCATCTTATCTCCATCAGGACTCTGTTTACATTCTTCTGGCCAGACTCACATGTCACTTCTGCTAGACAGCTTCCTGGATACCTTCGCATAAGGTCACTGTAAGCTTATTTGGCTTCCAGTGAGCAAGAGCTGCCTTTCATTTCCTGTATGAAAACACCAAGCTTCAGGGCACCTAGGGGGCTCAGATGGTTAAGAGTCTGTCTTTAGCTCAGGTCATGATCTCCAGGGCCTAGGATGGAGCCCTGTGTCAGCCTCCCTGCTCAGCAGGGAGTCTGCTTCTCCCTACCCCTCTGCCTCTCCCCTCCACTCATGCTCTTGTCTTTCTCTCTCAAATGAATAAATAAAATCTTTTTTTTTTTTTTTTTTTAAAGAAAAGGAAAACACCAAGCATCTTTCCTAGCCTTTGGTAGCTCTCAACTAATATTTACTGAATTGAATAAATGCTTGTCAGTCCTTTGAAAGTAATTAGCATGCCATGTTTCCTCATGTCTCCTGTCCTTAACTTTTTCTTCATACAAAACCAGAGGCACACATACGGTTATATTTATTAATATACCTGAGTGGACTCCGCTGCCCACAGGATCAGTCCAAGCTTGGCTTATGATTCAGCTGGTACCCTGAACACAAGGTTTCATCTCTCCTCCTAAAAAACCCACTGAAATGTCGATAGAAAGTACAAAAGATGATGCAGTCTTACAAGTACAGAGACCTGGAGTAGGGATATCAGCAAACCAAAAATTTTAACCAATTTCTGGGAGACTAAAAATAGATGGTTCACATTGCCAGTTACATCAGAAAGGAGTCGCATGGCTCAATTTATGTGGAATGAAACCAGTGTAAGGTGAACCCGGTTTTTTCATGATAAATCGATTAGTTTGAACAGTGGGAAGAGGGGCAGAATCAGGTGACCGAGGTGGCTAAGAATTGAGGACCAGCAGCTCCCCTGGGTTCATCCCACCTTCTTCCTCTGCTGCTGTGTGTTCAGTGCTGACATTTGCCCAGTGACTGAAGCCAGATGGGTACTCTCCAAAGAAATGGTACCACCCAACCTGGGAAGAATAAGGCCTCTTGGATGAGGGCAAATCGGGATCCTCTTTCTCTGTCTTATCCTTAACTCTCTTTTCAGTTTCGTGTCCTGCTGCTCTTCTCCCTCCTCCTCCCCTAACCCTAGAGGGGAATCATACAGAAGCATTTGCTGTTTGAACGCTGTTTGTTTTTGTGTCTTTCCCAAATGATTCCCCTGCCTTAATGTTTTATCCAGATTATCCCCAGTCAGCTCCTTATCATTCTTTAAGATCCCTCTTGTGCATCTTCTGGGAATTCTGGGGAGAGTTAGGAGGTCCAAGGCCCCATGGAAATCCTTTTATTAGAATACTTAACACGTAATGTTATAGTTTCTACAGCGATTATCCTCATGAACTATGAGCTTCTTGAAGATAGGGACTGTATCACATTTGTATTGCATTTCAATGCCTGGTCTTGTGCCTACAATAGGGTAGGTCTTCATAAATGTTGGTTGGAAGGATGAATGAATGACCACAGCTTTGTTTTGTGCTTCCTACTGTTCTTGTTCTGGCCTCCCTTGCGGATTACGCTATGGTTGATAAAGTTTTCCAGATACCGTCTGAGTATATGTAGGGTTAGGCAGGGAATGGGCAAATTCCTAATTGAAATTATTTATTTTAAAAATATTTAAATAAATATAATTTTAAAAAAATTTTATTTTAAAAATATTTAAATAATCATATTGATAACAATAATAATACCATTTGCTGATTGTTATGTGATTGTCACTGTGCTGTAAACTTTGTGCAGAAAATCATGAATTCTCATAGCCACTCTACAAGATAGCTGTTATGTTTCTGTTGCATTAGTTTCCTCTGGCTACTGTATCAAATGACCACAAACTCAATGGCTTGAAACAGTAGAACCTGTCAAAGTTCTGGAGGTCTGAAGTCCAAAAGTCAGTGCCACTGGGCTGAAAGCAAGTGTCAGGAGAGCTAGTGAGGCTCTAAGGGGGAATCCATTCCTCGCCTCTTCCAGGGTTGGCAGCTGCTGGCCTTCCTTGACTTGTGACTGCCTCACTCCAAGCTCTGCCTCTGTGGTCACCGTCCCTCTTTCTCCTCAATGTCAAATCTCCCTCAGCTTCCCTCTTGTAAGGTTATATGTGCTTGCCTGTGGGGCCCGCCTGGCTCATCTCCCCATCTCAAAACCCTTAACTTAATCATATCTGCAGAGACTTTGCCACACAACGTAAAAATTATAGCTCCAGGGATTAGGACCCTGGTATCTCTTTGTGCCGGGAATATTTTTCAGCCCACCAAAGCACACTTTACAGATTTAGGAACAAAGGGATTAAGTTCACTTGCTCCAGTACACACAGGCATTAAGCAGTCGAGTCTGGATTTGAATTTGCATCTATTCCATCTCAGAGCCTGTCCCTTCCCCTGTTCCTCTATCTCTAAATAATGAGTAACACCTCAAGACATTTGCATTGTTGCTTTACTCTGAGTCCCATTTGAATGTAAAACACCTGTGTGCGGAATTCAAAGGGCAGGTCATGCCCAGAGAGATCACTGATGACCCAGGCACACACTCTAGGTCAGCTCAACACTTGCACTTATTTCCTTCAATGTTGAAGCAGGAAGGAAGGTGATGAGGAGGGCTGGCTGATGGACACAGGCCTCACGGGGATGGGCCAGTGTCTCATTACTCTGGCTGCTGCTGGCTGTCAGCTGTTGTGTTGGAGGCCTCCGCTAGCAAGATTTCTTTCTGTCTCCAAGGCTGGAGTCATTTCCCAGTCTGTGTATTGCAGTTTGCACAGAACCCAATCCCGTGTCCTCATTCAGAGATACAAAGAGTTGGACGTGCAGGTTTGGGGAAGGTGTGGCAGACCAAGTGTCTATGCTGGAATCTTTACTCGGAGACTGAGGACTCCAGCGGCAAGGACTGTCGGCTCCAATGGATTTTATTTAAATTCCAACAACTTTTTACATTCTTAACATTTCAGGTATAAATATGTTTTCCCCTTTTCAAACATGTTTGTTAAAAACATTATGTTTAAAACTAAATGTTATATAAAAATGGATATAATATTTCTTAAGAACAATGTGTTTAAATTTAGCAAAGTGTGGTGAAAACACTCTGCCAAAACAACTTCGCTTGCCAAAGTAGCTTTGCAAAATATTTATATCACGCAAGTGGTAATTGTACACATTCAAACAACACAAATGCTGAGGACAGGGCATTCCTTCCTCAGGGGTAATCCCTGTGAGTGGTGAATAATTTGGGGTGCAGCCTTCCAGTCCTCTGTTTATGCATTTTGACATAAATATCCAATACACTTATTTTTATTTTCAATACATGGGATCATATTTTGGCTACTTGTTTTTTAAAATTAACAATGAACTTTAGGGGCACCTGGGTGGCTCAGTGGGTTAAAGCCTCTGCTTTCAGCTCAGGTCATGATCCCAGGGTCCTGGTATCGAGCCCTGCATTGGGCTCTCTGGCAGGGAGCCTGCTTCTCTCTCTCTCTCTGCCTGCCTCTCTGCCTACTTGTGTGATCTCTCTGTCAAATAAATAAATAAAATCTCCAAAAAACAAAAACAAAACAAAACAAAAAACCCCACAAACCAACCAACCAACCAAACAAACAAACAAAACACAATGAACTTTAGCAGTGTTTACAGATCTGAACTTACAAAAAGTTGTAGAGTATCCTAAAGTGTAGGTATTTAATACCATAATTTATTTACTCCCTTATTGGACATTTATATGTTGCTTTTCCTGTTACTGACACAGTGCTGTAAGAAGCATCATTTTACATGTAGCTTGAGTGTTTGTGCAAATATACATTTAGGGGTGGTTTTTTTTAAAGTAGCATACACTTTCCAAAATGGAAAGATGGGTACCAAGTCAGATTTGAGTCAGAGAGCTCCTCTGAGAGTTCAGAAGTGTTCAAGTCTGCAGCCAGAGTTCATATAATGACATTGATGAGGTCTTTTGGTAATCGTACTTTGTTAAGAAGGCTCCTTGAGGGATGCCTCAAAGAATTCATCTTCTGATCCTTCCCACATGCCCATGGCTGCCCTTGAAGCTGATAGTGGTTCTTTTCATATTACTCGGATAAATTTATATTTCTGTTGTTTCCTTTCATGTTGTACCAATTAAAATTTTGTTTGGTTCCAACATAGCACACTTGACTGTAGTGACTTCCCAGATAGGTTCAGTTTGCTTATACAACAAGAAATCCAGAGTTTATTTAAATCGTGTGACATGACAGCTCCATGACACCAATAGGGACCATGTTCCCTCTTCTTCCTGCCCTGCCACCCTTTGTACGTCTCCTTTATCCTCCTGGGTATCCTGCAAAATGGCTGCCCCGCCTGTAGGCATGGTATCTGCATCCTAGACTAGAACATGGGAAAGGCTGTGGGCAAAGACAAGGACAAAAGCTGTATACCAGCTGAGCCCATCACTTTTCAAAGAGCTTTCCCAGAAGCCTCAATCAGTGACCTCTGCTTATATCTCACTTTCCAGAACTGAGATGGTTGTTCTGGTTGCAAAGTTTCAGGGGGAAAACAGGCCTACTTAACAGGGTTCTTTGTGACCAAACCATGCATTTGGTTATAAGAATGGCGGTTGGTTAGAAACCAGCAGTATCTGCCGTACTTGGCAATTCAGACTAGAATGTCTTGAAGAAAGCTCTAAAAATATGGAATACTAACCACTGATTCTGTTCTAAGTAAAGGCATTAAAATTCATGGCATGTATAACACTGTAACAATAATATTGCAAATAACAAATTACCTATTCTACCTTCCTTAAAAAAAGAATGGTTTTCATTTTTCTACACTTTATTCTGGTCCCACTGAATACGCACTTGTGATTTTTTTCTTCTATACCATCTACATACATACAGTCTAGAATAAATTTAATATTCTTTACTTTTCCACTTAATATAAGTATTTTAATACTTAGCTGTCCAATTTTCTAAATACTCATTTAAAAGAGCTGCAGTAGATTCCACCAGTTTGATATTTGTTATTTATTTAAATTCACAGTGTTATACATTTAGATTTTTTAAAAGATACTGTAGAAAATGTTATAAGGACTTTTTTTTATATATTGCTTTTTATTTCTTTAGAACTTACGCTTTATGGACACATTTCAATAAAATGAACTATGTGTTGAAGCATATGAGCATTTTTATGGTTTTTGGGAAAAGAACCATGCTATTTTGGGGGAAAGTTTTTATCAATTTTTATTCTTACCATCACTATATCTGTATATCCTTTTTAACACATTAAATAAAAAGAATAAGAGAAGGAGAAACAAAGAAGGGGCGGAAGGCAAGAGAGTTGTCCAGGATTGAATCAGCCCTGCCCTCTTGTGGTAACTCTTAAAACTTCAGGTCAGGGTTTTTCTTTCTCAAGGGCTTATTTTTACAGTGTTGTGCCTAATGCTGTTGTCTTTGATCTTTTCAAATAGGAAGTGGGGACCTCAGTATTAGTTTTACAGACTCAAAGAATAGGAATGATTTGGGCTTGAAATCCTCAACATTACCAAAGAAGGGACAGACAACAGATCTGTATGGGAATAGGTAAATTCTTGTTCTGCTGATTAGTAGGAGTTGGTGGTCCTACTTGGGAAGCAGTCTTCTGAAGGTGCCAGTCCATAAATGATGATTTAATGGAGGGGAGAGTATTTAGTTGAAGAATTTTATATATGTGTGTATATATGTATACGTATACCTATATACATATACAAAATATGTGTCTATATATGTATATGTATACATACACACACACATATATATATATAAAATCATCTCATCTTATATGCATTATATATCATGTATATATGTGATGAAAGAATAGAGAAAGAGAGAGAAATATCCAGAGGAAACATTAAAGATTGTCTAGCCTAATTAATTTATTTTGCAACTGAAGAGACTGAGAATCAGAGAAATTATGTGGATTTCTTCTTAAAAAGTATGAGCATCAAACGAGATAATACACAAGGGTGCTTTGAGAAATAGGACAACTATAAGGAAGCAGAATTATTAGATGCTATAGCAGAGAGGCTGTAGCAGAGTGTGATTTATATTTGGCATAGTTAATCTGCTTAAAATCACCGAAATGACAGATCTCAGAAGGCTCTTAAAAATTTTCATTTTGGTCCACTCAGCCTGCTGGTGGAATAAATGCATCTGGACTAATACACACATAGTGCTTAGCATAGTTCTAGAGCATAGCATTGGCCTAAAATTGTTAAATAATAATCTTTACCACTATATGCTTGGTATGTCCCAAGAGTTTTATGTATATTAATTCTTTCAGTCATCACAGCCACCCTATGAAGTAGATTCTATTGTTAATCCCATCTTATGAAGAACCTAAGGCCCGGAGAGGTTAAGTAACTTGCTGCGGTCACACAGCTGTAAGTGGCAGACCCAGGATTTGGCAACCTTACCATCCCGCTAAACTGCCTTTAATGACATCTAGTGCTCAGGCTAGAAGCCCATTTACTGGCTATGGTGTAACACACTCTATCTTCTCGGTTTGGCATGGTTATAGCTTATGCTGGGAAACTGGAGGTCACCTCAGATCTCTTTAGACAGGTTACAATGTAACTTCATTGAGAATCCATGTTTAATCAAAATGAAGTAAGTGTTACAACAGAAGCGTGAATATTTAATTTGTTTTCTACTTAGTCATAAGCAGTGGAGAAGGAGATATGTCTAGGTTCTTTTTCTTCTCAAAGCCAGAGGGGAGACAATGTAAAGAGACTCCTTTTTCATCCACAAGTCAACTAATGTGTACTAAGTGTCTTTTGAGCCAAAGGTTGAAGTTACCTTGATGAACAAGGCAGATGGGATCCCTGCCCTCAAGGTGCTTACACTCTTGAGGAAATGAATGTCAATTAATTGGTCAGAAGGGCAAATGTGAAAATTGCTGTAAAAAGGGGAAGAATATATGACAGAGTATAATAACACTATGATCCATTTTAATATGGAAGATTAGATAAGGGTTTCTAAGGAAGTAACATTTTGGGAGGAAGAGCACTTCAGGAGGAGGTAATAGAGTGCAAACACCGTCACAGGAGGGAGTATGACCCGAGTAAGGAACTAAGACATGACTGTGGGAGGAGCACCTGAGAGCAGGAGGGTCCAGATGAGATGGAATGTAGGGGTTGGGACAGATCAAACAAAGCTTGGCTGGATCTGTGAATGGTTTTGATCCTTGTCCAGAAATCAGTGGGGAATGATTAAAGGGCTTCAAGCCCGTGTGTGTGGACGGTGGCAAGGGGGGGATGTTTTAATCTTGCAACAGTGTGAAGAATGGATTGGAAAGGAACATCGGTGAGTGTGGCTAGGAGGTGCCCTGTCAGTGCTGGATGGAGAGTTGTTTTGAATCAAAATAGAGGTAAGGCAAAAAAAAGTAAGTAGAGTTGATAATCAATAGAAAAGAATAGAGAGTCCAGAAATAAACCTACATGTATACAGTCAACTAATTTCAACAAAGGCACCAAGAATGTACAATGGGGAAGGAATAGTCTCTTTAATAAATGGTGTTGGGAAAACTTGATATCCATGTGCAAAAGAATGAAACTGAACCTTTATCTTATACCATATATAAAAATCAAGTCAAGTGGATTAAAAACTTAAATCTAAGACCCCCAAACTGTAAAACTCCTTGAAGAAAACACGGGGGTAATATCCTTGACATTGGTCTTGGCAGTGGTTTTTTAGATTTAACACCAAACGCAAACAACTAAAGCAAAAATAAGTAAGTGGGACTATATGAAATTTAAAAGTCTTGCACAGCAGAAGAAGAAATCAACAAAATGAAAAGGTGAAAAAGGTGATCTGTGGAATGGAAGAAAATATTTGTAAGTCATACATCTGACAGGGGGTTAGTATCTAAGATATATAAAGAACTAGTGTGACTCAGTAGCAGCAAAAACTCAGACAACCCAATTAAAAAGTGGGCAGGGGGCACCTGGGTGGCTCAGTGGGTTAAGCCCACCAACAGTGTAGGAGGGTTTCCCTTTCTCCGCATCCTTGCCAGCATCTGTCATTTCCTGACTTGTTGATTTTAGCCATTCTAACTGGTGTGAGGTGATATCTCATTGTGGTTTTGATTTGTATTTCCCTGATGCCGAGTGATATGGAGCACTTTTTCATGTGTCTGTTGGCCATCTGGATGTCTTCTTTGCAGAAATGTCTGTTCATGTCCTCTGCCCATTTCTTGATTGGATTATTTGTTCTTTGGGTGTTGAGTTTGCTAAGTTCTTTATAGATTTTGGACACTAGTCCTTTATCTGATATGTCGTTTGCAAATATCTTCTCCCATTCTGTCAGTTGTCTTTTGATTTTGTTAACTGTTTCCTTTTAAGTGACTCTTAATCTCACAAAACAAACTGAGGGTTGCTGGGGGGAGGGGGTTTGGGAGAAGGGGGTGGGGTTATGGACATTGGGGAGGGTATGTGCTTTGGTGAGTGCTGTGAAGTGTGTAAACCTGGCAATTCACAGACTTGTAGCCCTGGGGATAAAAATATATGTTTATAAAAAATAAAAAATTAAAAACAAAACAAAACTAAAAAAACTAAAAAAAAAAAAAATCTTTCTTTCTAAAGTTAGTCCCTAGAAGATATTCATTTTTTTTAATTAAATGAAACTTTCTTCAAGATGCCATAGGCCTGCAAGGACTACATAAACTATGGACTATTAACAAAGGGGTTACTATTTTCACTGTTATTATTGATAAGCAAGTAATCATGTAGGTTATGTATGCATATGGTAATGTTTTTACTTAAATAATGACAGTTTGCTGGAGTCAATCTTATTTTTAAAATTATAAAAAAAGAATTTAATCTCTTGTGAAATAAGATATAGTTCTTTAAATATGCAGACTGTATTATTAATTTTATAAGAATATTTTGACTTTTATGATTTATGTTTTAATGATTTGTTAAAATGCAAATTATACTCTATACTTTTTCCTTTCAACTTCTATACCTCTCAAGAATTTTTGATAACTTCTTATTATGATTTTACCATATGAAAAATAATCAAATAAATAAATAGAACTATTTTGCCTTAAAAAAAAAATGGTCAACCAGTACATGTAAAGACATCCTTCGTCACCAGGAAAATGCAAATCAAAATTACAATTACATATCACCTTATATTTGTTAGAATGGCTATCATCAAATAGGCAAGAGACAACATGTATTCTTGAAGATGTGGAGAAAAGGGAACACTTGTGTACTATTGGTGAGAAGGTAAATTGTTATAGCCACTATGGAAAACAAATATGGAAGTTCCTCAAGAAATTAAAAAGAGAACTATCATATGATCCAGCATTCCCACTTCTAGGTATATATTCAAAGGAAATGAACTCAGGATCTCGAAGATGTATCTGCACACTCATGTTCATTACATCATTATTCATAATAGCCAAGATATGGAAACAACCCAAGTCTCCACTGATGGATAAAGAAGATGTGGTACACACGTACACACAGTGGAATATTATTCAGCCATGAAAAAAGAAGGAAAGCTTGCCATTCATGATGCCTTATGTAGGCCTCAAGGACAATATGCTAAGTGAAATAAAAAGACAGAGAAAGACAAATATTGTATGGCCTCATTTATGTTTGAAATCCAAAAAAAAAAACCAAACTCATAGAACAGAGAGTAGAATCGTGGTTGCCAGGGGGCAAGGGGGTGGGGAATGGGGAGATGTTAATCAAAGGGTACAGACTTACAGTTATAAGATGAAAGAGTTGTGAGGATCTAATACATGTTTCTAAGACAATAAATATTGAATGTTCTAACCACACACACAAAATAATGGTAATTATGGCAGGTAATGGAAGTGTTATCTAGCTTGATTGACATCCTTTCACAATAGCCACATGTATCAAATCATCACACTGCACACCTTAAACTTACACAATGCTGTATGTTATTATATCTCAACAAAGATGGAAAACACCCCAATAAAATCACTGTGTCTTTGTTTAGCATTAATAACTTTTGGGGTCTATAAACATAGACTCGGTGCTTTGTTTAGAGTGGGAAGAGTGTAGTAAATTGCTGCTGCTCTCAGTGACAACACCGTGGGAATAGGGAGATGTGTCCATGAACAGCAGGGTAATGTTGAGAGGCAGACAGGTACCTGAGATTGATGATACGAGGGAGCCTACAGAGGAAAAGGCCAGTGAGGAATTGTCTGCAGAGATGGGGAACAGCAGATACATTTTGGGAACTCCAATGTCCACTTTTAATTTGAAGTTGGTATATCTTCTGTGGTATCTTCTACTCCTAAACTCTCAGAACTGGTCTGGCCCATTCTCCTGACTTGGATCAGTAAAGCTTGGGAGAAGAATGGAAGTGGAGGAGGGCAGGGTCTGGCCTGAGGCTGAATATGGCCCTGGGGGTAGGTAAAGCAGAGACATGAGGTGCAGGGTTCCCTGGCTCAGGGTTGCACAGATGGTACATACTGGAGGAAGGGACCCTGGGAAGATAGAAGACAGGAGCTTGGGTGACTTAATAGTCAAAATTTGATAATTATTCTGGTATAGGAAGTGAGAGAGAGTTTCTCTGGCAGAACAGAGCAGCAGCATATCAATTATTTTAGGACCTAGATGTTCGGAATAGGGTACACTGGCTTAAAAAGCTTCATAGTTTAATGAGAGGCAAAAACAAATAAATAAACAAATAAACACAGAAGCAACGCAGTGGCAAAGCACAGCTGGGACATGTTGAATGACAGACGCTGGCGTGATCAGGGGAAACTTCAGGAGCTGAGAACCATGGTGTTCTCCTCCATGTGACGGCTTCAGTTTTCATTGAAGTTTTAGGCTTCCTTCCACTTTCTTGCTTGAGTCTCACTTGTTTATTCCTTTGTCCCCCCCCTTTTAAGATTTATTTATTTATTTGAGAGAGAGAGGGCATATGTGTGAACGAGGTGGTGGGAGGGGCAGAAGAGAGGGAGAGAATCTCAAGTGACGCCTTGCTCAGCAGGGAGCCTGATGATTTGGGGCTCAGTCTTAGCACCCTGAGATCATGACCAGAGCTGAAATCAGAAGTCAGGTGCTTAACTGACTGAGCCACCCAGGTGCTCCCCTTTGTTCCCATTCTTTTATCTAAACCCTAGAGGAAGCACAAGGGTAGAGGAAGGTGAGTCTTCCAGGTGCCTTTGCAGCCTGTACCTGAAAACTTGTGGAGGAGGTAGTGGATAAATAGTGACTTAGGGGTGGGGCGCCTGGGCAGCTCAGTGGATTAAAGCCTCTGCCTTTGGCTCAGGTCATGATCCCAGGGTCCTGGAATCTAGCCCGCGTCCGGGGGGCTCTCTACTCAGCAGGGAACCTGCTTCCTGCTTCCCTTCCTCTCTCTCTGCCTGCCTCTCTGCCTACTTGTGATCTTTGCCTGTCAAATAAACAAATAAAATCTTTAGAAAAAAAAATAGTAACTTAGGGGAGAGCAAGTGGTGAGTGGAGAAGAGAGAGCAGAGCATTCCGAGTGGTGGCGGGACAGGGTTGTTTGTGGTCGTGGAGAAGTCACGCAGAAGGTGCGGTAAGCTTGGCTTATCCCTCTGAGCATGTTGGGAGAGATATCCAGTTTATGTGCTTTGGGGACCTGCTATGTGCCAGGCTCTGAACTACACTTTTTACCACATTCGCTCATTCTCTCCTCTCTCACCCAGTAAGCCAAGAACTATTATTATATTCTTTTTACAGTTGAAGAAATTGAGGCCCGGGGATGATTAATAAGTGAGGTTTTTGGGTACTTTCAAGTTTTTATTTAAATTCCAGTTAGTTAACATCCAATGTAACATTCGTGTTGGGTGTAGAACTTAGTGATTATCAGTTTCATACAAGACCCAGTGCTCATCACAAGTGCTCCTTAATAACATCACCCACTGAGTCCATGCCTCTGTCTACCTCCCCTCCAACCCTTCCCGTATCTCTCCGTTTGTTCTCTGTAGTTAAAAGTCTGTTTTCTGGTTGCCTCCTTCACTCTTCCCCCCCCCCCCCCATGCTCATTTGTTTTATTTCTTAAATTCCATAGATGAGTGAAATCGTATGGTATTTGTCTTTCTCTGACTTATTTTGCTTAGCATAATACACTCTAGTTCCAGAAACAAATTGTTTAAGTCCCACAGCTGGTAATTGGCACAGGCATTTAATCCCAAATCCCGCTCAGATCTAAAGCTATGCCTAGAGCTGTCATACCAGGTTGATGTGCACCCCAGGACAGGGGAACAACAGTATTTCTAGTATGGGCACCTGGAAGGTCCGTGTCAATCTCCTGGGCCCGTAGTGCAGTCCGCAAGTCCTGCTTGAGGTATAGAATGTTGCGGTAAATCAAGTCTTTCTCATTGAGTAGACCGGGAGGCTGAGGTACAGAGGTTCCGTCTGTGTTGCAAAGACGGCGAACAGACAAACCAGCATTAGGGTTTTACTCATTTCTGGGGTAGATTATTTCATGCTGTCGCATACTGTGCAGAATTAGGTTTCTGTGCACTTAATTGTTTTTGGTCTCAGAAGAAAACTTATCTATGAATAAGAACTACAGAATGCAGCTCGTGAATAATAAAGTGTGAGGGTTAATTTTCCAGTTGTTTTATCCCATTGCTCAGAGAGCAAGGGGGCAAGGATTTCAGATTAATTGCACTTGAGCACATTGAATAATGCATATCAGTGGTTGCTTTGCTCATGGGGATCCTTTCAAAAGTAGATTTTAAACAATGTCTGAACTAGCAGAGATTTACCTCCAGAATTTTAAGAAAGTGTGTCTTAATAAAGCTATTTGGGGATTTTTTTTTCATTACAGCTCAGTATAAGGCCCATCGATGCCTTTCACCGATGGCTCAACATTTGAGTATCTCTCATATACCCACAAGCTGGTGTGCTCAAACTGGTGCCTGGTGTTGGAAGACTAATTAATGCAAGAAGTTGGGGACGGACTGAGAATACTCGGAAGATCGTAGTTTAATTGTTGTGGGTAAGAACATGGCTCATTGCCAGTGCTTTCAAAATCTCCCAAGAATACCATACCCCTTGTTTGCTTTCTTGTTCAGGTTTTCTAGAACTCTTCCTGGGCTTCCTTACATCCGCCGAGTGTCAGAAAAGAGTGCTAAAAGTCATCTGTCAAGGCTACACCACCTTTACTGCTAGTGAGAATATTCTTCCTTTCTTCTACAACTCGTGTATGAAAAATAACATTCTGACTTTATGGCAAACTAACCAGGAAAGAGATTAAATCTATTACCAGCTGAATAAATACAAACAGTTAAAAAATGAGGTTTTGTTTCGTTGTTTGGCCTCTGCTAGTTCAGAATTCCACTATCTGGGAAGATTTACTATTGGAGACGTAACAGCCCTGTTTGTTCACTATTTCATGGGGATTGCTGTCACTTAAAATGAATTTTTTTGTACCTTACCTTCTCTTTCCGAGCCAAGATTTAGGTTGCAGAAAGGAAACCAATAGTTTTAGAGGCAGCTTGATCATTTAGGTGTCATCTCTGTAGGCTTTGTATTATTCAGACAGATTACCCAGATTTTTTATTGTTTTTTTGTTTTATACCATTTTTGCTTCATAGACTAATATACTTGGTGTAAAGACTTCCACAAATGTAGGCAATCACTGCAATTAAGTAGGGTAGAAACTGGTTAAAACTCTTGATCAGATCAGAGCTTTCCTCAAGCTCCCCCAGCCTCATTGCTCTTGTCTTTTTTTTTTTTTTTTTAAAGATTTTATTTATTTATTTGACAGAGAGAAATTACAAGTACACTGAGAGGCAGGCAGAGAGAGAGAGAAGGAAGCAGGCTCCCTGCTGAGCAGAGAGCCCGATGCGGGACTCGATCCCAGGACCCTGAGATCATGACCTGAGCCGAAGGCAGCGGCTTAACCCACTGAGCCACCCAGGCGCCCCTGCTCTTGTCTTTTAAAGGAGTTTTTTTTTTAACCCCAAATTTCCTTTTTGCTTCTCTGTATTTGAGTATGTATTCTGGCCCGCTGTATGACCTCGGACAAGACACTGAACTTTGCTAGGTGGATTTTCCTCATCTATAAAATGAGGACATAGTTGTCTATCTGATAGAGTCTTTAAGGCTTGAATAAGAGAGTGTATGTGGAGCTGTTTGTGGGCTGGGAACCTCCCATAGATGCCTATGAAGTATTTATGAACGGTCTATTTTACTCTTATGTTTGTGCTTTTACCTCTTCCAATTTTGATGACTCACAATCCAATATCTTGGATAGGCTGCCATTGTTTCTTTCATGCACTGCTCAACCAAACATTTGTCCCTGGTGTACTAGTTAGTCTGGCTTCTTCCTGCCTTCTCAGGCAGTGGGTCTCTTTAGTCTGCTGCTGGCTCAAGGCTGTCCTCAGAGAAAGCACAGCTTGCTTTTTCTGAAACTGAACACCATTCGGTTTTGAATTCCTAGTCATTGTGCTCTCCATTGATGGCACACGTATTGATTGTGTCTACTCAGTCAGGCTCTGTTATTAGCACCCAGGTATGGCCACCTGCTGGGTGTCTTCTGTTTGTCCCTGCAGATCTGGTCTCCAGCCTTCTCCTCTCTGCTCTGTGCCCCCAGAGACACTGATCTGTAGGGGTTGCTGGATTCCTTTGGGGTTCAGTTCCAGAAAGCATCTGCAGTCTGAGGGATGGATGGAGGGAAGGAAGTTGAGACATGTATTTTCCAGGCTCTCCTCTAAAGGGAGACTGTGGGCTGGCTGTGCCTCTCCATGACAGGCCCTTGCTTCTGTTGTCAGTCCTCTCCATTCCCTGGGCTCCAGTGATGCTTCCAGTGTGCCCTTAGCCCTAGGAGTTCAGCAGCATGCCTCTCCCCCCCCCCCCACCAGCCCCTTTGGCTGCACAGAAGTCATGCAGTGGTCCTTTGGTAAACCGTCTCTTAATAAACTTTCCCCAACAACTCATCTGCTTCCTGTTGGGGCCCTGGTGAACTTAAGCAATAAACAAGACATATCAAGACCTTGTTCTTTAAGGAGCTTATATCCTAGAGGGGAAGAGAGATCACAAAAATAAGCAAAGTCATAATAAATAGTGATATTACCTTTGTGGGGGGAAAAAAAAAAGTTTACTTGATAGAAAGAAAGAAAGGTGTTGGGCCGGGTACAACGTTAGCTAGGTTAGCAGGGAAAACATTTTAGGAAGTGATCTGTAATTTGAGATCAGATTGATAAAATGATGGGGGAGAATTTGTGCAGGCAGGCGGAAACCACTGGCACAAAGGTCCTGAGGTAAGAATGAGAAGAGAACGAAGAACACAGAGAAGGCCAGGGTGGCTGGACATCGTGAATTCAGAGTGTGAGGGTGGGACGTAAGGCAGGCCTGGAAGGGACCGAGTGTCAAGGCGCCCAGCCCAACAGTGATGGACATAGGGCCGTGTAAGAGATCCGGTGAGTAACTAACATGCTCCAAAATGTGTTGTTCCATATACCACATTGTTCTGCCTACTGCGGTGCCTCTTGACCAGATAGGGGGCGCCCAAGGGTGACGACTGGGGGGAAGCCAGTGTGGAAGGAGGTGAAGGAATTCACCTGAGGCAGAACAAAAGAGATGGAGGTTTACACCACTAGGGAGTGCTGGGCAGGACAGCAAAGGAGACAACGTCTGCCCCGAGGCAGGGAGTGGGGGCTGTTTTTGCAAGGGGGAAGGTGAGGTACGGTAATGTATGGTATTCTCCCTTTTATGGGATCTGTGCGTAGCTGTAAGTAGCTCATTGGTCTATGGGTATTTCGCCTGATGGGACTGTTCCTAGTCAGACTGGTGGCCGCTCTGGGCCCTTCCTACATTCCATTGCTCAAGTCTGTTTTCCTAAAAAAAAAACGGCCTCTTCTCCCGCCCACCTGGAGAGTCCAGAAAAACAGATCCATCATAATTTTCCCTCACTGGGAAATACAAGGCTTGTTTGTATCTTCGAGTTATATTGTTCAGAAATTGAATTGTGTTTTTCAAAGGTCGAGGTCAAACATTCCCCACCCCTCCTCTCCAAATTCTCTTTTTAAAAACATGCCTCGGGCTTCTGTTTCAGCCTGCCATTTTCCATCTCGGTGCTTGTCATCCAGATGCCTAGACCTGGGAATGTTTTATGCCTTTCTCAAAACTCTCTTCCAGAGAGCAAGCCAGTCATGCCAGCAGCTCATTACTTCTCAGATCAAGCTTCCCTTGTGATTTCCTCCCTTTAAAAATGTAGAACCAGTACCTCTGACACCTTGTTTGCGGAGATTGGCCCTTCCCTGCAAACTTCCGACTCAGGTAAAGCTTTCTTACCTCCCAGCCCTGCAAGCTTCACAGCTGTCTTCATGGCGCTAACAAAAGCCTCCAACACAGTCGCAGAGTCTACAGACTTGGACCGCCTATAGCGCCCTGATGTTCACAGATAACCGGGAAGGGGAGCAAAACAGACCACCTCAAGAGATGCCTTTTGGGCATACAGATTATTTGGCGCTGGTTAGTTTGAACCGGATGCAGACTGGGTGAAGCACTTGGAAAACTGAGCAGATATTGCCCTTTTGTAAGGGACATTTACATTTATAAAGGAAATCTTCATTTGTAAGGATGTCTCTCCTCTATTCTCAGAGGAGAAGGATGACTAAATCTCCAGAGACTCTTATCAAAGGCAAAGGCAAGGGCTTAATGTTGGGTCCGTTATCAAAGGAACGAGACTGAGACAAAGTTACTCAAAGCCTTATTCTATGCCAAGCATTAGAAGTTAGGCTGACCAGCCACTGACTGGCCAGGGCCGCCTCCGAAGAGAGCGACGCCCCTTGGTCTTACAGGCTAGTTTTTATAGGGCACAATCGCAGACATCTGCATATGTGGCTTTGGCAGATTGGATGTCTCCT
Organism: Mustela lutreola; assembly: GCF_030435805.1. Lineage (NCBI taxonomy): Eukaryota > Metazoa > Chordata > Mammalia > Carnivora > Mustelidae > Mustela > Mustela lutreola. The sequence continues at coordinate 28,638,458 of NC_081292.1, read as the reverse complement.
ACCTGTGTGTTTTAATAACGGTTACCAATGGCCTTGTTTTAGTTATGTGTTTTAGTAACAGTTACCTTGTTTTAGGTGTTGTGTTTTAGTAACAGTTACCTGGAACTGAGAGCAATAACTTTTCTAGACAACAAAATGTCTAGGCAACATGGAGTCACTATGGCTAAGTAGGCCCAGGCAGGCCCAGGGGGTTAACATGTTTTAACGTGGAATTGACCCCAACACTTAACATGTGCATGACAACCTTACCTTGTTTGCCGTGCTTTTCTCAATAATTTTAAATAACTGCCCTTTCTCTCCCCAGCATATTGGTTTTACCTGGAAGTGTTCTTTAAGGTGTGGCCTGGGGTCCCTTCCCTGGGGCGTTACTCAGGTTTCCTGGATCTCTGTTATGTATACAGGAGGAATATCTGTTATTAAACTTCTGTTTGTATTTGTTCTGTTAATCTGCCCTTTATCACAGTGGGTTCTCAGCCAAGAACCTACAGGGGTAGAGGGCACATTATTTTTTCTCCTATATGATGGGAAACTCTGGTCTCTGAGAAAAAGTTTTGAAGCAAATTCTTTAAAACTGTAACATAAAGAAAATTTTTTAATCAAGTGTAACTGAGTCTCTTTACATCAAGCATAAAAACAGCAGGTGAGGGGGCGCCTGGGTGGCTCAGTGGGTTAAAGCCTCTGCCTTCAGCTTGGGTCATGAACCCGGGGTCCTGGGATGGAGCCCTGCATTGAGCTCCCTGCTTGGCGGGGAGCCTGCTTCCCCTTCTCTCTCTGCCTGCCTATCTGCCTACTTGTGATCTCTCACTCTCTGTCAAACAAATAAATAAAATCTTAAAAAAAAAAAAAAAAAAGGCAGGTGACTGCTTGTGATTATTGAATCAGTACCCAGAGACTACAGTTACATTTGATTAGTATACTTAACTCTTGGGCTTAATAGTATCTTCCAAGAAATAAAATTATATTGGTTCATTCTGTAAGGGCCTATTCAGCCAGAGTGGCCCCACCCCAGTTGAACTGCCATTTTGTTGTAAAACTTAAATTGATCTCCTGCCCCCAGCCCCCAGGGAAACTTACTTAAAAACAAGTCCTGGAAACCAGTCCCAGGTAACAAAGTCCAAGTACAAGGGTGGGTCAGGCCAGGTGGAGGTATCCAATCAGTGGGGACGCAAACTGTCTCCTAGTTACCAAGGAGTATGCCCCACCCCCTCTGGGAGCCTTTTGGCGTCAATCCTAACCAAGGTGTGATAGGCTAAATCAAATGTCTACTAGGGTAAATTGTAATTCAATTGGTCACCTACAATGACTGTGCTGCTTTCTCTGTGTGTTACAATTTCATTGGCCACCTTTGTGTGGCCAGGCCCAACCACATGGCCTTTGCTCTATAAAAGTTAGTCTGGAAAGCAGGGAGGGGTCGTCCTCTCTGTAAGGGGCGGCCCTGACAGGTATGTTTGACTGTCGGTCTGATTCTTGATACTTGGCGCCAAATAAAAGCTTTGCTTGACTTTCACTTTTTATCAGCCTTGCTCCTTTAATCACAGACCCATTATTGGGGTATCCTGGTTTTGGAGGTCCCAACAATTCAATATTTAGGAAAAGGAACTTGTTGAAATGCTAGAATTTCAAGATAATTTTCTGGAAACTTGCTCAATGCGGGAGTGGAAGAACCCTGGAACTTCTTAAAAGTCATTCCATATTTGGAGCCTTGGCTTTCTGTTGAAATGCTGTGGACATTAACACACGTGGAATATTCGCAATCCTGCCTAGCTAGACCAGAGAGGGAACTTGCTGATGGGGTAAAAATGTTGGGTGACTGACATCGCATTTCAAAACTCCTGTTTGTGATCTCCAATAATTCTGACTTCAGCATTGCTGTACGATACCCACTAGATGGCAGGAGTGAACAACATAAAAATTGCATCATGGCTTCTAACCGAAGAAACTAGTTTTAATGTTTCTCTCGTCCCCATCCACAACCCCCCACCACTTCTTACAAGCTGTTGTCTTTTCTTGGCTTTTCATTTTTGATCTGTCTGCCCCTCACTGTATTTGTGTTTCTACTTAAAATTTTAAATAATAGATCCTCAAGAATCACATGGCTGTTTCTAAGGAAATCAGAGTTGAAAACCAGTCACATGTACTTGTCTTTTGAATAATAAAGCAGAAATTATTTTCTCTAATTCAAGAGGTCTTGTACAACTGCTTTCTCCTTGAGCTGAGGATAAAGCTTCAGAGATTACTGAGGCTCAGAAAGCCTCATGTTTCAGTCCCATCCTCACACTGGCAGGTTGTGTGGTGGGGGTGAGAGTGCAGTGTGTGCAGATGGAGCAGAGCCGAACCAGAGAGAACGAAGAATCACAAAGACCTTTGGAGCTCTGTGTAAATGGATAAGCTGGATTACTTCTCTGTGATACTATCAAAGGGTGGTTTGATAATGATCACTGCCCCATCCCCAAACCAAAAAAAAAAAAAAAAAAAACCCTGCAACCCTACAACACAACTTGACTGGGGGCAGCACTTGAGAAAAGAGCTACCATTTTACTAATCCATTCAAAGGAGAAGTCTTTCGTCTGAATAACAGCCATGCATTTGAGCTTCACATTTGAGAGGTGTGATTTAGGCTCTCTGTGTTTCTCTTTCTTGGGAGTCATTGTTCTCGGCAGTAAATCTTCCTTTCATTTTTTAAAATTCATTTTTCTATTCTCAGAGGCTTCTTTTGAAGACTAGGGTTCCAGTTTCTGAGGCGCAGAATTTGAATTCTGTACCCCAATCCCTTAATAACTCAAAGGCAGGCTTCAGAGAGCTTCTTAGATATTAGCAATACCTCTTGGGGGTGCTCCTGGAGCACTGTTGGTGTGCCAGGGGGGTTGCAAGCTCTAGCTGTCATATTTTTCCAGACTGGGAATGAAGGTATTGAAGAAAAGTCAACTCTTCTTCCCTGTCACCCTCTCTCTCTCTCCTTGCATCTTTCTGTTGTTGTTGTTTTAAGAATTTCATTTATTTATTAGCGAACACAAACAGGGGGAGTGTCAGGCAGAGAGAGAAGCAGGCTCCCTGCTCAGGAAGCCCAATCTGGGGCTCAACCCTGGGATCGTGACCCAACCCCAAGGCAGATGCTTAACCAACTGAGCCGCCCAGGTGCCCCTCTCTGTCTCTGTTTTTGGTTTCTCTCTCTCTCACACACATACACTGTACTCACAAACACATAAACAAGAGAAGGAAAAACACTTATTCCAGTTTGAAACGGAACCTGACTAAAACAAATGAGGTTATGAAGATCCCCTTTGTGACTGTCATCCTCCTGTTGATTCCGTTTTCTCCTGCTGGAGAAGCGAAATACCAGGACTGGACAGGAGGTAAAGAGAGAGGAATAGGCTATAAAATGAAGTAATTTCTGGGATCATTAAAACTCACTGATAAAAGCTCCAGCAAAACCCAGAATTCAGGGTATAATTGTTCATTCCAACTGTTCTACTTCCGAATTGCAAAGCAGCACATGCATAATTAATATGATTGCTTTATCTGGATGGACTAGTTCACACCCTGATACTGTCACTTACTAGGTATAGGTCGTTAGTCAAGGTACTAACGCTCTGAGCTAGTTTTCTCACTGGCAAAACAAGATTGCTATCTACCCTACGTGTTGTTCTGAGGGTGAACCGAGATAACATGCTTTAAGCGTCTGCCAGTGGGCCTGGCTCACAGTAGGTGCTTGATGAATAGAACTTGGTAATTTTGGGGTAGTGATTAAGGAGTAGTAGAATGTGGACAATGGAGTTAAATAGACCTTGGTTTTAAATGGTGTACATTCAAAGGCTGGGGTGGTAATTTCAACACTGTTTACTGAGTTACTGTCCAGCTATGTGGTTCTAATTGTGCACATGATTACTAGTATTATGGATGTTGCCTGTTCATTCCTTAAAATATTTATTGAAACCAAACCATGTTCTGTGTTTAGCACGATGTTGAGTGCTAAGAGAGAATATATAAAAGAATCATGTGATGGCACTTGCTTTCAAGAGGTTAACAGGTGAAAAAGAAAGCATTGTCACTCAATGTAACAATATGGAATAATCAAATGTCAGTTGTAAGTGATATGGTAAATATCAAGTCTGATGGATTTTAGAAAAAGGAGAGAAGTTGGGAGCTGCCATTGGAGGGGAGGACATGAGGGAATAGTCAAGTCCTGCAGGGCTTTGAAGGATGAGTAGGGTTTGCAGATGTGGGGATTGGGATGCACACATATAAAATACATCAGATAGTGACATGTGTTATGGAGAAAATAACAGGGAAGAGGCAGAGGGAGTGCTGGGTGGGTTAACACTTGACATAGTGTAGACAGGGAAGGCCTCACTGAGAAGTTCTCAGAAGATATGGCTAGTTGAGCAAAGAACATGGACGAGTGAGCCATGTGGACATCTGGGGAGTTAGTATTCCAGGCTGAGGGAACTCCAGGTGCAGAGGCCCTAAAGCAGATACGTGCTTAGGATGTTGGAGAACTGGTAAAGAGACCAGTGTGGCTGGAGTGCAGATCGTAGTGGGGAAAGTCAAAGGAGATGAGGTTGGAGAGGTAGCACTGTGGGGTTGATGGTTGAAGAGAGTGAGCAGATCGTTTGGGGGCCTCGTGTGCCACTTGTATTTTAATTTATTTTTTTTAAAGATTTTATTTATTTATTTGTCAGAGAGAGAGAGGAGCGAGATTGAGCACAAGCAGACAGAGAGGTAGGCAGAGGCAGAGGGAGAAGCAGGCTCCCCGCTGAGCAGGGAGCCCGATGTGGGACTTGATCCCAGGACGCTGGGATCATGACCTGAGCCGAAGGCAGCCACTTAACCAGCTGAGCCACCCAGGTGTCCCCGTGTGCCACTTTTAAAGAGTTGGGCTTCACTTGGAGTGAGATGGAAAATCGCCAGAGTATTCAAGCAGAGAAATGGCAAAATCTGACTTCTACTTACAAAGGATTGTCTGCCTGCTGTTTTGAGAAATAGGCTACAGGGAGCCTAGGATGGAAGCAGGGAAATCGCTTAGGAGAAATTTTCGATAATACGGGTGAGAGATGATGATGTCTTAAACTGAAATATCAGATGTGACAAGTGATTGGATTCTGAAATTCTGGATATGTTTTGAAGTAACTGGAAGAATCACACAAAAACAATGATCTCATGAGGTACTTTGGAGATAGTTAACCTTTGAGCCCTCTGATTTAGATTTATTACGGTTTAGAGATGAGGAGGGCCATTGTAGGTTTTAAAAGTTTCTTTCCTTTCCTTTTACAACACTGTTCTGATTTGATCCTCTCTCTCTCAGCCTCCACTCTGTCTCCTTCACTATACATCCATCCCTCATCTTTCCAACCAGCCATCCATCCATCCATCCGTCCGTCCATTAATATCTCTATCCTTTAGGAACCTATGATGTGCTAATTTTAAGAACTGATGCTGATGATTGACAGATGATATAGCTCATAACCTAACCCTTAAAATGCTTATAGTCTAGTAATGGGAATAGCCAGTAAGCAAAAAAGAAGAGAAACAGTCTGACAGGAACTATATTAGAGAGATCTCACAAGATGATGCATAGCACTTGTCTGCATATTAAAGAAATCTCCATCGTTGAGATTTTTTCCCCCTGTTCCCTTAAATGTAAGTATTCACTGAAGTTCTGTCCTTCAACCTTTCTTTTCTTTCTCCTTTTGAGATCTCATCCATGCCAACAACTTAATTATCCCTGTTAGTATGTCTTCCAATTCTTCTCTAGTCTCGACCTTTCTTTCAATGCTGTCAATTAAGTTTGAAATTTTATCTTTCTTGAATCTGTGGACCCTCACTCTGTTGGCTACTGTTCTTCCAGGGTGCAAGGTTTACACTTCAGTCAACTTTGGCCCTTTGTTTCCTCTATCCAACAACTACCAAATCATGTAGAATCTACTGCTGCAGTGTTTTTCTTACCCATTCTCTCTTTCTCCAATCCTATCGCCACCAGAACATTACTTCTCAGCTGGGCTGTTGTGATAGCCATATGGGATGACTATGGCTGGTTCTGCAGTCTATCCTACACTTGGCTATCAGACTTATTTTCATAAAAGCTCACCTCAACAGCTACCATTGCCTGTGTGAGTATGAATTCTGGAAAAACATAGCATACAGTCAAACCTTATTTTCCTGTGGATATATAGTCCTCTGCACCTGCCAGATTGAGTGTCTCTTGCTTTTTTTGCTTCTAGGCCAATTCTTAATTTCTTATATTTTTCTGAATGTATGGAATTCTCTCCTTTTCCATCTCAGCCTTTTAAAATCCTACCCATACATCAAAGTCCATTTCCAGTTATTATCTATAGGTTACTTTTTCTGTCTCAATCAAATAAATATATATAACTATGTAATAGATAAACCATACATTTGTGATGTTTACATGTAAATTCAGCAAGCCTGTATCTACTATGTGTTAGGGTATATCTACATTGATGATGTTAGATATTACCTATCTATCTATCAATATATACACTTATACCCATAGGCACATGTAATTAATTGAAATATGGGAGTACATTGGAAGGATCCTTCACCTGGCCCAGGTAGAAGTCAGGAGAGCCTGAGATTTCTTTCTTTCTTTCTTTTTTTTTTTAAAGATTTTATTTATTTATTTGACAGACAGAGATTACACGTAGGCAGAGAGGCAGGTAGAGAGAGGGGAAGGGAAGGAAGCAGGCCCCTGCCGAGCAGAGAGCCCGATGCGGGGCTCGATCCCAGGACTCTGGGATCATGACCTGAGCTGAAGGCAGAGGCTTTAACCCACTGAGCCACCCAGGCGCCCCAGAGCCTGAGATTTCTTAGAGTAGGAGAAAAGTGGGTTCCTAGGGCTCTTCTTCTCTATTTTGGAGCTTAGATTTATTAAAATCAGAAAACGTTGAGACCAGATTCTTGTAGTTTTCCAGTGTCATGTTCTTGTATAAGTTATTTGCAAGTTCCTTCCACCTGAATGAAGTCCCAGTTGTATCTTAGAAGTTTGGTGTGATGAAGCCTGCAGTAATTCCCACTTTGTTGGTGCTTCTTGGGGAGGTAAGAGTCCTGGGAAGGTACATTTCTCACATATAGCCATTTGTGCCGATGATGGGAGTTTGTGTGAGTGACTCTTATGGGACTGTTGACATTGCTCATGTTTCTCAGATCTCATTCTGCCTTATGGATTTACCTTCTCACCTCTAGTTTACCTTCTCATCTCTAGTACAAAGGGTATGCATGGGTTGGGCTCCCCTTAAAAACCTCATTTTTTCAGGGTCATTGTGAATATTGCACGAGGTCCCTGGTCCATAGTAGGCACTTGGTTTGATATTGCTGATCTCTCTCTGACATTTTCACTCTCTCACTTCTATAAGTTTCTAAAGGGCAAGAATTGGACCTGATATCCTTTTAATCACTTGACACAGAATAAGGTGCTTATTAGATGCTCAATAACTACTTCAAACATAAAATCCTTTATCTTTTAGAAAACGGAATGGAAAACTAAATATGCTGGTTCTCAAATTTGCTGTTCATAAGAATTATCCAGGAAAAGTTTATTAAAAAAAAGATTTATGGGGCTACTCTGCAGATATTCAGTAGGTCTGGGGTGGATCCATACATCTTCATTTTTAATAAGCATTCTAGGTAGTTGAGTTGTAGGTGGTCTGAAATTGAGAAACAAAACCCTAAAATATGAGATGATTTGCCTAAACTCATCAAACCCACTTAGAAGTTAAGCTCAAATCTGACTTTATTTGTATATTAGGGAGATCTGGTTGAACTATCAGTAAGTAATGGTTCTGACTAGGTGGATATTCTTCTTCTTTCTATTGGAACTTCGCACACCTTGGAGGTTTTCTGTTTTTTTTTCTGGTTACTCAAATCTTAACTAAGAGACCTCATATCGTCAATTCATTTGGCTCTTTGAGTAGAACTTGTTTGGCCATTTCAAGTGATATGTCAGTTTTGAAAATAGACAAACCCTTATGCACTGTTAGTAGGGATGTAAATTGGTACAGATACCATGGAAAATACTCTAGAGGTTCCTTGAAAAGTTAAAAATAGAACTATCATAAAATCTAGTGATCAAACTTCTTGTAATATATCTGAAGGAAATGAAATCAATACCTCAAAAGGTAATAGCACTCCTATGTTCACTGCAGCATTATTCACAATAGCCAAGATGTGGGAACAACCTGAGTGTCCATCAATGGATAAATAGATAAAGAAAGGTGTGGGGTGTGTGTGTGTGTGTGTGTGTGTGTTTAATGGAATATTATTCAGCCATGCAAAAGAAGGAAATTTGTCATTTGTGACAGCATGGAAGGATCTTGAGGGGATTATGCTAAGTGAAATAAGTCAGACAGAGAAAGACAAGCACTTTATGATCTCATATGTGGAATCTAAGAAAGCTGAACTCATAGAAACAGAGAGTAGAATAAAATGGTGGTTAAAAGGAGCTAGGGATAGGAGAAATGGGGAGATGCTAGTCCAAGGGTACAGACTTCTAGTTAAAAGATGAATAAGGTTCTCAGGGTCTGATGTATGGCATGGTGATTATTGTTAATAATACTTAAATGTTTTCATTACACAAAAGAAATGGTAATTATGTGATGTGATGGAGGTGTTAGCTAATGCTGTGGTGGTAATCATTTCGTGATATATGAGTGTATCAAATTAATACTTCGTATACTTTAAACTTACACAGTGTTATATATCAATTATATCTCAATAAAGTTGGAGGAAAAAAAGAAAACAGAATCACTTAAGGATTTCAACATCTCCCTTTTGACTTTTGCATTTTTTAGAACATTGATATAGAATAGCTTTGTTTTGAAAATGACGTTTATTGGCACAATGTTTTTTATTTGAGATGTTAATTATTCACATGAATATGTACTGGTGCTTCTGTCTACAGAGCTCCATCAACCAGACAGAAATGATTTTGTTTTCATTTTTTGCCTCTTGTCAACAGTAATGACAATTCTAAAAAAAAAAAATGATGAGACTGGTACAGATTTTTATTATTTCAAAAAAGGAAACAAACCCCACACATTCAGTAAAAATACTCCTTAGTTTAGAGGCTCCCATTTGGTAAGAGAATAGATATTCCCTCTCATTCTCTCTCTATCTCTGTGTGTGTGTGTGTGTGTGTGTGTGTGAGAGAGAGAGAGACAGAGAGAGACAGAGAGTGAGTTTTCAAAATATATGAGATGCCAACTCACGCCTTGTTGAGTAGAATTGATACATGCTCCCCCCCCCCATAAAGTTTCTGCTGCTTGTATTTGTGTTTACCATCTTTTCTAGGCACCAGTGTCTCCTTAGTCTAACAACTGATAATCCCAATCTGTATTGGATGGAGAATATGACTATTGTAATCTTCACAGCCTTGTCTTAACTTGCTTTTCATTTCTTCTTCATCCAGTGTCCTAACAGGTACTCAGTATGAGAATACAGAATTACTTTCTCATTTTTTAATATATACGTTTTTCAAATCTCTTTTTACTTGCTGTTTCCTTTACCTAACACACACGTCCCTCTCTTGTTGGTTAGGTAAAATCCCATACATTCTTCAGAGCCCAGCACAACGGAAACAATACCACTTCCACTACTAACAGTAGCAACAAAAACAACAATTATTTTACAGTTACCTTGTGCCGGGGAATGTTTCGTGATCAAATCAACCTTACAAGATAGTTGTTCTAAATTTCTTATTTTTCACATGAAGAAACTTCATTGACCAGAGAGGTTAAGTGACCTGCTAGGTCACACAGAGAGTAAGACCAAAAATCTATATTTAAACCCTATCCAGCTGAGTATAAACTCGGTTGTTTTTTTTTTTTTTTAAGATTTTATTTATTTATTTAACAGAGATCACAAGCAGGCAGAGAGCCAGGCAGAGAGAGAGAGAGAGAGAGAGAGGGAAGCAAGCTCCCTCCCTACATATTTCCCTTCCGAGGAGAGAGCCCGACGTGGGACTTGATCTCAGGACCCTGAGATAATGACCTGAGCCGAAGACAGCAGCTTAACCCACTGAGCCACCCAGGCGCCCCTAAAGTTGGTGGTTTTAATCATAGTTCTCTGATGCATAGACATTGTTCAAATATGACTATAGATACTGTCTCATCAGTTTTTTTTTTTTTAAGATTTTATTTATTTATTTGACAAACAGAGATCACGAGTAGGCAGAGACAGGCAGAGAGAGAGAGAGGAGGAAGCAGGCTCCCTGATGCGGGACTTGATCCCAAGACCCTGAGATCATGACCTGAGCCGAAGGCAGCGGCTTAACCCACTGAGCCACCCAGGTGCCCCTCATCAGTTTTAATTATCACACTAGGTAGTGAGATATTTGAAACTGGAAACCATACTGTAGCCTAATGCCTGGGTATAGTAGATATCAAATAAATATTAAATAAAAGAATTGCATAGGTGAACATCCCTTACATTTTAAAAACTTACAAATAAAGAATATTTTTAATTTCCAGAAGTGTTTTGTTCAGCAGTGTTTACAGTTTGAAAATGAATTCTTATAGCCAGAGTTTTCCTATACTCTACAAAAAGCTGTGAAAACCACAGATTTGACAATAAAGTTGGTTGGCAGGAAAATAATTGGTATCACTAATACTTCCTTATTATAACTACCCTACTACTGCTCATGATTACAACTGCGATATAGGGCTTTTAATTATTCCTGAGGTATATACTCATTTTATTTCACAAAGAAAACAGGAAACAATAATTGTTATATGCAAAGATACTAAATTTTTCTTTGTTGTTTGATATATTTCTATTTTAGAATTCTAAGTGATTCAACATTGAACATTCTCTTGATTGTTGAGTGAGTTCTAAAGGTATTTATTTCTGACCTGATAGTAATTTTACATTTGGTTTAAAAGATCCCAAAATTTCCATGTCACGAAATTAGATATAGTATAACCTTATGCAGAATTTTGGGGGAAATTTCACCTCTATCCCTGCCTTCACTTTCTCTGATTTATAGATTTGCATTTGTATTGATCCACAGTCAGTTTCTAGCATAAAAACAATTCTAATTTCCTAGTCGATAAATAAAATCGACTTCATAATGATTTCTTATAGCAAATGTTGGGTAAAAAATTAAGTTAAAAAAGAGAGACATGCACATAAAGAAATAAGGGAATGAATATATAAGGAATTTTCTGTCTGTAACAGGATCCACCATAGATCCCCTTTAAATCAAATTAGTGAATATAACTGTAAGGCCCTATTTAGCCAGAGTGATTTCACCTCAGTCGAACAGCCATTTTGTTGTTTATGCAGTAAGCTTAGATTGACCCTGCCCCCTCCCCAGAGGAACTTACTTAGAAACAAGTCTGGG